>NC_053026.1:505820161-506181914 GCF_003073215.2 Triticum urartu | reverse complement strand
TTCAAATGTTTCAGACTTGTGTTTCATTAAGTAGATATACCCATATCTGCTTAAGTCATCTGTGAAGGTGAGAAAATAACGATATCCGCCACGAGCCTCAATATTCATCGGACCACATACATCTGTATGTATGATTTCCAACAAATCTGTTGCTCTCTCCATAGTACCGGAGAACGGTGTTTTAGTCATCTTGCCCATGAGGCACGGTTCGCAAGTACCAAGTGATTCATAATCAAGTGGTTCCAAAATTCCATCAGTATGGAGTTTCTTCATGCGCTTTACACCGATATGACTTAAACGGCAGTGCCACAATAAGTTGCACTATCATTATCAACTCTGTATCTTTTGGCTTCAACACTATGAATATGTGTGTCACTACTATCGAGATTCAACAAGAATTGACCACTCTTTAAGGGTGCATGACCATAAAAGATATTACTCATATAAATAGAACAACCATTATTCACAGCTTTAAATGAATAACCATCTCGCATCAAACAAGATCCGGATATAATGTTCATGCTTAACGCTGTCACCAAATAACAATTATTTAGGTCTAATATTAATCCCGAAGGTAGATGTAGAGGTAGCGTGCCGACTGCGATCACATCGACTTTGGAACCGTTTCCCACGCGCATCGTCACCTCGTCCTTAGCCAATCTTCGCTTAATCCATAGTCCATGTTTCGAGTTGCAAATATTAGCAACAGAACCAGTATCAAATACCCAGGTGCTACTGCGAGCATTAGTAAGGTACACATCAATAACATGTATATGACATATACCTTTGTTCACCTTGCCATCCTTCTTATCCGCCAAATACTTGGGGCAGTTCCGCTTCCAGTGACCAGTCTGCTTGCAGTAGAAGCACTCAGTTTCAGGCTTAGGTCCAGGTTTGGGTTTCTTCTCTTGAGTGGCAACTTGCTTGCTGTTCCTTTTGAAGTTTCCCTTCTTCTTCCCTTTGCCCTTTTTCTTGAAACTAGTGGTCTTGTTGACCATCAACACTTGATGCTCCTTCTTGATTTCTACCTTCGCAGCTTTCAGCATCGCGAAGAGCTCGGGAATAGTCTTGTTCATCCCTTGCATATTATAGTTCATCACGAAGCTCTTGTAGCTTGGTGGCAGTGATTGGAGAATTCTGTCAATGACGCAATCATCCGGAAGATTAACTCCCAATTGAATCAAGTGATTATTATACCCAGACATTTTGAGTATATGCTCACTGACAGAACTGTTCTCCTCCATCTTGCAGCTATAGAACTTACTGGAGACTTCATATCTCTCAATCCGGGCATTTGCTTGAAATATTAACTTCAACTCCTGGAACATCTCATATGCTCCATGACGTTCAAAACGTCGTTGAAGTCCCGATTCTAAGCCGTAAAGCATGGCACACTGAACTATCGAGTAGTCATCAGCTTTGCTCTGCCAGACGTTCATAACATCCGACGTTGCTCCTGCAGCAGGCCTGGCACCTAGCGGTGCTTCCAGGATGTAATTCTTATGTGTAGCAATGAGGATAATCCTCAAGTTACGGACCCAGTCCGTGTAATTGCTACCATCACCTTTCAACTTTGCTTTCTCAAGGAACGCATTAAAATTCAACGGAACAACAGCACGAGCCATCTATCTACAATCAAGCATAAACAAGCAAGTTATCAGGTACTATGTTTCATGATAAATTTAGGTTCAATTAATTTACTTAAAGAACTCCCACTTAGATAGACATCCCTCTGATCCTCTAAGTGATTACGTGATCCAAATCAACTAAACCATGTCTGATCATCACGTGATATGGAGTAGTTTCATTGGTGAACATCACTATGTTGATCATATCTACAATATGATTCACGCTCGACCTTTCGGTCTCCGTGTTCCGAGGCCATATCTGTATATGCTTGGCTCGTCAAGTATAACCTGAGTATTCCGCGTGTGCAACTGTTTTGCACCCGTTGTATTTGAACGTAGAGCCTATCACACCCGATCATCACGTGGTGTCTCAGCACAAAGAACTTTCACAACGGTGCATACTCAGGGAGAACACTTCTTGATAATTAGTGAGAGATCATCTTATAATGCTACCGTAAATCAAAGCAAGATAAGATGCATAAAAGATAAACATCACATACAATCAATATAAGTGATATGATATGGCCATCATCATCTTGTGCTTGTGATCTCCATCTTCAAAGCACCGTCGTGATCACCATCATCACCGGCGCGACACCTTGATCTCCATCGTAGCATCATTGTCGTCTCGCCAATCTTATGCTTCCATGACTATCGCTACCGCTTAGTGATAAAGTAAAGCATTACAGCGCGATTGCATTGCATACAATAAAGCGACAACCATATGGATCCTGCCAGTTGCGGATAACTCGGTTACAAAACATGATCATCTCATACAATAAAATTTAGCATCATGTCTTGACTATATCACATCACAACATGCCCTGCAAAAACAAGTTAGACGTCCTCTACTTTGTTGTTGCAAGTTTTACGTGGCTGCTATGGGCTTAAGCAAGAACCAATCTTACCTACGCATCAAAACCACAACGATAGTTTGTCAAGTTGGTGCTGTTTTAACCTTCGCAAGGACCGGGCGTAGCCACACTCGGTTCAACTAAAGTTGGAGAAACTGTCACCCGCAAGCCACCTATGTGCAAAGCACGTCGGGAGAACCGGTCTCGCGTAAGCGTACGCGTAATGTCGGTCCGGGCCGCTTCATCCAACAATACCGCCGAACCAAAGTATGACATGCTGGTAAGCAATATGACTTATATAACCCACAACTCACTTGTGTTCTACTCGTGCATATAACATCAACATATAAAACCTAGGCTCGGATGCCACTGTTGGGGAACGTAGTAATTTCAAAAAAATTCCTACGCACACGCAAGATCATGGTGATGCATAGCAACGAGAGGGGGAGAGTGTGATCTACGTACCCTTGTAGATCGACAACGGAAGCGTTAACTTGGTTGATGTAGTCGTACGTCTCCATGGCCCGACCGATCAAGCACCGAACTACAGCACCTCCGAGTTCTAGCACACGTTCAGCTCGATGACGATCCCCAGACTCCGATCCAGCAAAGTGTCGGGGAAGATTTCCGTCAGCACGACGGCGTGGTGACCGTCGCAGGGCTTCGCCTAAGCACCGCTATAATATTATCGAGGACTATGGTGGAAGGGGGCACCGCACACGGCTAAGAATATGATCACGTGGATCAACTTGTGTGTCTAGGGGTGCCCCTGCCCCCGTATATAAAGGAGCAAGGGGAGGAGGCCGGCCGGCCCTATAGGCGCGCCAAGGAGGAGTCCTCCTCCTAGTAGGAGTAGGACTCCTACTAGGAGGGGGAAGGACGTGGGGAGGGAGAGGGAAAGGGGGGCACCGCCCCCCCTCTCCTAGTCCAATTCGGACCAGGGGGGAGGAGGCGCGCGGCCCACCTTTGGCTGCCCCTCTCTCTTTCCACTAAGACCCATATGGCCCATTACTTCTCCCGGGGGGTTCCGGTAACCCTCCGGCTCTCCGGTTTTCTCCGAAATCACCCGGAACACTTCCGGTGTCCGAATATAGCCGTCCAATATATCAATCTTTATGTCTCGACCATTTCGAGACTCCTCGTCATGTCCGTGATCACATCCGGGACTCCGAACTAACTTCGGTACATCAAAACTCATAAACTCATAATATAACTGTCATTGAAACCTTAAGCGTGCGGACCCTACGGGTTCGAGAACAATGTAGACATGACTGAGACACGTTTCCGGTCAATAACCAATAGCGGAACCTGGATTCTCATATTGGCTCCTACATATTCTACGAAGACCTTTATCGGTCAGACCACATAACAACATACGTTGTTCCCTTTGTCATCGGTATGTTACTTGCCCGAGATTCGATCGCCGGTATCCCATACCTAGTTCAATCTCGTTACTGGCAAGTCTCTTTACCCGTTCCGTAATACATCATCTCGCAACTAACTCATTAGTTGCAATGCTTGCAAGGCTTATGTGATGTGTATTACCGAGAGGGCCCAGAGATACCTCTCCGACAATCGGAGTGACAAATCCTAATCTCGAAATACGCCAGCCCAACATGTACCTTTGGAGACACCTGTAGAGCACCTTTATAATCACCCATTTATGTTGTGACGTTTGGTAGCACACAAAGTGTTCCTCCGGCAAACGGGAGTTGCATAATCTCATAGTCATAGGAACATGTATAAGTCATGACGAAAGCAATAGCAACATACTAAACGATCGGGTGCTAAGCTAATGGAATGGGTCATGTCAATCAGATCATTCACCTAATGATGTGATCCCGTTAGTCAAATAATAACTCATTGTTCATGGTTAGGAAACATAACCATCTTTGATTAACGAGCTAGTCAAGTAGAGGCATACTAGTGACACTCTGTTTGTCTATGTATTCACACATGTATTATGTTTCTGGTTAATACAATTCTAGCATGAATAATAAACATTTATCATGATGTAAGGAAATAAATAATAACTTTATTATTGCCTCTAGGGCATATTTCCTTTCATTTTGCTCCATGTTGCTTCACTTAGATCTTTTAGAGCACGGTGGTGGATTTGTTTTAAATAAACTATTGATCTCTCATGCTTCACTTAAATTATTTTGAGAGTTTCTTAATAGCATGGTAATTTGCTTAATAATAATATGCTTGGTATTCAAGATTTGTGAAACTTTCTTTTGAGTGTGTTGAATACTAAGAAAAGATTGAAGCATGATAATTGTTTTGAGATATGGAGGTGATAATATTAAAGTCATGCTAGTTGAGTAGTTGTGAATTTAAAGAATACTTGTGTTGAAGCTTGTGATTCCCGTAGCATGCACGTATGGTGAACCGTTATGTGATGAAGTCGGAGCATGATTTATTTATTGATTGTCTTCTTTATGAGTGGCGGTCGGGGAAGAGCGATGGTCTTTTCCTACCAATCTATCCCCCTAGGAGCATGCGTGTAATATTTTGCTTTGATAACTTCTAGATTTTTGCAATAAGTATATGGGTTCTTTATGACTAATGTTGAGTCCATGGATTATACGCACTCTCACCCTTCTACCTTTGCTAGCCTCTCTAATACCGCGCACCTTTCGCCGGTATCATACACCCACCATATACCTTCCTCAAAACAGCCACCATACCTACCTATTATGGCATTTCCATAGCCATTCCGAGATATATTTCCATGCAACTTTCCACCATTCCATTTATTATGACACACCATCATTGTCATATTGCTAGCATGATCATGTAGTTGACATCGTATTTGTGGCAAAGCCACCGTTCATAATTCTTTCATACATGTCACTATTGATTCATTGCATATCCCGGTACACTGCCAGAGGCATTCATATAGAGTCATATTTTGTTCTAAGTATCGAGTTGTAATTGTTGAGTTGTAAGAAAAATAAAAGTGTGATGATCATCATTATTAGAGCATTGTCCCAGTGAGGAAAGAATGATGGAGACTATGATTCCCCCACAAGTCGGGATGAGACTCCGGACGAAAAATAAATAAAAGAGGCCAAAGAATCCCAAATAAAAAAAGAGGCCATAAAAAAAGAGAAAATGCCCAAATAAAAAAAATAAATAAATGAGAGAAAAAGAGAGAAGGGACAATGTTACTATCCTTTTACCACACTTGTGCTTCAAAGTAGCACCATGATCTTCATAGTAGAGAGTCTCTCATGTTATCACTTTCATATACTAGTGGGAATCTTTCATTATAGAACTTGGCTTGTATATTCCAATGATGGGCTTCCTCAAATTGCCCTAGGTCTTCATGAGCAAGCAAGTTGGATGCACACCCACTTAGTTTCTTTTTGAGCTTTCATATACTTATAGCTCTAGTGCGTCCGTTGCATGGCAATCCCTACTCACTCACAGTGATATCTATTGATGGGCATCTCCATAGCCCGTTGATACGCCCAGTTGATGTGAGACTATCTTCTCCCTTTTTGTCTTCTCCACAACCACCATTCTATTCCACCTATAGTGCTATGTCCATGGCTCACGCTCATGTATTGCGTGAAGATTGAAAAAGTTTTGAAAAAGTTAGAGTATGAAACAATTGCTTGGCTTGTCATCGGGGTTGTGCATGATTTAAATATTTTGTGTGGTGAAGATAGAGCATAGCCAGACTATATGATTTTGTAGGGATAACTTTCTTTAGCCATGTTATTTTGAGAAGACATAATTGCTTTGTTAGTATGCTTGAAGTATTATTATTTTTATGTCAATATAAACTTTTGTCTTGAATCTTTCTAAGTCTGAATATTCATATCACAATTAAGAAGATTTACATTGAAATTATGCCAAGTAGCACTCCACATCAAAAATTCTCTTTTTATCATTTACCTACTCGAGGACGAGCAGGAATTAAGCCTGGGGATGCCTGATACGTCTCCAACGTATCTATAATTTTTGATTGCTCCACGCTATATTATCTACTGTTTTGGACTATATTGGGCTTTAGTTTCCACTTTTATATTACTTTTGGGACTAACGTATTAACCGGAGGCCCAGCCCAGAATTGCTGTTTTTTGCCTATTTCAGTGTTTCGAAGAAACGGAATATCAAACGGAGTCCAAACGGAATAAAACCTTCGGGAACGTGATTTTCTCACCGAACGTGATCCAGGAGACTTGGACCCTACTCCAAGGAACAAAAGAGGCAGTCACGAGGGTGGGGGTGCCCCCCCTAGGGCGTGCCCCCCTGCCTCGTGGGCCCCTTGGAGCTCCACCGACGTACTCCTTCCTCCTATATATACCTACTATCCCCCAAACGATCAGAACAGGAGCTAAAAACCTAATTCCACCACCGCAACTTTCTGTATCCACGAGATCCCATCTTGGGGCCTGTTCCGGAGCTCTGCCGGAAGAGGGCCATCATCACGGAGGGCTTCTACATCATCATAGCCTCTCCGATGAAGTGTGAGTAGTTTACCTCAGACCTTCGGGTCCATAGTTAGTAGCTAGATGGCTTCTTCTCTCTCTTTGAATCTCAATACAAAGTTCTCCCCCTCTCTTGTGGAGATCTATTCGATGTAATCTTCTTTTTGCGGTGTGTTTGTTGAGACCGGTGAATTGTGGGTTTATGATCAAGTCTATCTATGAATAATATTTGAATCTTCTCTGAATTCTTTTATGTATGATTGGTTATCTTTGCAAGTCTCTTCGAATTATCCGTTTGGTTTGGCCAACTAGATTGGTAGTTCTTGCCATGGGAGAAGTGCTTAGCTTTGGGTTCGATCTTGCGGTGTCCTTTCCAGTGACAGAAGGGGCAGCAAGGCACGTATTGCATCGTTGCCATCGAGGATAACAAGATGGGGTTTATTTCATATTGCATGAATTTATCTCTCTACATCATGTCATCTTGCTTAAAGCGTTACTCTGTTTTTAACTTAATACTCTAGATGCATGCTGGATAGCGGTCGATGAGTGGAGTAATAGTAGTAGATGCAGAATCGTTTCGATCTACTTGTCACGAACGTGATGCCTATATACATGATCATGCCTAGATATTCTCATAACTATGCCTTCTGTCAATTGCTCAACAGTAATTTGTTCACCCACCGTAGAATACTTATGCTCTTGAGAGAAGCCACTAGTGAAACCTATGGCCCCCGGGTCTATTCTCATCATATCAATCTCCATCACTTTAATCTTGCTTTGTTTTTACTTTGCTTTTACTTTTCACTTTGCATCTTTATATCAAAAAGACCAAAAATATTATATCTATCAGATCTCACTCTCGTAAGTGACCGTGAAGGGATTGAAAACCCCTAATCGCGTTGGTTGCGAGTAGCTATCGTTTTGTGCAGGTACGAGGGACTTGAGCGTGGCCTCCTACTGGATTGATACCTTGGTTCTCAAAAACTGAGGGAAATACTTACGCTACTCTGTTGCATCATCCTTTCCTCTTCGGGGAAATCCAACGCAAGCTCAAGACGTAGCATTTCTTTGTCCTTAACAAGGAAAAAACGACGGTGAAATTCAACAAACACGTCATTATCACAAAGAAGACGATAAACAGAGAGAAGATGCTGGCTGATGTGTGGAACATGAAGGATGTTACGCAGTTTAAGAGATGAACCGGGTAAATGCGAATGACCAATGTGTGAAATAGACAAACCTGCACCATTGGCCACCTGAACCTAATCCTTGCCGTCATAGCGCTCGTGAACCTGGAGGCGCTCAAGATCATTAGTCAAGCGATCCGTAGCCCCTGTATCCAGCACCCAAGGAAAGTCGACGGTGTTGGTGGAGGCCGAGTTGGCTGAGCGTGAGTTGTGATCTTGATCATAGTGCTTGTGGCAGTCGTCCGCTTCATGGCCCCAGTTCTTGCAAATTTGGCACCGGGGACGCCAGCGGTTGCGACGCCCACCTCCTCCGCTGTTGTTGCCGGCGTTGACCCCTCCACCTTGTTGGCCATTGCCGGCATAACCAGCGTTGTGGTCACGGCCGCCGGTGTTGCCGCCATTACCACCCTGGCGGCTCTGCCCTAGCTGGCCATGTCCATCAGCCGGGCGCCCCCCTCCTTGGGAGGGATAGGGGTCGGAGTAGGGCGCGCGTCCGCCCGCGCCGTACGAACCCGAACAGGTTACGGCGTTCGCGGAGGGAGACCACCCCTCCATCGCACTCTGTTGTGCCTGCAGCGCCTCGAAGGACAGAACCAATGAGTAAAAACTGGAGTAGGGCATGGGTGCGTTACTCACGCCCAAGGAGGCGGCGATGGAGTTGTAGCCAGAGCCAAGGCTGGTGAGGATGTGATTGATAAGCTCATCATCGCGGATTGGAGAGCCGGCGGCGGCCATAGTGTCGGCCAGGGCCTTCATCTTGTGCATGTCTTCCGCGGCGGACAGATCGTCCTTCCTCAGCGACTGAAGTTGCCGCCGGATGTGGCGGACATTGGCACGTGACGGTGTCCTGGACTAGGGGGTACTCACCACGTCATATCCCGATCTGTTAGATTGGGCCGAGGACCCCCATGGCCGTATACTCATGGGCCAGTTCGGACAGTCGCTGCATACATGGAAGATTCCACAAGACTTGGTGATCAAGACAAGGACTCCTCCCCACCGGCATATTCGGCTAGGACTCTTGTTATCCTAGGCCTCCGGTGCATTATATAAACCGAGGCCAGGCTAGTCGATAGAATACATACAAAAATCATACCATAGGCTAGCTTCTAGGGTTTAGCCTCTACAATCTCGTGGTAGATCAACTCTTGTAATACCCATATCATCAATATCAATCAAGCAGGATGTAGGGTATTACCTCCATCAAGAGGGCCCGAACCTGGGTAAACATCGTGTCCCCTGCCTCCTGTTACCATTGATCCTAGACGCACAGTTCGGGACCCCCTACCCGAGATCCGTCGGTTTTGACACCGACATTGGTGCTCTCACTGAGAGTTGCGCTGTGTGATCGACAAAAAGATCAACTGCGACTTCGGCATCTTCGTCACCAGCTCGACTGGTCACCTTGGTTAGACCAAGAACTGCGCCCCGTGTTCGGATCACCATGCTCGGATGAGGGCCTTCATCAAACATCAACTCCGATCTCTATCAAGATCAGGGAGGAATCATCCATGGAGCTCGAGGGCTCAACGTCAACATTGCCCTCGGGCGGCCATGCTATTTTTATGGACAGCGAACTTGTATTCGTCGTCACCACCTCCTCGAGCGTTGGTTTGACGATTGCTTCGGTGGAATAGTGTGGAATTACATCTACAACAGCTATGCAAAATTTCCCCGAGTTCCGATGGAGGAATTTCCGACAATCTACGATATACCGGAGCACTATCAAATCTGGGTGGGAATCTGGACGAGTTTAGGGCGTGGTCTCCAGAGCCCAGCTCGAAGGTCCTTTGGAAGATCCAGCCGTCCATCTACTGCGGAATTCCCATATCTACCACCCCTCCAAATTTCCGCTCGATGCGATGGCTCAAACTCCGGGAACCTTCCGATGAGTGGACCAATTTTCGGATCCGTTTTCTGCGCGAATACGGATCCAACTCAAATTCATGTTTCTTTATGAACGTGATATTGGACAACCTTTTTAGAGGAATTCTCTTCTAGGGTATTGTGCGTTGTTTTTAAACACGTGGCCGTAAATTTTTAAGCCTCCCCTGAGATTATCTTCATCATCATGCTGGTGTCAAACCAGTCCGGCTATATTGCTCCAAGGCTGCCGACCTGTGCTAGACACATCGTCACTTTGTTGAGCCGAGCTCAACTTCTTCGGATCATCATCTCGGCAAGCCTCCGGCATCGCGAAGGATAAATCATCACCAACATCGCCGCCCCACGGATTACACAGAGCGGGCATACCGGCACCGCCGCATGGTCACTTCATCAAGCCGGCATCGACCACGTCACGACCTGCATCGGCAGGGCCACACTGTTGCTTCTTCAAGCTGTTGTCCATCACGCCGACCTGTTTCGACACATCGGCTGACAGGTAGACTCCGACATCTCTTCGGCGAGCCGCTCCAACACATCGGCTAGACCGGGGGCTTCATCATCTCTTCATCAACATACTTCGATGACTTCGGCGTCACCAGCCGACCAGCTTCGTCACGTTAGCTGGACTGAGGGCTTCGCCTCGGCAAGCCAACCTCTGCCAGCATCACCAGGCCATCGCTTTATCGCCCATCAGGCAATGGGTGTGCGGATCGATTCCCGATTTTGGGAGTCGCTTTTCTTCGGAATGCTACAACAAATAAACCAGGTGCTATTAATCCTAACAATTTTTGCTTGTTGGGTTTATTTTTCCCAAGAAATTATTACTCTGGTTTGTTCCATCATCTATACACAGGTCTATCGAATGATGTTCGTGCTAACGAGGTCGCGTGGTGGTTCGGTCAGTTTCCATACAAAGTCCGGCGAACGCCGCACCCGGAACATGGACCGACCTGTGAATTCAGGCTTTGCCACACCTTTACCGCGTCAAGCCGACGCCCTGCATCGACATTGACTTCGGCGCCAGGCCATATTTCTTTTATTACTCACTTTGCATAAATTATTTATTATGCAACATTTTTTTATTATCATTATTATTAATATCTCCGGTTTGCACTATTTTTTGTGCACAGGAAAATGATCCGGGTTGGGCAGTATCGTCAACTCGGCGTACTGACATAACACGTCACCTCGGCTGGATGGGGGGCTTTGTCAGCACTTCATTACCCCATGCCGGGGACTTCGGCATCACTCTGCCGGCCTGCATTGACCGTGCTATGTCACCACTTCGGAATGTCGAACTCTTTGCTCCGCCACCTTGGGACCGGCTTGGGGGATGGAACCTTGTCCCGCATCAAGCTCGGGCCGCACCATCAATACCGAACACATTAACCAGCTAAGTTGCCTTCATGCTCAAAGTTTTAAATTCTTAACTTGTGTTCGGTTCGACCAAGCATTATACCTTTTTGAAAAAAAAGTTGCTTGTAAAGAATCTCCTTGTAAAAACTTTGTTTGTGACACACATATTCAAATACCCCGTTTACTTGGGGGCTTCCTTTATAAAGCTTTTTTTCCTTTTGCATATGATTATACTTGTATGGCTTCGTTCCTTGTTCGTGTATTACGCCACAATATGCACCATATTGACTTAAGCAATTTGCAAGCTGGGTTGCCTGGCTCCTGTGCTTACCCCTACGTTCCCGATTGTTCGGCTAGGGAGTAAAGGGAGCAACTCTGCGATTGTCACGACCGGGTCCTCCGAGCTCTGACCTCAGACTGGGTGAAGCCGAAAGCTAGCGCTCTTATTGTTTTCAATCATGGTCGGCACACAACGGAACTCATGAGTACAAAAAATCTATTGCACAAGTCTCATAGTAATAATGAGCACCGAAGAAAGGTATCCGTGGGGGGTACTATTTTTTTCGAAGATGCTTCTTACACTTTGTTAATAATATAGCATAAGTTCTCTGAGCGCGCTTTGTCTGTTACAGCTTTATGACCTGATTGCCTGGTCATCGGAAACACCGTCGATACTCTCGACGGGCGGAGTACATGACACTTTTTGACCCTTGGCCGAAGAGGGAGAAGACGACGCTCGGTTAAGACGCGTTTAAAGTTCGGGTGAACACAAATATGATATAAGTACTTCGGTACATATAATCATTATACATAAAATTCTTACCCAAGTCACTTGGGGGCTCTTAAAATTTATATATGAGCTGTAAATGTGTTTTCTTCTTGGTCGTTGTCAAAACACGACAGAAGCAAAAAAATTTCTTTCTCTTCCAATTTTCGGATTGGCACTGAACACTTGATCTTGTTCGGACGTCATGTTTTTACTCACGTTTTTTGGTTTTTCAAGCTTTTGGCACTTTTAAACTATTTGTGTGTTTTCAGCACAAGTCTCGCAGTGCAACGCCGGACACCTTTAGAGATTCGGCAAAAACATTCTCGGATATTGCTATATATGCATCGGTGTCGAATTGTGTCTTCGGTCAATAATTGGGTTGCCCGGCTCCTGCCTCCTACGTTCCGCTCTGTTTGGCTAGGTGTGCAAATGGAGAACCACTGCGATTGTGCTTCCAGCTCACTTGGTTAAGCACCTCAGTGGAGAAAGCCGAAAACTGACTGTCGCAATAAACGTAAACTGGTCAGTGATCCGATGACTGTATTAAATGACGGGCCATTCATAACATTGGCCGAAGTGTTTACGGCTTGACTTCGACTGTCGCCGAACACTAACGGGGGCTAGTAACTGGCCTCCCAAACTAAAATCCTCAATATTTGCTCTTACATTAGAGCTGAGGTTTCATGATCATGCTTAGCATGACAACCCAAAGAAAGGAACCGATAACGGGACTATTTTCTTTGGAAGACATTTCTTATGTTAAATAGTAATATAACATATCTCTCTGCGTACCTTTGTTTATAAAACCGTATGGCCAGATTGCCTTGTTTGTCGTAAATCTTTGCCCTCATAAAGGCTTTATAAAGTAGGACAAACACTCCTTGGCTACTAGCTGAGGAGGTGGAAGTCGATGGTCAGTCAAAAAAGTTTTGTACAATGCGGATCTGAGCATTAATGATGTAAAGTACTTGGATACATAGAGTCATTACACATAATTTGTGATTTTACTATGGATATCGATCCTTAATTCGGCCATCCGTGCCCGTATTAAGGCTCGGGGGCTACTGGGCTTCGGGCTTATTATTTAAACATATTAAAGGGGCACATCGATCCCCTGATCTGGTGTTGCCACCCGACCAATGTCTCGGGGGCTACTGCATTGCATGTTCAATGCAGAAAATTTTAAGTGCAATACAGTTGCCGAGGAGATTTTGATCCTCAGGTTGGTCGGCCGCACCCAACCTGAGTCTCGAGAACTGAGCACGCCGCTTTTTGTGTCCCGAAGTATTCTGCCGAGCTAGGACTTGATCCTCAGGCCGATTTTGCAAATCAACCTGAGTCTCAGCGGCTACTGGGATCAGCGGTCTTACGTCATCCTTCAAGTGCATCTCGGGTTTTAAACCGATACCACCTTGAGGGCTACTGGCTATATATCTCGGCAGAGAATAAATTGCACCAATCAAAAATATTGACAAAAAATTGGCCCACAGTCGGGGTGGTGCACCACCTCGGAAGCAGTCCGACATAAAGCTCGGGCGCTAGTGGCTGGCTCCATAGAGGGCATTTCCAGCATTAAGCTCGGCTAGACTCCTTCAACTTTTTTGAACCAAGGTGATATGACACCTCGGATATATTCCGGCGTTGGAGCCCGGATACAGTCCGGCGTTGGAGCTCGGATACATTCCGGTGTTGGAGCTCGGAAAGCGATCCGGCGTTGGTGCTCGGCTGCAAAAGATACCTCGAATGCAGTCCGGCTTTGGAGCTCGGACGCAAGAGGACACTACCTCCCGGAAACAACTTCAAACCCGAGGTGTGGCATAAAAATAACAAGGCATTGATAAATGCCGGAAACTTAAAGGGGCTCCTCGGATACCCGACGTGTAAACCCGTCGAATGTATTTCGGCAATCCTCAAGATCGAAGATGAAAAGATTTGTTGAACCAGTTTTCAAGACCGACAACCGAAGATGAAGAATAGTTCGGAAGAATTGAGGAGCGTCCCTGACTTGAAGACCGGATCAGGGGGCTACTGACGGTGTCCTGGACTAGGGGGTACTCACCACGTCATCTCCCGATCTGTTAGATTGGGCCGAGGACCCCCATGGTCGTATACTCATGGGCCAGTTCGGACAGTTGCCGCATACATGGAAGATTCCAGAAGACTTGGTGATCAAGACAAGGACTCCTCCCCACCGGCGTATTCGGCTAGGACTCTTGTTATCCTAGGCCTCCAGTGCATTATATAAACCGAGGCCAGACTAGTCGATAGAATACATACAACAATCATACCATAGACTAACTTCTAGGGTTTAGCCTCTATAATCTCGTGGTAGATCAACTCTTGTAATACTCATATCATCAATATCAATCAAGCAGGACGTAGGGTATTACCTCCATCAAAAGGCCCGAACCTGGGTAAACATCATGTCCCCTGCCTCCTATTACCATCGATCCTAAACGCACAGTTCGGGACCCCCTATCCGAGATCCGCCGATTTTGACACCGACAGCGCGGCTCTGGGCGCCGAACATGGCGGCGACGGCTGTCACTGCATGCGCCGACTCGCAACCAATGAGTTGGCATGCAATATCCTCATCCATGGAGGTGAGAAGAGGCCTCTTGACGCGCTGATCTTGAACCCACCATTGGTGGTACTCCGGGTTGGTGACGGTAGTGGCAGCGTCGCCGGTGCCGACAACGAGTGTTTCGACCGGTGCCGCCTTGGTGCCATCGAGGTGTCCGTGGAGGTTGGCACCGGCAAGAACGGTGCTGGTGATGCCCCCCCAGAGCATGAAGTTGTGGCGACCGAGACGGACGGAGATCGTCGGGACGGCAAGCGCGGCAGGGATCATGGCGACGAGGGAAGAGACGAGGGCGCCGGCAGTTTGACCGACGGACATAGCGGATGATGACATCGCAGCGGCGGCGCGGATGGAGCGGCGCGCAGCGGCAGCGGAGCAAGATGCGGCGGCGGCACGGAAGATGGCACGCGCAGCAGCAGCGATCGGAAGCGGCGGCAGCATACAGGCAAAGCTAGCTAGCTAGCTGGCAAGCAGCTGAATGGATTCCTGCGTATGCGCGTACGTGAATTAGCAAGACGTGGCGGCAATGCGGAAGAGAGGATCGGGCAGCGGCACGAGGGACTTGCGGCGGCGGCCTGACCTGGCTGATACCAAGTTGAAACACAGAGTTAGGGTTTTGCGTGGGTGATTGACATCCAGCCTCACGTCTCAATATATAGATGATCACAATTACTATAATTACATACGTATACAAACATGTGTATAAGGACAATATAGTAGACTCTACTTTACATGTACAAGGCGCAGACAGACGCAATAATCCGGAGCTGGTCGCTCGATCTCATCCATATAGACAAGGAAACCGTGACCAGTTACCTGGATCGCATCCATCTGACATCTGAGTGCACATAGGACAGGTAAACAACCCAACTTTGATCCAATCTGCAATGTATATTGACAATTCAAACACTGCAACAAGCTTGTGACCTGGCTCCATGTTTATGCCATCTCTGCGCGTCCCAAGAGAGAGGGACACATACGAGCGAAAAGAACCAGCTTTCTTAATACGTGGAGCCACCCCAGGAACCTGTAAATGGATGGGATATGGAAAACGGAAACAAGTCGGTCTAGAAGCCATAGCTCTAGTAAGGACGAAACATAATTTCTTCAGTTATATATATTGCACCCTATCAGGCTTCAGAATTTGACTTTTTGTTTATGGGATTTTGATTGCTAATTACTTCCTCCATTTCAAATTAGTTGTCGCTGATTTACTAGAAAGTTAGTAAATCAGCGACAGCTAATTTGGAATGAAGGGACTACTATAATTTTTTTAATTTTATTTTTGCGGGCAGGGAGTACTAGAATTCAGAGAGAATTCCTTATTTGACATTGCTTCAAAATGTGATTCCTTATTTGGCTCTGAGAAAGTTTTTCTTCCCTCTTTGACATTCGGGTTAAATTTGTTTACTTCTTTCACACTCTAGTTCATTTTGTACACTAGCAATGTTAAATAGGGATATGGAAAGACGCAAATGCCCCTAATGCATTATGTGACTAAAATTATGTACAAGACTAAATCTATAGTACTGTGACATATTTGTTCAAAGTTAAATGGCCAAATGAGACCCATGCATTTGGTCACAGAACGAATTTAATTTATGAACATAGTCCTCAGAATTTAATTAAAAATAAATAAAATATGAGCAGAACCTCAAACATGTTCTTTGTATTGCACTGCCAAGTGAATTGGGAAGGTAAGTTCGATAGTACTGCTACTGCGAAATTGTTGACTGACACGACACTCGTGCAGATTTTAGATGTTGAACGGAGTATCTTTTTAAGGTGCATGATTTGGTATTTCGGCCACACATAAACTGCATGCCGGCCCTGCGTAACCAAAACATCAACTCGCTAACACGTTCAAGATCCCTCTCTCTGTGTAACACATGCCCGTCTTGGCATATTGCTGATCATGTACAGCTCGGCCATGACAAGTCGTTGACTCTGGAGCAGAGTCGTCAGACCTCGCCCTCGGAGCCGGTCTTGACGCCAAGGCTGGTGATCTCTGGACTTGATGAGATTATTGGGTTAGGTTTTTTCCAGTGTTGCATACAGACTAACGGAGGGGTATTATGGTCCACTGAAAAACAATCTGACGGCTTGTAATGGGATGGACATCAATGTCAAATAAGGAACGAAATTTAAAACAAGTGATAAATAAGGGAGAAAAAGGTTTTCAGGGTCAAATAGGGAATCACATTTTAAAGTAGTGTCAAATAAGGAATTCTCTCTAGAATTCACTCAAACGTTATTTTGACTAAGACGCTCGCCTACATGATATTGTACTCGTAGATGGGTAACATACAACTACTCTAGTTGACGTGTGATGTCGATTCCATATGCATGATATTTACATCCATACCATGTAGCTCGTGCTACGGAAAACCACACTCTTTAATATTACTCTCTCTGTTTCTTTTTAGTCTGTATATAAGATTTGGTCAAAGTCAAACTTTATAAAGTTTGATCAACTTTGTTGAAAAAATATCAACATCTACAATACTAAAGCTATAAGGTATGAAAATTAATTTCATGATGCATTTAATAATATTAATTTCATATTGTGAATTTTGATATTTTTTTCTATAAACTTAGTCAAAGTTGACAAAGTTTGACTTTGACCAAATTTTATATGCAGACTAAAAAGAAATGGAGGGAGTACATCGAAGACAATGATGCGTACCAGGTAAACCTGGAGCAGTAAAAAGGGGCAGAGCAAACCGACATAACACCCCTTCTCCTCAGTAGGTTAAAGTTATGAATCTTCCATACGAAGGTGGGATTGTGGGTATGTCCCAGCAGTGGAGGAACTGAAATTTGCACAAGAGCATCATCTCAAAAGTGCAGAACAGAGAAAAGAAACAGTGTGTGCTATGAACAAGTTCAGGTCTTGTTAAATGTAAGTTGCAATTCCAAACAATCAGGAATTCAGGATACGAGATGAGAGAAGGTTTATTTGAAGGTTTGATTCGACATGAGACAAGTTATAAACTACTCCAGTTTTTATCTGAATTCTCTTTATAAAAGTAACAATCTGGATTTGAAACATAACTATAAATTGCACGAACAAATATGCTCATACGGCCTGAATCAGAACCGCAGGAATTACCCATGGCTCTGCTCCTTCCTGTGCTCTCCTCCTCTGAAACTGAAATTCAATCTTCACTTGATGAGTCATCGTACCATCGTGCAGGGTGATCAAGAACAGAAAAGTAATCTTCAGGTACAGTGAAGATCACAATGGAACAACTTAGCTGCACGATCTTAGATGAGAGATCCAACATGACGCACTAGTTAATTCGGCACAGACGGAGTAATCGTAGTCGTAGATACCAATGTTTTAAATAGCCGGCTATAGCTCCGCTATAGCCCGCTATATAGCCTTTTTACTAAGGTGCCGCTAAACGGTCCCATGTACAAATAGCCCGCTATAGCCTGCTATAGCCCGCTATAGCTGATTTTGAGGTCCGCCGCTATTTGGCAATAGCCCGCTATTTAAAACATTGGTAGATACACAAAGGGGCCAGCCTTATTGCTCATCACCCGAGAAGGTAGGGTTCAGGAATAAATCTCTGGGGTTAACATAACACTACAGGGCATCAGAAGTTCAGAACCACCGGGAGGGGGCTCACGAGGGAGAGGCGGCGGAGTCGGACGGGGACGGGATGGGGAGCTCCCTTTCCCTCGGCGCTACCGTGGCTCCGAGCTTGGCTAGCGAGCGTATGCACAGGGGCGCAGGTTGATGCAAGGTGGAGTGAAGCCTATTTTATAAACCTTCAATTCATAGAGCTCGACGGAATTAAACCTCCACGTCTAAGTCCCTGAAATTTGTACCTTGACCTCTCTGATCCCGGTCAATATCAACACCGTGCCTGTTTGGCACACCAGGAAATGATCCATCCCGTCCGGGATTGCACTCTACTCTCACTTACATCCATGGGCTACATATCATATCCATCGTTTATTCAAACCCTCGTCCCCTCTGTCTCCTCAAATCAGCACAGACTTGTCTCATTCACTTCCTCCTCAACTGCCCCACCGCGGTCGTTAACGGTGCCTCGATGCCGCCAACGCCGCGCTCGAGCACATCGCCGTCCGCCGGCCCCTGGCGAGCTGCGAGCTTTATCCGCAGGGCCCATGTTGGCGCTGCCGCGCAGGGGCGCCCATGGAGTTGCACTCGAACACGACGTCGCCGACACCAGCTCAGGCGGTGAGGCGTGAGATGGATGGGAGATGCGAGGGAACAGATTACGATGGCACGCGCGTCGACGCGGCGAAACAATGTGTGCAAGTTGAAGATGTGGGGCTAGAGGTCTCACAACGACGGGAGCATCACTCGAGGACCTCGACGTGACATTAACGGGGAAGAAGATGCATATGACATGTAGGGCCGCTGAGTTGGTGAGAGAACCTAGTAATCCCAGTCGGGATTGCCTTTTTCCGGTATGACAAAGGTGTATAGGATCGGCCTAGGATTGATATTGACCGGGATCAAAGAGGTCAGGGTACAGATTTCAGGGATTTAGATGTGGAGGTTTGATTCCAACGAGCTCTATCAATTCAAGGTTTAAAATAAATTTCACTCCTTACAAGGTGAGCCAATCATGACATCGACGGTTTGGTGCGGCCCCTAGCGTGGTTGCCCCGGCAATTTATGAGGCTGCGCGGATCGTTGCCGATGTGGCCAAAATTATCCTGAGCTTACGTGGATAAACTTGTTTTTTTTTAATTTAAACAACAGTTTTGTACTGGAAGGGGTTCACAGCTCATTTGGTAAAGAATGATCTGAGCCAATCTATGGTTGGATGGTTAGAGGGACAGTCGTATTCCATCTCATTAGGGTTCCAGTCCTGGTATTTGCATTATTTCTGGATTTATTTCAGGATTTTCGGCGATGCACTTTCAGTGAGAGGAAACGTTCCCGTCGACGATGAGGCACCTACAGTGATTTCGTAAATCTCAAGATAATATGTCGGCTCAGTCTCTCGAAGGTGCTCATAGGGACGAGGTGTGTGTGCGTTGATAGGGATGAGTATATGCACATATGTATGAGCGTCTACGTCTGTACTGTGTTAAAAAAACGATCTTGTTTATGCTCGCGGGCAACGAAAGGCTGACAAAAATACAGTAAAATAGGCTAACATTTGTATGACTAGGACCAGGGAGGGACATGCATCCTTACTTTTGGTAACATGAACTTGCCCTCATGTTACGTTGGGTCGGGCGAATCATTCGAGGGGGGCGGGGGTTTATGGTTACAGCTTATTCAGACTAAGTATCTGCGGGGCGTGCCACTCCTTGCATGTTTGCATGAGGAGGGATTCTAGTTCTAAAAGTCCATCTAGCGGATCAAGTAGAAGATCCGACTATGGTTATCCTCCTCTATCGGCAATGAAGAAAGGACTCTATTCTGGCTTGATCCATGAGTTGGTGAAATCTCGTTATGTACCCGGTTTCCAAACTTGTTTGCCATTTGCGTGGATTTGATGATATTGGTCTCTACGGTTGCCCATAATGGCTATTGGAACATCTTGTTCCAACGGTCATTTGGACAGGTTGAGACTATAGTGAGCTAATTTGCAGCTGCGCTTCCGGGCGTGCTTGCGAATTATCCGGATAACCTATCCTGGTGTCTTGCATCTTTGAGTGTTTTCTCCATCGGCTCGGCATAACATGCTCTGTGTCGTAGGCTAACTATTGGCTAGACCTCTCGTCTATAGAAGGCGCCCTTGCCCTTGAAGACTAATTTTTTTTGTGTGGCAATTGTTGAGGGATCGTCTACCGTCTGGGACGAAGGTGCTCAAGAGGCACGGCCTGGGGAATGGGTTGTGTCCTCTCTTTGTGGTGTACCGGAGACAGAGACCCACATCTTTTTCTCTTGCACGATGGCAAGAGTTCTCTGGAGTTTGGTCTGTGGCCTTTGGGGCTCTTGGGGCTGACTAGCAGGCCCTGGACCTGACAGGGTTCCTTCAAACCAAAGCCAACCAGACAAGTATGACGAGGCACCTATTCTGACGTGTGGTTGCGGTGTTAGCTTGACGTTGTGGACTACGCGTGATAAGATAGTGATTGAGAGGGTCTTCCTTAGACGGGTCTTTTTGCTTCATTCTTCAAAAAAAATGCATTTTTGCAATACTACCACCCACTGTCTAGGTAGCGTGACCGCGAGCGTGTGGGGCTTATAATGGATGTGTTGAACATTAACGCTCGCTGACTATCCTAGTAGCAAATTTCTTCAGTTTGTAGCCACTTGGTGGTCTTTTTCCCTATTTCTCTTATGCTTTCTTTTGTCATGTTTGTACTGATGTCCTAGTAGATTATTTTATTTCGTTGCACTTGAACTTGTTGTATGGATGTGGTGATGGCTTTATTTATAAAGCGGGCGAAAGTCGATTTCGAGAAAACAATATTTTTGCTAATTCCTGGTAACCTGAGAATTTGTTACTTCTGTTTTTAAGGGAATTTTCTTATTTAAATCAACATATGGATTGGAGGTGTGGAATCCATTGAAAATCCATGATTTATTTTGCAAAAGAGGCCAAAGACTAATATGTTAAGTAGCACAAGCCTTTACGAATGCACCCACACAAAATTTTAAAAATATATGCAAATTCTTCAGGTGTCAAAGCCTTCTTCCGCCTACATCCATTGTTGGTGCGCTGTGAGCAAAACATGTTGCCGTCTCTGGGCTTATTTGTTAGTAGAACAAATTTGTTGAACCCCAGGAGTTTGTAGAAATAGTGGCTGAGAAGACGTCAATGTAGAATAAAAGATGTCGAGGACTGAGTTTTGCATAGCAAATCACTGCCCTGGAGAAGAAAACATCGAACATGCATGTAAAACGCCTCAAGTCCGGCCAACACAACTCTCACATACTCTGACCAACCTTTGCTAGTCGAAACTGAAGCTAAAGGATTAGGACACACCGACACACATATGCTGATAATAAAGAATTACATCGATCAACTTCAATTCCTGAGAGCATACAAAACATGCAAATACGTGCTAAAAGTTTTGGTGGGTAATCAATCTTAGTAAAAGGTTAGGAGATTATGAAGAAATGTTAGGGTTTTTTCTCATTGACTAAATGCCATACATTTTTTATTTTTGTTTTCTGCTCTGAGAATAATTGAATTAGAGTTGATTGGATGTAATTTAAAGCAAGGTCACACAACATATAAATTAAGCTAAACAATAGGGTTGCTCTTGAAATACTGAATTTGTTTTTTCTTCAGCATATTTATATGTTGAAGAAATACTGAATTTAAAGCAAGGTCACACAACATATTTGTCTTTTCAACCTTTATAGGGGAATAAGGTCGGTAGGGTTTGCTTTAGCACATATGACTAAAGCAAAATTGATTGAGAGGATTTGGCCGTTGCGCACTAGCTTCTGATAAATGTTACATAGTTGTGTGAGTCTCCATCCTCTATCTCCTCTCAGTCCTCTCTCTTCAAATGACATGTGGCAGCGACAAAACAAGAACACAAAGCGGGTAGTCGAGGGAGTGCGGGAGAGGCGTACTGAGGGGGGCTGGAGGCAGCGACTGAGGGGGCGTAGGTCGATGGACTAATGTGGCGGACGCCAGAGTATGTGCGTGGTCGGTGATGGTGTCAACAGCGACATTGTCCACAAGGATCTCACACAACATTAACATGGGGAGATCATCCAGCTCTAGAGTGCGGCAGAAATCAGCTATTTAGCTTGTGTCGGTAGAGCTCAAAGCAAGGGCGTGGGACAATACATGCATATGGGGTTGCAGTGTGGCGGTGGTGGTTTGAGTTTACAAAGAGGGAGGGGGGTGAGTGGAAGAAGAAAAAAGAGGAAGAGGACATCATGATGACACCTTCGACTCATGTACATCATGATGTTAAAATTATGTTAGGCATGATGTCAAACCATATGAATTATAAATTTGTAGGTCCCCTTTACAACACGCACGCATTTACCTAGTCTTGTTTCAAATTGTATCAACATTTCGTTGTGCACTAACAAATAAGAGCGCACCTACGATGACATACACTTGGAAGCAAGAAAAAAATGGAACATTATGTAATGCTTTAAAAGAAGATATATTTTTTTGTCGAAAACCGAAAAAACATAGCATGAATCTCATAGCAACAGTAAACTGTGGATGCATGCAAAATATATCACATGTAGTATGATAGAAAATTCACTCTCCAACCAGCTCATATTCTTAGGGTGTGTTTGGTTGGAAAACAAACACTAGTAGAAAACGACCCATTTATCCCCGTTCCAGAGGCCCTTTAGCCTCGGTTCTGGAACCGGAACTAAAGCCCAAAACCTTTAGTCCCGGTTCGCATATGAACCGGGACAGAAGGGGCTCTACGTGGCCGCTGCGGGACTAACACCAACCAGGACCAAAAGGCATCTATACATCAGCAGCTGGCAGGAGCTGAGGGTTTTTTTTGAAGGGGGGTTAGGGGTTTTGGAGGGTTAATTTAGGGGTTTCATATTGTGTTAGCTAGCTAAGAGCAACTCTAGCAGACCCTGCATCCCGCCCTGACCCGCAAAATAACCGCCAAAATGCGGGTCGGGGCAGAAAAACCTGCCCGATCAGACTCCGCATCTGGCCCCGGCCTGCAAAAAAATTTAAGGGGCGCGACAAAATCTCGGCCGCAACCCGCTTATTCGCGGGTTTCCCCCTCGTCGCTGCAGTGCCCTGCATATAAACGGAAGCGGTTGGTGGGGGACATTTCAGCATGCGCTTTCCCCACCAACCACCTTTCCTCTCCCCCCTCGCGCCGCCGCCGGACCGCCGCCCAAGATTCCGGTGAAAGCAGCCGGCAGGAGCACGCCAAAAGGCCGCCACGCGCACGAGGCCTCCCCTCCCTCCCGCTGCGTCGGCGGGCCGCCGAATTTGCGGATCTGCGGCACTTCATCGCGGGCCGCCGGATTTGGCTTTTCCGGCCGCCGGTTGCTGCGCCAAGCGATGGAGTGGTCGGGGAGCCTCTCCCGCAGCCCCGGCAAGGGCGCGTCGCCGCATGCATGTACGGGTTCGTCCACCCGCTTCCGCCGACGGTTTGCGGGCATGGATTCGTCGGGCCGTCCACCGGGCTCAGTGCTTGCGCAGCATCTCTGTAGCTTGCCGATGTCGCTCATACAGTGTGATGATTGCACGCGGACAGTGCTGCGGCTAACTTCGGGCACACCGAAGCACCCCGGATGGGTGTTCTTCAAATGCGAAAACGACAGGGTACGTGCACTTGTGGTAGCTAATTTCATAGCTCATTCTTTAGTTCAATTGTGGTAGCTCATTTCGAACTTGCTCATTGTTTTGTGTAGGACGATGGAAGCTCATTTTGGTTTTGGGAAGGCCAATACATTGATTTATTGATAGAAAGGAACTTAATAGATGTTGGTGCACTCCTTAGTACAATAGAAGGCAATGATGCGGCTGCATGTGTAACTAGAGGGGAAGCAACGTCTACTTCTTTCAAACCAAAGATGAAGAAAGAAGAATGTAAAATCAAGAATCCGCAGATAAACAATGAATGCATGGATAAGATATTAGTCCAACTTGTGTGAGCAGTTATGGAAGTTGGAAATCTTCTGAAATGCATACTTGTGGTTCTTGTTTTCTTTGGTCTTGCTATTCTAGTAAAGATTTGGTGATGTCTTTTGTATCCAATGTTGTTGAAAAGGCAAAGAAATGCATTATGCTAGATCAAATTAAGGCGCAAATTTAAGTTTTGCGGGTCGGGAGGAGCTGCGCCAGATCAGACGCTGCAAAGCCGACCCGTAAAAAAGCATATTTCAGGAATATCCTTTTTACGGGTCCATTATGCGGGGTTTGCAACTGCGTCCGTCCGTGCCGGCCCACAAAGGCGTTTTTCCAGAACTGCAAACACGTTTTGCGGGCCGGGAGGATGCGGGGTCTGCTAGAGTTGCTCTAATAGAGATAAGTGACCTCTCTTTATCTCCGTGCTTGGTCGACGCTAGCTACTATACGTATAGAGAGAACTCGACATGCTAACTAGTAAGCAAATGAATGAACCATTAATTACACAAGATCGTCATGAACATATATAGAGAAAAGTGACCTCTCTTTCTCTGAGAGATTGGTCGAACAACAAGTTTTCGTATATCTATCCAACGCTACTAGCTACATATATACAATATAAGATCTCTTGCAATCCCTAACATCTAAATTCTATATCAATTTCCACATGGTATTCTCCCTTCTCATTGATGACGTGGTCAAGAAAGAATCTCGTCAATTCCTCTTGAATTGCTCGTATGGGATCATGTGGTAGGAGTTCATTTCGCATCTGCCAGATCTAATTTAAAGAAGGGGTCAATACATAATATGAATGAAACTCGACACAAATGATGGTAATAAAATAAAATTGTGAATATTATTGTTTACGCACTTCATATTGTTTTTCAGAGTAGCCCCGCTGAGAGGGTCACGTTGTAGATGAACTCCAAACGTAGTATCCACAAAATTCATTCCTGGCTTCCTGCCACAAGCACTTTACGAGAAATAGAGTTCAATCACACTGATAATCAAGCATGATAAATGGTATTGATGAAACCAGAATCAATGGGAGATGCGCGGAACTAGGTAGTAGTACTTACTTTTGGATGTGTAAATCGCAGCTCCCTCGACAGTCCCGAAACAATTCCGGTGAACTCTTCCCAAACCCTGCCAGACAAAGAAAATAATTATTTGGTATTAGGAAATGAACAAAGTTACCGATATGGTGCGATAATGATAGATTGAACTTACTTCTGGAGCATTGCAGTCATGTCCGCATAGTCCTGGGGATCTTTCCGTCTCGAGTCTAAGACAGTTACTACTCCCCGCTCAAGGTTAATCTCTAGCAGAATAAAGTGGAAGCTGCGCACGCATGCACAACTCATCAATTACATTACTATAACCTCGAGTAAGCGAAACCAAATATGCACAAGACAGTAACACTCACAAGAAATTGTAAGGAAGAAAGAGTATGTTTTTCCCTTTATTTTGATTTTGAAGCAACGATTGTAGCAAGTTGTCCTCGGTATCTGTGACTCTGTTTTTAACCGACCATTCATTTATGGTATTTGGTTTAATGAACCCAATGTCATAGATTTGTGCTTTTCTGCATTCGACGATCTTCAATCTGCATTTGTCACCAATGACCGACGTGTTGGGGAACGCAGTAATTTTAAAAAAATTCCTACGCACACGCAAGATCATGGTGATGCATAGCAACGAGAGGGGGAGAGTGTGATCTACGTACCCTTGTAGATCGACAACGAAAGCGTTAACTTGGTTGATGTAGTCGTACGTCTCCACGGCCCGACCGATCAAGCACCGAAACTACGGCACTTCCGAGTTCTAGCACACGTTCAGCTCATTCAATCAGATCATTCACCTAATGATGTGATCCCGTTAATCAAATAATAACTCATTGTTCATGGTTAGGAAACATAACCATCTTTGATTAACGAGCTAGTCAAGTAGAGGCATACTAGTGACACTCTGTTTGTCTATGTATTCACACATGTATTATGTTTCTGGTTAATACAATTCTAGCATGAATAATAAACATTTATCATGATATACGGAAATAAATAATAACTTTATTATTGCCTCTAGGGCATATTTCCTTTAGTCTCCCACTTGCACTAGAGTCAATAATCTAGATTACACAGTAATGATTCTAACACCCATGGAGCCTTGGTGCTGATCATGTTTTGCTCGTGGAAGAGGCTTAGTCAACGGGTCTGCAACATTCAGATCCGTATGTATCTTGCAAATCTCTATGTCTCCCACCTGGACTAGATCCCGGATGGAATTGAAGCGTCTCTTGATGTGCTTGGTTCTCTTGTGAAATATGGATTCCTTTGCCAAGGCAATTGCACCAGTATTGTCACAAAAGATTTTCATTGGACCCGATGCACTAGGTATGACACCTAGATCGGATATGAACTCCTTCATCCAGACTCCTTCATTTGCTGCTTCCGAAGCAGCTATGTACTCCGCTTCACATGTAGATCCCGCTACAACGCTTTGTTTAGAACTGCACCAAGTGACAGCTCCACCGTTTAATGTTAACACGTATCCGGTTTGTGATTTAGAATCGTCCGGATCAGTGTCAAAGCTTGCATCAACGTAACCTTTTACGATGAGCTCTTTGTCACCTCCATATATGAGAAACATATCCTTAGTCCTTTTCAGGTATTTCAGGATGTTCTTGACCGCTGTCCAGTGATCCACTCCTGGATTACTTTGGTACCTTCCTGCTAGACTTATAGCAAGGCACACATCAGGTCTGGTACACAGCATTGCATACATGATAGAGCCTATGGCTGAAGCATAGGGAACATCTTTCATTTTCTCTCTATCTTCTGCAGTGGTCGGGCATTGAGTCTTACTCAACTTCACACCTTGTAACACAAGCAAGAACCCTTTCTTTGCTTGATCCATTTTGAACTTCTTCAAAATTTTGTCAAGGTATGTGCTTTGTGAAAGTCCAATTAAGCGTCTTGATCTATCTCTATAGATCTTAATGCCTAATATGTAAGCAGCTTCACCGAGGTCTTTCATTGAAAAACTCTTATTCAAGTATCCCTTTATGCTATCCAGAAATTCTATATCATTTCCAATTAGTAATATGTGATCCACATATAATATCAGAAATGCTACAGAGCTCCCACTCACTTTCTTGTAAATATAGGCTTCTCCAAAAGTCTGTATAAAACCAAATGCTTTGATCACACTATCAAAGCGTTTATTCCAACTCCGAGAGGCTTGCACCAGTCCATAAATGGATCGCTGGAGCTTGCACACTTTGTTAGCTCCCTTTGGATCGACAAAACCTTCTGGTTGCATCATATACAACTCTTCTTCCAGAAATCCATTCAGGAATGCAGTTTTGACATCCATCTGCCAAATTTCATAATCATAAAATGCGGCAATTGCTAACATGATTCAGACAGACTTAAGCATCGCTACGGGTGAGAAGGTCTCATCGTAGTCAATCCCTTGAACTTGCCGAAAACCTTTTGCGACAAGTCGAGCTTTGTAGACAGTAATATTACCGTCAGCGTCAGTCTTCTTCTTGAAGATCCATTTATTCTCAATTGCTTACCGATCATCGGGCAAGTCAACCAAAGTCCATACTTTGTTCTCATACATGGATCCCATCTCAGATTTCATGGCTTCAAGCCATTTTGCGGAATCTGGGCTCACCATCGCTTCTTCATAGTTCGTAGGTTCATCATGATCTAGTAGCATGACTTCCAGAACAGGATTACCGTACCACTCTGGCGCGGATCTCACTCTGGTTGATCTACGAGGTTTAGTAGTATCTTGTTCTGAAGTTTCATGATCATCATCATTAGTTTCCTCACTAATTGGTGTAGGTGTCACAGAAACAGTTTTCTGTGATGCACTACTTTCCAATAAGGGAGCAGGTACAGTTACCTCGTCAAGTTCTACTTTCCTCCCACTCACTTATTTCGAGAGAAACTCCTTCTCCAAAAAGTTTCCGAATTTAGCAACAAAAGTCTTGCCTTCGGATCTGTGATAGAAGGTGTATCCAATAGTCTCCTTTGGATATCCTATGAAGACACATTTCTCCGATTTGGGTTCGAGCTTATCAGGTTGAAGCTTTTTCACATAAGCATCGCAGCCCCAAACTTTCAGAAACGACAACTTTGGTTTCTTGCCAAACCACAGTTCATAAGGCGTCGTCTCAACGGATTTTGATGGTGCCTTATTTAACGTGAATGCGGCCGTCTCTAGAGCGTATCCCCAAAACGATAGCGGTAAATCAGTAAGAGACATCATAGATCGCACCATATCTAGTAAAGTACGATTACGACGTTCGGACACACCATTACGCTGTGGTGTTCCGGGTGGCGTGAGTTGCGAAACTATTCCACAATTTTTCAAATGTACACCAAACTCGTAACTCAAATATTCTCCTCCACGATCAGATCGTAGGAATTTTATTTTCTTGTTACGATGATTTTCTACTTCACTCTGAAATTCTTTGAACTTTTCAAATGTTTCAGACTTATGTTTCATTAAGTAGATATACCCATATCTGCTTAAGTCATCTGCGAAGGTGAGAAAATAACGATATCCGCCACGAGCCTCAATATTCATCGGACCACATACATCTGTATGTATGATTCCAACAAATCTGTTGCTCTCTCCATAGTACCGGAGAACGGTGTTTTAGTCATCTTGCCCATGAGGCACGGTTCGCAAGTACCAAGTGATTCATAATCAAGTGGTTCCAAAATTCCATCAGTATGGAGTTTCTTCATGCGCTTTACACCGATATGACTTAAACGGCAGTGCCACAATAAGTTGCACTATCATTATCAACTCTGTATCTTTTGGCTTCAACACTATGAATATGTGTGTCACTACTATCGAGATTCAACAAGAATTGACCACTCTTTAAGGGTGCATGACCATAAAAGATATTACTCATATAAATAGAACAACCATTATTCACAGCTTTAAATGAATAACCATCTCGCATCAAACAAGATCCGGATATAATGTTCATGCTTAACGCTGTCACCAAATAACAATTATTTAGGTCTAATATTAATCCCGAAGGTAGATGTAGAGGTAGCGTGCCGACTGCGATCACATCGACTTTGGAACCGTTTCCCACGCGCATCGTCACCTCGTCCTTAGCCAATCTTCGCTTAATCCATAGTCCATGTTTCGAGTTGCAAATATTAGCAACAGAACCAGTATCAAATACCCAGGTGCTACTGCGAGCATTAGTAAGGTACACATCAATAACATGTATATGACATATACCTTTGTTCACCTTGCCATCCTTCTTATCCGCCAAATACTTGGGGCAGTTCCGCTTCCAGTGACCAGTCTGCTTGCAGTAGAAGCACTCAGTTTCAGGCTTAGGTCCAGGTTTGGGTTTCTTCTCTTGAGTGGCAACTTGCTTGCTGTTCCTTTTGAAGTTTCCCTTCTTCTTCCCTTTGCCCTTTTTCTTGAAACTAGTGGTCTTGTTGACCATCAACACTTGATGCTCCTTCTTGATTTCTACCTCCGCAGCTTTCAGCATCGCGAAGAGCTCGGGAATAGTCTTGTTCATCCCTTGCATATTATAGTTCATCACGAAGCTCTTGTAGCTTGGTGGCAGTGATTGGAGAATTCTGTCAATGACGCAATCATCCGGAAGATTAACTCCCAATTGAATCAAGTGATTATTATACCCAGACATTTTGAGTATATGCTCACTGACAGAACTGTTCTCCTCCATCTTGCAGCTATAGAACTTATTGGAGACTTCATATCTCTCAATCCGGGCATTTGCTTGAAATATTAACTTCAACTCCTGGAACATCTCATATGCTCCATGACGTTCAAAACGTCGTTGAAGTCCCGATTCTAAGCCGTAAAGCATGGCACACTGAACTATCGAGTAGTCATCAGCTTTGCTCTGCCAGACGTTCATAACATCCGGCGTTGCTCCTGCAGCAGGCCTGGCACCCAGCGGTGCTTCCAGGACGTAATTCTTCTGTGCAGCAATGAGGATAATCCTCAAGTTACGGACCCAGTCCGTGTAATTTCTACCATCATCTTTCAACTTTGCTTTCTCAAGGAACGCATTAAAATTCAACGGAACAACAGCACGAGCCATCTATCTACAATCAAGCATAAACAAGCAAGATACTATCAGGTACTATGTTTCATGATAAATTTAGGTTCAATTAATTTACTTAAAGAACTCCCACTTAGATAGACATCCCTCTAATCCTCTAAGTGATTACGTGATCCAAATCAACTAAACCATGTCCGATCATCACGTGATATGGAGTAGTTTCATTGGTGAACATCACTATGTTGATCATATCTACAATATGATTCATGCTCGACCTTTCGGTCTCCGTGTTCCGAGGCCATATCTGTATATGCTTGGCTCGTCAAGTATAACCTGAGTATTCCGCATGTGCAACTGTTTTGCACCCGTTGTATTTGAACGTAGAGCCTATCACACCCGATCATCACGTGGTGTCTCAGCACGAAGAACTTTCACAATGGTGCATACTCAGGGAGAACACTTCTTGATAATTAGTGAGAGATCATCTTATAATGCTACCGTAAATCAAAGCAAGATAAGATGCATAAAAGATAAACATCACATACAATCAATATAAGTGATATGATATGGCCATCATCATATTGTGCTTGTGATCTCCATCTTCGAAGCACCGTCGTGATCACCATCGTCACCGGCGCGACACCTTGATCTCCATCGTAGCATCGTTGTCGTCTCGCCAATCTTATGCTTCCACGACTATCGCTACCGCTTAGTGATAAAGTAAAGCATTACAGCGCGATTGCATTTCATACAATAAAGCGACAACCATATGGCTCCTGCCAGTTGCGGATAACTCGGTTACAAAACATGATCATCTCATACAATAAAATTTAGCATCATGTCTTGACTATATCACATCACAACATGCCCTGCAAAAACAAGTTAGACGTCCTCTACTTTGTTGTTGCAAGTTTTACGTGGCTGCTACGGGCTTAAGCAAGAACCAATCTTACCTACGCATCAAAACCACAACGATAGTTTGTCAAGTTGGTGCTGTTTTAACCTTCGCAAGGACAGGGCGTAGCCACACTCGGTTCAACTAAAGTTGGAGAAACTGTCACCCGCAAGCCACCTATGTGCAAAGCACGTCGGGAGAACCGGTCTCGCGTAAGCGTACGCGTAATGTCGGTCCGGGCCGCTTCATCCAACAATACCGCCGAACCAAAGTATGACATGCTGGTAAGCAGTATGACTTATATAACCCACAACTCACTTGTGTTCTACTCGTGCATATAACATCAACATATAAAACCTAGGCTCGGATGCCACTGTTGGGGAACGTAGTAATTTCAAAAAAATTCCTACGCACACGCAAGATCATGGTGATGCATAGCAACGAGAGGGGGAGAGTGTGATCTACGTACCCTTGTAGATCGACAATGGAAGCGTTAACTTGGTTGATGAAGTGGGGAAGGAGAGGGAAAGGGGGCGCCGCCCCCCCTCTCCTAGTCCAATTCGGACCAGGGGGGAGGAGGCGCGCGGCCCACCTTTGGCTGCCCCTCTCTCTTTCCACTAAGGCCCATATGGCCCATTACTTCTCCCAGGGGGTTCCGGTAACCCTCCGGCTCTCCGGTTTTCTCCAAAATCACCCGGAACACTTCCGGTGTCCGAATATAGCCGTCCAATATATCAATCTTTATGTCTCGACCATTTCGAGACTCCTCGTCATGTCCGTGATCACATCCGGGAATCCGAACTAACTTCGGTACATCAAAACTCATAAACTCATAATATAACTGTCATCGAAACCTTAAGCGTGCGGACCCTACGGGTTCGAGAACAATGTAGACATGACCGAGACACGTTTCCGGTCAATAACCAATAGAGGAACCTGGATGCTCATATTGGCTCCTACATATTCTACGAAGATCTTTATCGGTCAGACCGCATAACAACATACGTTGTTCCCTTTGTCATCGGTATGTTACTTGCCCGAGATTCGATCGTCGGTATCCCATACCTAGTTCAATCTCGTTACCGGCAATTCTCTTTACTCGTTTCGTAATACATCATCTCGCAACTAACTCATTAGTTGCAATGCTTGCAAGGCTTATGTGATGTGTATTACCGAGAGGGCCCAGAGATACCTCCCCGACAATCGGAGTGACAAATCCTAATCTCGAAATACGCCAACCCAACATGTACCTTTGGAGACACCTGTAGAGCACCTTTATAATCACCCATTTACGTTGTGATGTTTGGTAGCACACAAAGTGTTCCTCCGGCAAACGGGAGTTGCATAATCTCATAGTCATAGGAACATGTATAAGTCATGAAGAAAGCAATAGCAACATACTAAACGATCGGGTGCTAAGCTAATGGAATGGGTCATGTCAATCAGATCATTCACCTAATGATGTGATCCCGTTAATCAAATAACAACTCATTGTTCATGGTTAGGAAACATAACCATCTTTGATTAACGAGCTAGTCAAGTAGAGGCATACTAGTGACACTCTGTTTGTCTATGTATTCACACATGTATTATGTTTCCGGTTAATACAATTCTAGCATGAATAATAAACATTTATCATGATATAAGGAAATAAATAATAACTTTATTATTGCCTCTAGGGCATATTTCCTTCATGACGAGGCCCGGCCGGCGCCCTGGCCTCACGAACCGGGACTGATGCCCACTTTAGTCCCGGTTCGTGAGTGAACCGGGATTGATGCCCTTTCTCAGGCCTCAACCAAACCCTGTTTTCTACTAGTGGAGGTGGAATGGAATGGAATGGTTTCATTCCATCAGAACGGGTCGGTTCTACTTCTGTGTTTGGTTGTGGACGATAGATGGAATAGAATGGTGACATTTCAGTGTTTGGCGAGACAGAATGTGATGGAATGGTGACAAATTATATGGCATTTCAATTGTATGTTGAGCATAAATTATTTATAAATTCACTCACAAGCATACAGAAAGTGGTCCATATCTCAAAAATTCATCTCAATTTGCATTTTCTCGGACATTTAGAGTGAATTGAAGATGAAACAGACACCAAGTGTTATGCTAATACACAACTATATCCTCTTAGATCAAAACATAACTACAAATAAAAATAACAACTAGCTCGTTCACATTGAGTAAAGGCATAAGGAAGAACAGGAAGGAAGTTGGCTCCTGCTAGTTATACCGGAAGATCGCATCGTCCTCCTCTGGCCGATCAGGTTACAACCGCCCTGCACCAGGAAGGAAGTGACTCCCGCCCCTTTGGCAGATCAGGTCGAAAACTGCCCTACAGCGGATCCGTTCGCATGGTCGCTGCCGCCCATCCCATAGATCAAGTCACTGCCGCACCCTCCAGCGCACCCTCTATAGGCAACGACGACGAGGCACACAGAGGTGGCCGACGTCCATAGCACAAGGTACAACGCATCCGCTAGAGTCCTTCGACCAGATTTGTGGTGCCGCGCTGCTACAACTTCAATGGGAGAGAGGGCGGCAGGAATGAGGGCGGTGACAACCCCAGCCAGGAAAGACGAGTGAGGAGAACTGCCAGACTTGGTAGAAACGAGAGAGTAGGAGCGATGATCGTGATGGAGAGGGTTGGGAGCGAGTGCATTAGAGCATCTCCAGTCGGCCCCCCAGGAACTTTTTCTCGCGCTGGCAGACAAAAATCTTCCCACTCGTCCACCCAATCTCTCCTTTTTCGCCGGATAAAGCAAAAACTAGCGCCGGCAACCCCAACCCAAACGCAGGAAGCTGGGGGCACCTGGGGAGCTAATTTCGCCGTTTTGTAGGCATTGCCCCACCTGCAGTGAGATATCTTCTCTCTCCCCAACATTTTCGTCTCTCTCTCCCCACTTTTCTTCCTCCTGTCGCCGCGCATGCCTCCTCTCCAGCTCGCCCTCCTCCGCAGCCGCCGTGGTGCGTCCGGTCCTCGTCGACGCCGCCGTCCCCGGCGCCCACCTGCATCTCCAGCAAGGCACACCGTGGTAGAGCAGGCACCGGTGTCGGGACCGAAGTGTGGAGGCGCGGTCGGTGCACGTGGTGCGCGCGGCGAGAGGCGAGGATGGCGCGGCTCCAGCGGGAGCGGCCACGCGTGGCGACGGCGAGCGCGCGGTCGGCCGCGTCGTGCACCTGGCACGCTGGGGAGGGAACGCCGCCCTGAAAGAACATGTGGTGCCCCCATGTTTGGTTTTGGGAATTGATGAAAATCTCTATGGACTAATGGTTGCCTTGAGTTATATTTGAAGGTTTTGTCCCTGGGCTTTTCTTGGAGTACATGTGTTGGTTTCAAGGAGAGTTTGTGTTGACCAAGGTGCTATTCAAGGAATTATCCAAACATTGGTCATTTGAGAGTTGAGCTTATTGCAAGAATGTCTTGAAGAAGAAGATTGTTTGATCATTCATGTTTACCTTCAAGACATCATCCAAATGAAGAGAGTTGGAAAGAATCAAGGTTGATCAAGACTAAGTCAAGAGTGAATCAAGTTGATCAACACATAAAGCGTACAAGATGTATAGAGGGATCAAGTGATCCCATGGTATGGTAAGAATTGTCCATTACGCTTTGTGTACTAACCCATGGTCTTCGTGAGAGTTCTTTGTGGGGTTAGGTTGCGGTGTGCAAATTCAAGTGAAGCATCATGAAGAGATCAAATTCTTGAAGCTTGTCGTCCATTGTGGTGACAATGGACTTCTGAAGATGTGCGGAAGAGTGGCTCACCCATAGTGGAGTATGGGGGAGCAATCAACTAGTCTTCATCGAGCCAACGCAATCAAGAAAGGTGGTCCAACTTGAGGGAGTCAAGATCGTCATCATCTAGCTCAAGTGTACCATGTGCAAGGCAAAGGTTTGCCCTTGATAGGTTTTCTATTTTACCGGTCTCATGATGGTAGTTGGGAGACTAGGTCATAGGATCGATTGTCGTACTATCAAGGGGGGCTCTCGATGAGTAGCTTGATCGTATCATTCATAGAGAGCTCAAACCATTGCATCCTTGCATCATCTTTCTTGGTTCTTGTTTGGTTCTCTTTGTGAGTCTTAGAGCTTATGGTCATCTTGATGACAAGCTTGAGTTCATCGAAAACGTAGTTCGCATGCATCTTCTATGATGTTTTCGGTGTTGGAGGTTTTACCGGTCTTTTCCGGGGAAGGGTTCTCACCATTTTCTGATGGGCCTTTTCTCATTTGCTTCTTATTGATATTTCTATCAAGATTGTGTTATCCCATGTCATTAGCTTTCCAACAAACTTGGTTTCATTGAATTCGGAGTCCGTTTGCAGAAGTTGTCGCTGTTTTGGTAAAGGCTGCAGCGGTACTACCATGGCTAGAGCGGATGTCATTTTTTACTATCGCTCCAGAGCGGTAGTACCGCTCCAGAGTAATACTACCGCGGCTCCTAAGCGGTAGTACCGCTCCGGACCAAAATCTCGTGTTTTGCTCAGCGAAAGTAGGCACGGAAGTATTTTTTTTGTACCGCTCGCAAGCAGTAGTACCGCTACCATTTGCGATAGTACCGTGAGGTCGAGCAGTAGTACCATGAGGACGAGCGGTAGTACCGCTCCGGCGGTTCTACTGGCCTTTTGCCTCCTCGTTGTTGTTTTTCAAAGGGGTACTTCCGCCCTAGCGGTAGTACCGCTCCTTGGAGCGGTAGTACCGCTCTGTGCGGGCTGTGAGCATAACGGTTGGATTTTCCCCCACCTATAAAAGGGGGTCTTCTTCCCCAATGAACCTTATCTCTTTAGCTCGTGTTCTTCCCCCATTGTTGACCTTCTTCGAGCTTGCTAACTCTCAATCCCTCCAATGATTTTTGCTAGTTCTTGAGGTAAAAGAGAGAGGAGATCTAGATCCATGTTTCCGCCAATCACTTTCTCCTCTATGTGAGGGGAACCCCTTGGATCTAGATCTTGGAGTTCTTCGTGTTCTCTTCTTCATTTTTCCTCTTATTTTCCTCCCTAGCATTTGTTGCTTCGGTGGGATTTGGGAGAGAAGGACTTGGGCACTCCGTGTGCCCTTGCCATTGCATTTGGTGCATCGATTTGAGTTCTCCACGGTGATACGTGGAAGTTACAAGTTGAGAAGCTTATTACTCTTGGGTGCTTGGTACCCTTGGGCTTGTTCCTCTTGGGTGCTTGGGCGCCCTAGACGGTTGAGGTCACCTTAGAGCCATATTCCATTGTGGTGAAGTTTCGTGGTGTCGTTGGAGAGTTAACCCCAACCTTTGTGGTGTTCGAAGCTCAATCATTGTGGTGTAAAGCTCCGGGCAAGCGTCGGGGTCTCCAATTAGGTTGTGGAGATCGCCCCGAGCAATTTGACAGATTCCGGTGACCACCCCCAAGGGTTGCCAAAGTGTACGGGTTCGCTAACCGCCCCCAAGGATTGCCATTTGTACGGGTTCGGTGACCGCCCTCAAGGGTCCTTTAGTGGAATCACGACATCTTGCATTGTGCGAGGGCGTGAGGAGATTACGGTGGCCCTAGTGGCTTCTTGGGGAGCATTGTGCCTCCACACCGCTCCAAACGGAGATTAGCATCCGCAAGGGTGTGAACTTCGGGATACATCGTCGTCTCCGCGTGCCTCGGTTATCTCTTACCCGAGCCCCTTTACTTATGCACTTTACTTTGTGATAGCCATATTGTTTCTTGTCATATATCTTTCTATCACATAGTTGGTTATCTTGCTTAGCATAAGTTGTTGGTGCACATAGGTGAGCCTAGTTGTTTTATGTTTTGTGCTTGACAAATTAACCGCTAGGTTTATTCTGCATTTGTTCAAGCCTAAACCGTAATTATTTTAAAACGCCTATCCCCCCCCCTCTAGGCGACATCCACGATCTTTCAATTGGTATCAGAGCCTCGTCTCTCTTTGTCAGGCTTAACCGCCTAGAGAGTAAAGATGTCGACTAGAGGATTAGGATTCTCTGACACTCTTAGTTTCGATGGCACAAATTTTGATGTTTGGGTAATTCGCATGCTTAATCTCTTTAGGGTCATGGACCCAAATTTAGAGCGAATTGTAGATATGGGTTTTTCTCCTCCAAAGGATCCCCAAAGATTATCTTTAGAGGATGAGAAAAACTCTTATCTCAATGCTCAAGCTTCTAATGTGCTTTTCGATGCTTTGAGCAATGTAGTTATATTTCAACTCATGCCGTTCCGGGATGCTCGTGAGTTGTGGACAAAGCTTCAAGATAAATATGGAATGTCCAAGTTTTGTGGGGATGATTGTTCTCCCTCCACATCCGGCTGTATAGTCTTCTCAACTTCTTATACTTCACCTACATGTGGTTTGCCACAAGGTAATGATATGGTGAGTAGTGTTGGTCATTGCAATGATGATAGTATGCTTATTGTGGATGATCCTTCATCACTACCTTATTGCAATGCCTCTTCTTTGGACTTTAACACTTCGAGCACCATACATGTTTCACATGCTTGTGTTGATAGTCCATGCATATCTTGTAGAAATTTTTGACTAAATCTCATGATGATATGCTTGCTATATCTTGTTGCCATGATAAAAATGCTTGTATTTCCTCGAGTTGTTGTTCTAACAATGTAGAGGAAACCTAACACTCCATGGAACATGAGGTGGTGTTTAATGGTGCCTCAAGGGATCCTACATCATCATCTATTGCTTTTTGCCTCATGGCTAAGGCGTCAAAGGTATCTCCTACTTTGTACTCCAATATGTCTCGTGATGATGATGTTGATGCTAATGATGATGAGGATAATGATGAAGAGAATGATAATGTTGCCTCCTTAAAAACTAAGGGGGAAATGATTTTTAAAGCTCTTCACAAAAATAAACTTGCTCGTTCCAACTTCATGGAAATCATGTCTATTGCCATTGAAGGCAAGAAATATATTGATGAGTTGGAATCTCGTCTTGAGGAGCATGAGGTCACCATTGATAAAATGGAAGGTCATGAGCATGATTACGCTAATGAGATTGCGTACCTCTCTCAAGCTCTTGAACTTGAACAAACCACCAAGGAATCTCTTGAGGAGACTTTTGCTATAGAATTATCTAGAGTGAGGGAATCTCGTGATAGAGCTCTTGAGGTGGCCAATGATTTTGAAACTAAAAATGAGGAGCTTGAAGTTGCGCATGCTAAACTCCTTGAGGACTTTGAGCACCTCAAAAATGGCTCAAGGGTCATTAAGAGTGAGATCATCAAACTCACCGAGTCTCATGCTCAACTTAAAGCTTCATATTCAAAAGAGCTTGCCAAGTTGTCTTCTCCTCTTGTTGCTAATGATGATGCTTGTGCTAGTAACTCTATCTCTTGTGAAGCATCCATATTGAAGGAGAATGTTGAGCTAAGGGCTCAACTTGAGTTTCTATCTAGCATTTATGGGATGTTGGAAGAAAATCATGTAAAGCTCACAAGCTCTCATGATGATCTTCTAGTATCCCATAATGTTCTAAAGTTAGCTCATCAGGCCATGCTTGCTAAGGTAACATCTAGTGAGCCTCATGTGGATATGATACGTCCATTTTGCATCATGCTTTTATATCGATATTTATTGCATTATGGGTTGTTACTTCACATTATGTCACAATACTTATGGCTATTCTCTCTTATTTTACAAGGTTTACATAGGAGGGAGAATGCCGGCAGCTGGAATTCTGGGCTGGAAAAGGAGCAAATATTAGAGACCTATTCTGCACAACTCCAAAAGTCATGAAACTCCACGGAACACCTTATAATAAATAATGAAAAATCCTCCAAGATTAAGACCAGGGGGGCCACACCCTGCTCATGAGGGTGGGGGCGCCCCCCCCTAGGGCGCTCCCCTACCTCGTGGGCCCCCTGGTGGCTCTCCGATGACCATCTTCTACTATATGAAGTCTTTCGGAACGAAACTCCGCCGCCACGAGGCGGAACCTTGGCGGATCCAATCTAGAGCTCCGGCAGAGCTGTTCTGCCGGGGAAACTTCCCTCCCGGAGGGGGAAATCATTGCCATCGTCATCACCAACGCTCCTCTCATCGGGAGAGGGCAATCTCCATCAACATCTTCATCAGCACCATCTCATCTCAAAACCCTAGTTCATCTCTTGCATCCAATTCTTGTCTCCAAGTCCGGGATTGGTGCTAGTAGGTTGCTAGTAGTGTTAATTACTCCTTGTAGTTGATGCTAGTTGGTTTAATTGGTGGAAGATCATATGTTCAGATCCTATATGCATATTAATACCCCTCTGATTATGAACATGTTTATGCTTTGTGAGTAGTTACCTTTGTTCCTGAGGACAATGGAGAAGTCTTGCTATTAGTAGTCATGTGAATTTGGTATTCGTTCGATATTTTGATGAGATGTATGTTGTCTAGCCTCTAGTGGTGTTATGTGAACGTCGACTACATAACACTTCACCATTATTTGGGCCTAGAGGAAGGCATTGGGAAGTAATAAGTAGATGATGGGTTCCTAGAGTGACAGAAGCTTAAACCCTAGTTTATGCGTTGCTTCGTAAGGGGCTGATTTGGATCCATATGTTTCATGCTATGGTTAGGTTTACCTTAATACTTTTGTTGTAGTTGCGGATGCTTGCAATAGAGGTTAATCATAAGTGGGATGCTTGTTCAAGTAAGAACAGCACCCAAGCACCGGTCCACCCACATATCAAATTATCAAAGTACCGAACGCGAATCATATGAACGTGATGAAAACTAGCTTGACGATATTCCCATGTGTCCTCGGGAGCGCTTTTCCTTATATAAGAGTTTGTCCAGGCTTGTCCTTTGCTACAAAAAGGATTGGGCCACCTTGCTGCACTTTATTTACTTTTGTTACTTGTTGCTCGTTACAACTTATCCTATCACAAAACTATCTGTTACCACTTATTTCAGTACTTGCAGAGAATACCTTGCTGGAAATCGCTTGTCATTTCCTTCTGCTCCTTGTTGGGTTCGACACTCTTACTTATCGAAAGGACTATGATAAATCCCCTATACTTGTGGGTCATCAGGATACTAGCACTACTTTTATTCAAAATGATATATTGCCTTGTGCTAGTCCTCGCGATTCATCCATGCATAACATTGGTAAATCTTGTGATGAATTGATTTCCTTGCCTTGTTGCTCTAAAGATGAAGCTTATACTTCCTCTAGTGCTTGTGTTGATACTAACCATGTAGAGGACATCAAAGAGCTCAAGACCCAAGTCACTTCTTTGAAGAAAGATTTGGAAAAGTGTCTTGAAGGGAATGCCACACTCAACAATATCTTGAGTGTACAAAAATCCCCCAATGACAAAGGTGGACTGGGATTCAACTCCAATAAGAAGAAGAAGTCCAAGAGCAACAAGAAGAAGGGCCAAAAACGAGTCAAGAATTCGGCCAAGATCATTTGCTTCAAGTGCAAAATTGAAGGGCATCATGTTAGATCTTGCCCTTTGAAGAAGAATGCCATTAATGACAAGCAACAAGGGATGAGGCCACAAGTTCATTCTCATGCTCAACCTCAAGTTGAAGAAAAGCCTCTTCCCAAGAAGACTCAAGCTAATGCTTCTCAAGTTGAGAAATCAAGTGAGAAGAAAGTGAAGAGTAGACGTTGCTACCTATGTCGTGAGAAAGGTCACCTCGCTTCTTCATGCACTAGTGGTAACTTATCCAACCCAATTATTATTGATGATGTCTATTCTCTTGGGAAGGATAAGGTTGGCAATGTGGTTGCCAAGTTTGTTGGTACTCAAAGTGGTTTGAAGCAAAGAACCATGTGGGTAACCAAACCTATTGTGACTAACCTCTTAGGACCCAACTTGGTTGGGGACCAACAAGCTCAAACTTGATCAATAGGTGATATTGGAGGTCATTGGAGACTTGGCTACATTATGAAGAATTAAGGGGACTTCATCATTCTTATTGTCTCAAGCCAAGTCATTCGGATTATCAAGTTTCTATCTTATATCCAATGTTCCTCCTTGTGGTAACTCGTGCTTAAAGTGTCTACATTGATAGTTACTTGCCCCTTTGCATGTTTGGTTTCGTTCCTTGCATGTGTTTGTATATGTTGTGCTTCCAACTTGATTATCTTGAGCAATCAAGTATGTGTGTGTTGGTTTGCACATCATGTACGTGTGTGTCGTGCATAGAGCCTTTATGCTTCTTATTTGTATCTTAGTCGGCTCTTGTGAGAGATTAATGAAATATCCCATTATGGGGGAGTGATGTGCTTTGTGCACCTCACAATCCTATAAATGTGTGTACATGAGGAATACCATCTAGTATTGATATTACAAGATTATCTAGTTGCTATGTGGTACGTCTTCTCATGAGAAATTCAATTTCTAAATAGTCCATTAATTATCTCTTATTGGATCCTCTTATTGCCTCTTGTTAAGTTTTTATTGGTATCACATTATGGGGGAGTAATGTGCCATGTGCATATTACAAGCCTAAAAATGTGTACATTTGAGATATTGTCACCTAGAATTGATATTGTAACTTATCTTGTTCCTAGGTGGCATGTTAGCTCTACAAGTTGCAATTTGGTTGTGTTTGGTGTAAAGATGATGTTGGATATCCTTGCTATCTACCACGGGGAATTATTTCCAAATACTTCTTGTCTTTTGACAATGGGTACTCTCTTATGTGTGGTAGAAATTTATTGATCATCTTTACATTGGCTTTTGCTTTTATTTGCCTTTTCTCTTGCCAAGGTTTGTATCAACTCCCTTTGTCTTTCATACCACTTGTGGATCTAGTTTATTTCTTGATCTTCTCTAGTGTTTTCTAGATATAGTGAAAGTGGTGATCCCACCTTGTGCATTTTGTATTCAAATGCAAATTCTCTATAATGCACTAGTCCTGGGGGAGCTATCCTATTTTCTATAAAACACTCATCTTGTGATCCTTATCAAGTGTGTGTTGGTGGAAGGCAAGTCGTTTATTTTTGGTACTTTGTGCCATCATGAAACTTTGTAGAGAGCTTGGTTTGTTTGGAACCATCTTCTCTTTTGGGGGTTTGATATCTTTTATCTAGTGGGTATCAATGGATATCTCATTCCTTGATGTATCTCTTATGAATATCCTCCAAGTGATGTTCTATTCATTTGGTATCTTTTCTTCATTTGTTTTTTCTTTGTCATTTGGTATCAGTTCTTGAAAGTCTTGAGCATGCATATTAATTTCATGTAGTATCTTTGGCATGCTTTCTTTTTGACCCAATATATAGGGGAAACTCCACCAAGTCTCAAATTGGATGATATGTGCATGAAATTCTTCTTCATATCTATATGCACATATTTATGTGGAGTTTGTCCTATGTATTGTTGGTGTTTCTAACTCTTTGGTCCCAATGAGCTGGGTACCATTTTGTTTGTGTTGTTTTTCTAGGAACAATTGGAGATGCATTGGATGCTCGGCTCACTCACAAGGAAGGTGGTGTCACCATGTGCTTATTGGAGTCAAGCTAGGATGCTCAATGAACTACTATCTACTACCTTCAATTGGTTTCTTCTACATCCTTCCAATGATACCTCGGTAACAAGTATCTATTCATGCATTCTTTTCTTGCATTCAACCTTGTGTAGGTTGCATCTTGGCATGATATTCATTCCATCTTGTGATACTTGTTTCCTTTCTCAAAGCATCTCAACGATGATCTCATGTTGCTAGTTGTGATGTCTTTGATGGTTGTGTAGTAGGAATTCATTTATATACAATAAGACCATATCTAGCCATGTGCTATGCTTTCAAGCAAATATCTTATTGGTATATTTATGATTTCCTTGTGGATATCTTGTTCCTCGTGTTGCAACTATTTCAGGTGTACATCCTTCTTTGTAGATATATATCATCATGATTTCGTCTACCTAGAATCTTATACACTTGAGAAAAGCTACATATCTAGTTGATATCCTTTCTTTCACGTCCACCTTGTCTCTCTTATGTTATTTCTTTGGTGGCTCCGTGAAAGCTTTTTCCTTGAGTGTGTGTCTTATCTCGTTGCATCTTGATGCACTCTTGTGTGGTGAAGACTTTTTTCCTCATGCTTATCTTTACGAGGCTTTTGTCATCTTAATTGGTATCCCTCGTCTTGATGAGGCTTTCATCTTCTATCTTCACCACGGGTTGTCACAAGCATAGGTTCTTTTTATGCTTATTAGTAAGCTTGTGAACCCATTTGCTAGTTGTGTGTGGGAATGATAGGCCTTGCACCGTGTGCCTCATTCTTTCAAGACTTTATTGATGTTTAATGCTCATCCGTTCTTTAGTATTCTCAAGTGCATTGCCTTGACTCACACACATCATTTTGGTTGAGCCCATTCTTAAGTTGCCTCTTTCACTTGTTGCTCAACCATGTGTTTGTTGCAAGTACTAGGCTTAGTTTCCTATATGCTCACTTGCACTTGGTGTAAGTTTCTACTAGGAAATATGCCCGTGCGTTGCAACGGGAGAAAAACAATATCTCAGCATTCCCCACATCCCCGCACACACTCTTCCACGTCCTCTATGTGAACACAACGCCAGATCTATATTGTCGCTTATCCTCCTTCCTACCATCGTCGGCGGTGGTAGTTCAACCTTGTGTCAGTGGAACGATGTGGGCAGCAGCCGTCAATAATGGGAGGAGATAGTCGGCAGTAGTGCTCGGCCGCATTAGTTGGGTGTCATCGGTTAGCGCCTCGCCTATAGTCACGTCGTCCGTCAACCAAACTGTTGTCGGTGTTGCAAATATAATTTGCAAGTAAGTCTGCTACAAAAATTGTAGACCTAGGCATGATTCTAAAATAGTCATATACATAGTTTCTGACTGCTTGTTTTTTGAGAAATTGTCGAAAAAATAAATCCTTTGAAAATAAAGGTCAAACTTCAAAGAGCTACATAAATTAAATCATATAGCACATATGTCCGTGCATTGCAATGAGGTGAAAAATAATATGTCAACATACCTCACATCCCCGCACACACTCTTCCACGTCCTCTATGTGAACACAACGCCCATTCTATATTGTCACTTGTCCTCCTTCCTGGCATCGTCGCGGTGGTAGTTCAACCTTGTGTCAATGGAACGATGTGGGCGGCGGCCATCAATAATGGGAGGAGATAGTCAACACAATAGGGAGGCTCATAGTTCAATACCCTTGTGCCCTTAATTTTTTGCTGCTTGTCGGTGTGACAGAAAAAGAAATGTGTGGTAGGTCCAGTTGGGGATAAAAAAAGAAACTACGTGTGGAATGGACGAAACAAAATCTATATGTATATTTTTGCTTTTTTGGGGGGCAACTACGTGGGAGCTACTATATGACGCTAGTTGCATCAAATAGCGCGTGGAACGCACAACCGATTGCGTCTGGGCCAGCTATTGGCATACACCGAAATGACCTGTGTTTGCAACGCACGAATAATAATCTGGAAAAATGATGGGTCGAACAATCAAACATAACCTTAAAGACTCGACCACGTGCTGCTAGCCATGAAAACAAACACCTACTGCTAACCAATGGTCAGCGCAAATATTTAAGAACATACTGTAACGTCGGATTTATAAAAAAAATAATTTTTTGAAAAAATATGAATTGCCAATATTTTTAGAAAAGTGAACATTTTTTGAAATTACGAAAAATGTTTTTAATATTCTGTCCATTTTGAAAAAATACATGAACAAAATTTGAAACAACATCACTTTCTAAAGACATGAACCTTTTATGAAAACATAAACATTTTTTGAAGTCGTGACCGACTTTTGAAAATGGAACATGTTTTGAACATTCAGAACAATTTTATGAAATGTGTTTTTAACCGCGGACATTACTTTAAATTTGTGAACATTTTACTAAAATAAGAATATTTTTCGAATTTGCAATGTTTTTTAAAATTCATTTTTTTGAAATCCCAAACAATTTTTGAAAACATAAATATTTTTTGGAAAAAAATTTAATATGCCCAATTTCGAAAAAAACGGATATATATTTTTTCCAAACATTTTTAAAAACAGAAACACAATATTTCTAATTCTGTTTTTTTTCTGAAATTTGAAAAAATAAAATTCTGAACTTTTTTGAAAAGTTTAGGTCTTTTTCCAAGAATCATTGAAAAGTTTTAGTTACAAAATAAGATAAAGAAAATAAATTTAGAAAATAAACGAAATGGGCCGGCACAATTTTGGCGCCGCATTGTGCGTCAAATAGAGGTTTTGCAGCTTCATGAGCAGTTAAATAAGTGGGCTGCCTTGGCTGGGCCACAGCATGTGCGGCCCAAGTAAAAAATCCATATTTGCTAAAATAAAACCAGATGGGCGCACAACAGTTTAGTACCACCTCGGATAGAAAAATAAATTTTGATGGTGAACGGATGAAAAAATTGGAGAAATGCACCTTGCTTTATTAGTAGATATAGATTGATTTTGGGGAAGCTATGATCCTATTTTGTGCACTTTGTATCCAAATTCAAATATTCTTATGTGTGCACAAATCATGGGGAGCCTCTCTAGTTTCTTTAGAACACTCCTTTGCTCATATCATAATATCTTTTATTCATGTAGCTCATAGGATATTTGGTTTAGTTGGTTCAATTGATATCCGTTGATTGCTTGCTTCAATTGGTACCTTTTGATTGCTTGATTGCTTGTGTCTCTCTTTGTTATGTCCTTTTGGCATAACATTCATTTAGCAATCTTGGTGCCACAATATAGTTGGTCTTCCTCCAAGTATTACCGTTGGATATGTGTATTGCATTCCACTCTCTTGTTGAGAAATACACAATTTATGGAGGAACACAATTCATATTGGCCTTCTAAGCTTTTCGCCCATTTTGGCAATCGACACCAATGGGGGAGAAGTTTCAGAGAGTTTTGTGGAGAAGTCTTCAGAGTTTTCTTCTTTCTTTGGTTTTGTTCCTAAGCATTTGCATCTCATACGCACGCATTATTGGTTGTTGCATTGCTTGGTGATGCATAATTCCTTGTATAAACTCTCTTGAAAGTGATTGTCATCAATTACCAAAATGGGGGAGATTGAAAGAACATGCGGTGCCCCCATGTTTGGTTTTGGTAATTAATGACAATCTCTATGGACTAATGGTTGCCTTGAGTTATATTTGAAGGTTTTGTCCATAGGCTTTTCTTAGAGTACATGTGTTGGTTTCAAGGAGAGTTTGTGTCGACCAAGGTGTTATTCAAGGAATTATCCAAACATTGGTCATTTGAGAGTTGAGCTTGTTGCAAGCATGTCTTGAAGAAGAAGATTGTTTGATAATTCATGGTTACCTTCAAGACATCATCCAAATGAAGAGAGTTGGAAAGAATCAAGGTTGATCAAGACTAAGTCAAGAGTGAATCAAGTTGATCGACACATAAAGTGTACAAGATGTACAGAGGGATCAAGTGATCCAATGGTATGGTAAGCATTGTCCATTACGCTTTGTGTACTAACCCATGGTCTTCGTGAGAGTTCTTTGTGGGGTTAGGTTGCGGTGTGCAAATTCAAGTGAAGCATCACGAAGAGATCAAATGCTTGAAGCTTGCCGTCCATTGTGGTGACAATGGACTTGTGAAGATGTGTGGAAGAGTGGCTCACCCATAGTGGAGTATGGGGGAGCAATCAACTAGTCTTCATCGAGCCAACGCAATCAAAAAAGGTGGTCCAACTTGAGAGAGTCAAGATCGTCATCATCTAGATCAAATGGACCATGTGCAAGGCAAAGGTTTGCCCTTGATAGGTTTTCTATTTTACCGGTCTCATGATGGTAGTTGGGAGACCGGGTCATAGGATCGATTGGCGTACTATCAAGGGGGGCTCTCGATGAGTAGTTTGATCGTATCATTCGTAGAGAGATCAAACCATTGCATCCTTGCATCATCTTTCTTGGTTCTTGTTTGGTTCTCTTTGTGAGTCTTAGAGCTTATGGTCATCTTGATGACAAGCTTGAGTTCATCGAAAATGGAGTTCACATGCATTTTCTATGATGTTGGAGGTGTTGGAGGTTTTACCGGTCTTTTCCGAGGAAGGGTTCTCACCATTTTATTATGGGCCTTTTCTCATTTGCTTCTTATTGATATTTCTATCCAGATTGTGTTAGCCCATGTCGTTAGCTTTCCAACAAACTTGGTTTCGTTGAATTCGGAGTCCGTTTGCAGAAGTTGTGACTGTTTTGGTAAAGGCTGCAGCGATACTACCGTGGCTAGAGCGGATGTAATTTTTTACTACCACGGCTCCTAAGCGGTAGTACCGCTCCGGACCAAAATCTCGTGTTTTGCTCAGCGGAAGTAGGCACGGAAGTATTTTTTTGTACCGCTCGCAAGCAGTAGTGCCGCTACCATTTGCGGTAGTACCGTGAGGTCGAGCGGTAGTACCATGAGGACGAGCGGTAGTACCGCTCCGGCGGTTCTACTGGCATTTTGCCTCCTCGTTGTTGTTTTTCAAAGGGGTAGTTCCGCCCTAGCGGTAGTACCGCTCCTTGGAGCGGTAGTACCGCTCTATGTGGGCTGTGAGCATAACAGTTGGATTTTTCCCCACCTATAAAGGGGGTCTTCTTATCCAATGAACCTTATCTCTTTAGCTCGTGTTCTTCCCCCATCGTTGACCTTCTTCGAGCTTGCTAACTCGCAATCCCTCCAATGATTCTTGCTAGTTCTTGAGGGAAAAGAGAGAGGAGATCTAGATCCACGTTTCCACCAATCACTTTCTCCTCTATGTGAGAGGAACCCCTTGGATCTAGATCTTGAAGTTCTTCGTATTCTCTTCTTCATTCTTCCTCTCATTTTCCTCCCTAGCATTTGTTGCTTCGGTGGGATTTGGGAGAGAAGGACTTGGGCACTCCGTGTGCCCTTGCCATTGCATTTGGTGCATCATTTGAGTTCTCCATGGTGATACGTGGAAGTTACAAGTTGAGAAGCTTATTACTCTTGGGTGCTTGGTACGCTTGAGCTTGTTCCTCTTGGGTGCTTGGGCACCCTAGGCGGTTGAGGTCACCTCGGAGCCATATTCCATTGTGGTGAAGTTTCGTGATGTCGTTGGGGAGTTAACCCCAACCTTTGTGGTGTTCGGAGCTCAATCATTGTGGTATAAAGCTCCGGGCAAGCGTCGGGGTCTCCAATTAGATTGTGAAGATAGCCCCGAGCAATTTGATGGGTTCCGGTGACCGCCCCCAAGGGTTTCCAAAGTGTACGGGTTCGGTAACCGCCCCAAGGGTTGTCATTTGTACGGATTCGGTGACCGCCCTCAAGGGTCCTTTAGTGGAATCATGACATCTTGCATTGTGCGAGGGCGTGAGGAGATTACGGTGGCCCTAGTGGCTTCTTAGGGAGCATTGTTCCTCCACACCGCTCCAAACGGAGATTAGCATCCGCAAGGGTGTGAACTTCGGGATACATCGTCGTCTCCGCGTGCCTCGGTTATCTCTTACCCGAGCCCCTTTACTTATGCACTTTACTTTGTGATAGCCATATTGTTTCTTGTCATATATCTTTCTATCACATAGTTGGTTATCTTGCTTAGCATAAGTTGTTGGTGCACATAGGTGAGCCTAGTTGTTTTAGGTTTTGTGCTTGACAAATTAACCGATAGGTTTATTCCGCATTTGTTCAAGCCTAAACCATAATTATTTTAAAATGCCTATTCATCCTCCCCCTCTCTAGGCGACATCCACGATTTTTCACGCCCGTGGCGCACACGAGGCGCAGCGCGTCGAGCAGCTTGGTCACGCGGCCGCTGCGGCTCCTGAAGATGGTGCCGACGTTGATGGCGCAGTGTTGCGGCTGCTGTTGGTGCCGGCCGTCCTTCCTGGCCACGACGGAGGCGGCCGGGTCGATGATGCTCTGGAGCCAGAGGTCGAGGAGTACGACGTGAACGCCACCAGGGCCCTTCCGGCGCCCGCGAAGCCGCCGGCTGCCGTGGAGCAGGAGCACGATGCTAGCGAGGCGGCGCATGCTGAGCCGGAGGCTCCGCTGATTACAACCCACTGGGAGACGGCGTTGGTCGAGTCGGCGAGCGCTCTCGCGAACCAGCGCGCGATGCTACGGCATGTATAACCACGCAGCGGCAACGAACGCGCAGGCGTTCTCCGGCGGCGTGAGCAGCGTGGCCTTGCGGCCGCCCGGAGCGCCCATGCTGGCCCTGCCCCGCCGCCGGCGATGTGCAGCGCCGCGCCAGGTGCGGACCCCTTCGCGGCGTCGATGGTGGTGCCGCCGCCGACGTACGTGCAGATGTCTGACATGCAGATGAAGCAGCAGCTTCTGACGGAGGAGCGGCGCCAGCCGGTTCGGCGGTTCGAAGGTGCGTGGGAGGGCAATGAGTGGATGCTTTCTCGACCCTAGACAAAAAATTTCACCGTCAGCCTCCCAAGCGGCAAAAAAAATGCCTCTTAGAAGGCTCAACGGCTGAAGATGCTCTCATAAGAGAAGTCAGAGCAAGAGGCCGTTCTGCGTGGATTCACCAAATTGGAGAAACAAGTGTGTTCTGAATATTGATGGAATATTCTTTTACGGAGAACGAGTGCGTTCCAGTTCGTAACCCATCCAAAGGCGAGCGGCCAGGGACTGGTCAGGCCCATTTCATTCCATTGGATGAAACCAAACACACCCTTAGTTATTCAGATTTCACATTCTTTCCTTCTTCCGGTGGAATCTAGCACATATTCTTAGCTAGTCAGATTGTTTTCTCATGAACAAATCTTCGAAAATATTAATATATTATTCTCTTCCTTCTTTTCACATGCAAACATGTGTTAGGGTACGAATCAACCTGTGGTTGAGATGGTTAGGTGGACAGTGGTATTCCCAACCCACCAGGGTTCTAATCCTGGTGCTCGCATTATTCCTGGATTTATTTCAGGATTTCCGGCGATGCGCTTTCAGTGGAAGGAGACGTTCCCGTCGACGACGAGGTGCCTACGGTAACTTCGTAAATGTCAAGATGATGTGTCGGCTCAGTTTTTCGGAGGTGCTCATAGGGATAGGGTGTGCGTGTGTGCGTTCATAGGGGTGAGTGTATGCGCGTGTATATGAGCGCTTGTGTCTGTACCGATGCTAAAAAAAACATGTGTTAGGGTGGTAATTATTCACGGACAACCTCACACAGCTGGGCAAGTTAATCAAGTACAGACGCGCAAAAATGGAAGAAACAAATACAGACGCCACATGCATGCATGCCCATGCAAAGCTACAGGGTTCAACACAATACAATTTCACGATCGAGGCATACATCACGAACATATAGTTACATATAACCAACCAAATTAAATTAGAGCCAGGATATGCATGAACGAGCTTCGACCGATCACACGCAGTATATTTGATGATTAGGTTCGTGCGGTGGCGGCGCCGGTGCTCCTGAACGAGCCCAGCGCCTTGGCGGCCTCGCCGCGCAGCACGAACCGGTGGTACAACGCAGCCACTGTCGCGCCCAGGAGCGGCCCTACCCAGAATATCCACTGCATGCAAACAAAAAATCGACCAACGAGATGAGTATACCTACGTACATTCATCCGTCCCATCTTAACCATGATTTACTTACGTGGTCCTTCCATGCCTTGTGCTGGTTGTACATGACGGCGGCGCCGAGGCTCCTGGCCGGGTTGATGCCGGTGCCGGTGATGGGTATGGTGGCCAGGTGCACGATGAACACGGCGAAGCCGATGGGCAGCGGCACCAGCACGGGGATGAAGGAGTCGCGCGCGGTGCGCTTGGGGTCGGTGGCGGAGAGCACGGTGTACACCAGCACGAACGTGCCGGCGGTCTCCGCGCCGAGCCCCGCCCCGACCGAGACGCCGTCGGCCACCGTGTTGGCGCCGCCGCCGAGGGTCTCGTAGCTGGCCCCCGCGATCCCCTTCACCATGCCGGCGCCGCAGATGGCGCCGAGGCACTGCGCCACGATGTACAGCACCGTGCGCACCAGCGACAGCTTCCTCCCCACGAACAGCCCGAACGTCACCGCCGGGTTGATGTGGCCACCTGCAGCAGCACACACTCGACAGTTCACGTATCGTATCCATGTGTGTGTTAAGTTGTTGCAGAGAGAGATGGACGTGTGCATATGTGCGTGCCTGAGACGCCGCCGGTGCAGTAGACGAGGACGAAGATGGTGGCGCCGAAGGCCCAGGCGACGCCGAGGTACCCCACGCCGGTGCAGGCCTGGACGGACGACTGGTTCTTGTAGCCGATGACGGTGGCGAGGCTGACGTAGAGGAAGATGAGCGTGGCCACGAACTCGGCGATGACCGCGCGGTACAGCGACCAGCGGGTCAGCTCGCTCGTGTCCAGCAGAGGTGCCGGCGGCGGGTCCCAGTACGGCGCCTTCTCCACGGCCACGTCCGCCGTGTCGCCGCCGGCGATCACCTCCTCCTTGGACATGGTTGAACGTGCTAAGCTTGGTGCAAACTTTAGTAGCACGTACGAGTTCGTTTGTTGACGCGACCAGAAGGGCTGATGGGCGAGGTTTAAATAGGCAGATGGTAGGTAGCTCCTGTGCTCGCAGCGGCAGCGGTGGACGTCCAAGCAAGATTTTTTCAAGAGGTTCTTTCCTTCGCGATCACTCCTTTGCATGTTTCATGTTTTGCACTGTACAGTAATTCTGAACTTCTGATCGTGTAAATCGCTTTCGGCGCTTGATTGACAGCGAGAGTATATACATTGCAAGTGATTGGAGAGATGCTCAGCACGGGCGTTTTCACATTGCAGCTGGTAGAGAGATTCACATTGCAGCTGAATGTTTGCACTGTAAATTTGAGTACGATTGCAATTTGCAATGGTGCGTCCAAATTTCGATTCGACCGCGCGGGATTCCCTGCTTGTCGGGTAAGGGAGCGAGAGGACGTGCTGCGCCGGCTCCTTATCCGCGGCACGTGCGAGGAAAATCTCTGTCGTCCTCCGTCCGTCCGTACACTGATTAAATACAACCTGCCAAAGCGGCGGGTCATATACGTACGCCGTATTTCGTAGTCGAAGCGGAGGCGCGCCAAGGCGGCCGTTTTCCCGGCGAGGGCGACACCCCGGGCACCGCGCGAAGATTATTTTTTTTTCCTCCTCCGGTGACGGCCTTATCATCGGCCCGTCTCCGTTGTGCGAGGAAGTGAAAAAAGGAAAGCCGTTTTGGGGAGAGCTCCTAATCGGCGCCTTCAGCGTCATTTTGATTTAAACTCGCAACGTTGAATTGCTACACGTGCTTGCCTAACCACCAGCGCTAACTGGCAATAGTGATCCGAAATACTTAAGAACAATTATAGCCACCCTGTTCCAAATTTGGAAGTTCACAGATTAAAAAAAAGCTCACAAACAATAAACAAAACTTCACAAATTTGTTTCAAAAAGAAAAGGTCCATGTACTAAAAAAAGTCTAGAGAAATTTTAAAAAGTTCAGTAATTTGAGAAAAAAACATGAACTTGAAGAAAGTTCATGGATTCGAAGAGTTCTTGGAATTTCAAAAAGATCATGAAATTCTAACAAAATTCACAAATTTTTAAAAAGTTTATGAACTTGAAAAATTCATATAATTTTGAAAAAGTTCATGAAAATTCCGTCTTTTCAGAATTCAAAATTTTGAAAAAGGGTTCATTGATTTTGAAAAAAATAATATCACAATTGAATAAAGTTCATCGGTTTTGTAAAAATGTTCCATCGATCTTGAAAGATGTCATCAATTTTTAAAAAGTTCACAAAATTTTGACAAGGTTCGTTCAAATGTTTAAAAAAATCACAAAATTTGAAAAGAAAAATCAGCGATTTGGAAAAAGTTCATGGATTTTTTTTTAAAAAAAGTTCACCAATTTTGAAGAAAAAGTCTATCGATTAAAAATCACGCATTTAAAAAAATAAACAGATAGAAAAAGAATAAAAAGAACAGGAAATACGTGAACTAGAGAAAAAAATAAAAGAGCTAAAGAAGTTACTATTCGGAATTGTGTGATGTCCCTAGTGGTTAACGCGATGCGCTGTGAACATGCAGGTCTTGAGTTCGATCCATCAAGAACATTTTCTTCAAATTCTTTTCAATTTTGTTAACTTTTTGGGCAATGCTACGCGTCCGCCGGGTGATAAATCGATAAGATCATCCACCTCGGTAACCGTTGGATGCTGGCCGAAACACCGTGCGATCTACTGTCCCAGCCAACTAGGTGTCTTCGCAACAGCTAGCTTGTTGTGCTTATGGCTTTGCAACATGGACCTTGTTGCAAAGTCCACTGAGACTGCACCACTGCCTCACCATGGCTTGAGTGCCTCGGCCATGGAGCGTCGCCGGCCGTTGGGGTCGTCGCGCCTCCTCTGAATCAGCACCCCAGGCATCTGCCTCTACTCCAGCACGACAACAATGAAGTCTCATGCCGGGCACTCCTCTGACGATTTCTGCAACCGTAGCTATGTTTCTGAAACATGCGTCGTGTTAAAATGCTTGCCCTCGTACGCTCTAACGCGGGGCGCACATTCTCCGCTTTCTACAACAAGTGGGAGCGTCTAACGGGCACGCGCCCGCAAACTGGGCCGGCCCAGGTTGCCTCGTTCGCTTGTTCCATTTCGGCTCAATCGCCTCATTCACTCAACTGGACCAGTCAACTATTGACTTTTCACCCAAAAATAAAAAAAAATTGTGAATTCAAGAATTTTCATGAAATTTGTAAGAAAGTCTAGAAACTAAAAATAGTTCATGAATTTGAAAAAAAAATGATTTTCAAAAAAGTTCAACAAAAATGAAAATTGATTTTGAAAAAAATAAATTCATTGATTTTGAAAAAACAAAGTTCATAAAAAATGAAAAGGAGTTCACCAGTTTTCAAAAAAGTCAATCGAATTTGAAAAAACTTTATCAAATTTGAAAAAAATTCATTGATTTTAAAAAAAGTTCATCAAATTTGAAAAAAAAGCATTTCTTTTTATAAAAAGATCATTGAATTTGAAAAAAGGGTCATGAATTTGAAAAAATGTTCGCGCATTTAAAAAAAGAAAAGCAAAAAACCGCCCAGAAATCAGCGAACAAGTGAAAACTGGTTTGGTGGGCTCTCGCGACGTAAATAAATAAAAGAATGGAAAGATGCTAATTGGCACAAGTGAAAGTGCGTTAAGTCGACTAGAGGGGGGTGAATAGGTGATTTTTAGGAATTCTTCACTGAGGAATTTCATGGTGAGGAAATTCCTAAGAGAGAACTATTTGCAGCGGAATAAGTACTCAAATGCAAACATAACAGAACATAAGCATGGTCATCATGATGAAATGAAAATAAGCACAGAGTACAGAAAGCGTAAACACAGGATAAACAGGATGAAGACAAACAGACTGAAGAAATTGAAATGGGGAAATTGAGAAAGTCTTCAGTCAAAGTCTTCGAACAGATATGAACAAGCACACAACACGGTAATGAGGAAATGGAACGGTTAAGGAAATAGAACCAGTTAGCTCGGCCGGCCCAGGTTGCCTCGTTCGCTTGTTCCATTTCGGCTCAATCGCCTCATTCGCTCAACTGGACCAGTCAACTATTGACTTTTCACCCAAAAATAAAAAAAAAATGTGAATTCAAGAATTTTCATGAAATTTGTAAGAAAGTCTAGAAACTAAAAATAGTTCATGAATTTGAAAAAAAAATGATTTTCAAAAAAGTTCAACAAAAATGAAAATTGATTTTGAAAAAAATAAATTCATTGATTTTGAAAAAACAAAGTTCATAAAAAATGAAAATGAGTTCACCAGTTTTCAAAAAAGTCAATCGAATTTGAAAAAACTTTATCAAATTTGAAAAAATTCATTGATTTTAAAAAAAGTTCATCAAATTTGAAAAAAAAAGCATTTCTTTTTATAAAAAGATCATTGAATTTGAAAAAAGGGTCATGAATTTGAAAAAATGTTCGCGCATTTAAAAAAAGAAAAGCAAAAAACCGCCCAGAAATCAGCGAACAAGTGAAAACTGGTTTGGTGGGCTCTGGCGACGTAAATAAATAAAAGAATGGAAAGATGCTAATTGGCACAAGTGAAAGTGCGTTAAGTCGACTAGAGGGGGGTGAATAGGCGATTTTTAGGAATTCTTCACTTAGGAATTTCATGGTGAGGAAATTCCTAAGAGAGAACTATTTGCAGCGGAATAAGTACTCAAATGCAAACATAACAGAACATAAGCATGGTCATCATGATGAAATGAAAACAAGCACAGAGTACAGAAAGCGTAAACACAGGATAAACAGGATGAAGACAAATAGACTGAAGAAATTGAAATGGAGAAATTGAGAAAGTCTTCAGTCAAAGTCTTCGAACAGATATGAACAAGCACACAACACGGTAATGAGGAAATGGAACGGTTAAGGAAATAGAACCAGTTAGCTCGGTGAAGACAATGATTTGGTACACCAGTTTCAACTGATGTACCAGTTGTACATCTGGTTAGGGCGGCTAGGTATTCAAACCTGCGGACACACAGTCCCGGACACCCAGTCCTGAACACGTAGTTCAGGACACTTAGTCCTCACCGTATTCCCTTTGAGCTAAGGTCACACAGACCTCGCACAATCACTCGTGGTAAGTCTTCAGGTGACTTCCAAACCTTCACAAATTCGGTCACTCGGTGATCCACAATTTCCTCTTGGATGCTCTAGACCTTGACGCCTAACCGTCTGGAAGATGCACGGTCTTCAAAGGTAACAAGCGTCGGATCCACGCAGGATCAATCTCTTCAATGATGCTCAATCACTTTGAGTTTGTAGGTGTTTGGGTTTGGGTTTTGCTCACTTGATGATTTTCGCTCAAAGTCCTCGGAGGATGGGATGCTCTCAAATGACAAGTGTCAGTTTCTCTCGGAGCAGCCAACCAACTAGTGGTTGTAGGGGCGGCTATTTATAGCCTAGGGAGCAGCCCGACATGATAAGACATAAATGCCCTTCAATGATATGACCATTAGGTGGGAAGATATTTTGGGACAGCTGGCGCGTAGCACAGCAACGGTCAGAAATTTGACTATCAAATTCCTCAGGGCTATCATGTTCCTCACTTGTAGGCAATTCGCACTGGCGAATTCCTAACTCCTGAGTCAGAACAAATTCCTCAGAGACCAGAAGAACTCCGTCTCTGTCACTAAAGAAATTGACTGAACTGTATGAGATTTCTAATGGCTTCACTCGAAGGGATTGGTAGGTGTAGGATTTTGAGTTGAGCATCACATGGAAACTTTTCCTTAGTTTTTCCTCGACCCCCTTTAACAGTACGGTGTTTCCTATGACTCAAGAAAGAGGAAAAGAAACTACGAAAACAAGTCTTCACGCTTCATGTTTCTCGAATGAATACCAAGTCTTCACGGTCACACCAATTTCTTCACTTAGAAAGTCCAAAGTCCTCAGTCGAAGAACTTCATTTTTAGGGGTCGACTTTCTCTGTAAATATCAAACTCCTCATAGACTTATAGACATGTGTACACTCACAAATGCATCAGTCTCTTAACCTATAAGTCTTCAATACACCAAAATCACTAAGGGGCACTAGATGCACTTACAATCTCCCCTTTTTGGTGATTGATGACAATATAGGTTAAGTTTTCAACGAGGGTAAACATATGAGGTGTAAATACTGATATTGAGGAATTTGATTGCAATATATAGAAGAACTCACCCTGAAGATGTGCATAATGAGGAATTTGATTTTGAAGCAATGCACACTTGAAGAGTAGAATCATGGAGATCTCCTCCTATATCTTGTAATTCATACACGCATTTAACATATAATATGAAGAATTTGAAATGCATGCTGAAATATGGTGACTGGTGTAATTCAGCATGCGTGCATTAACATATATGAGGAATAAGCATGCAGAAGAACACAGCAAAAGTATCAGACCACCATCGGGTTTAAGTTTACAACTCGATCCAGCAAAGTCTTCAAAAGAACGAGAGTTGTAGCTTAGCAAAAAAACGCCCATATAAGTAGACCCGCTTGAAGACTAAATTAAATTTCTCTCCCTTTGTCATCGAATGACCAAAAGGGTCGAAAAAAATGAGAACTAACGCCCCTGAAAAATATCATCACTGAGTCGATGAAGGAGCGCCAACATTGTTGGGGTCGGTTGTTGAGGTAGGGCCTGCCGCAGTGTCATCCAAGTCTTCATGCTCATCAGTCGCGCGTGATGAAGAATATGAGCTGGCTGCCAAGGAAGGTACTTTGGTTTTCTTGAATTTCTTCGCTGGTGGCCGAGACCAGTCAAAGTCCTGCTTGAGACCCATTTGCTTCAGATCTTCTTCACCATATAGATGCGACAGAACAGCCCAGGTGCGACCGAAGACTTCATGGAGGTAGTAATGGTTTTTCTTCACTGCATTGTATGTAGAAGTCATATTGTGAAGAATAGAACCAAACTGACGCTTAACCCATTTGTGGTTGCGATCGACCTTCTAGTGAAGACTGAGGAGAAGCTCACGATCAGTCATCACCCTTGGAGCTATGCTTTGAGGATTTTGCTTTGAAGCATTTGCGGCAGAGTCATGAGTGGCAGAGTCATCATTGGTGGAGTAGGATGCAGCTTTGCGAAACAGGCCATCCAATGGACGAATGCCTTCATCAATAATAGCAGTAGTGTCAGGACCCCGATTCCAAGTCACATCGATCTAGCCGGTAACACCTCATATCACATTGCGGCCTCACGCACGGTATCCCCATGGGTGTCGCCTTACCAAGGCCCGGGACCGTTTGCGCCTTTTGGCTCACGTATATGATAGTGTCGCTAGCATCGATATGACAGAGAACCCGGGCCGACATGGCTAGTCGTGAACCCAAAGCGGCACTAACCTATGGGAACAGGCATACATGAATCACATCGAGCATGTCGGTCAGCAGCGTGTGAATCCGGGTTGTAGCACTGGGCTAACAGGACTCCGGGAACCCGGGCTGTAGCAGGCTAGGCAAGACTCCGGATGTCACCGCGTGACATTTCCCCGAAGGGACAGACACAGGAACGAAGTGAAACACATGTCGGCCAGTCAAGTGTTCTGAGCAGTAGTGTTGGGCTAACAGGACTCCGGTGAATCGGGTTGTAGCGGACTACTATGGCTCATGGAAGCACTAGACTACATTTCCCATAAGAGAGGCTGCCAAGGATAAACAACTAGACTGTCGGATCCCACACATACCAAGCATTTCAATCATACACACAATATGCTCGATATGTGTAAATACAACATGGCATCACAACATAACTCTACAACTCAAGTATTTATTCATTAGGCTCCGAGGAGAGATATTACAAACATGGGTCTCATGACCCAACAATCATAGCATACAAATCAAGGCACAAGCGGAAGCTTAACATGTCTGAGTACAGACATCTACAAATGAAAAAGGCTAAGAAGCCTGACTACCTACCAGATCCTGCCGAGGGCACAAGATCGTAGCTGAGGTATCAAGCTAAACGTCGAAGTCCACGCGGAACTACTAGCGAGACTGAAGTCTCTCTGCAAAACATAAATTAAGCAAACGTGAGTACAAAGGTACTCAGCAAGACTTACATCAGAACTAGCTACATATGCATCGGTATCAACAAGGGGGGTGGTGGAGTTTGACTACAGCAAGCCAGCTTTGAGTCAGTGGCTAACCTGAACTACGACTGCAAGCAACTCTTTTGAGGTGGCGCACACGAGTCCACATATTCACATTCAATACACCACTATGGATTCGCTCCCGTCTCCCTACGAGAAGGCCATCCATAGCACTCACACTTATCTTGCGAGTTTTAGAGTATCCACTTTCACTTGTCTATGAACTGTTATAGGCAACCCAGAAGTCCATTGCCGCGGACACGGCTATTCGAATAGATGATGTTAACCCTGCAGGGGTGTACTTCTTCAGACACGCTCTCACCACTTACCGCCGTTTACACGACATGTACTCGGCAACCTTCAAGCGGAAGCCCAACGAGGGTGTGTCGGCCACGGCCTACCTAAACACTCAAGTCTCTAGTCCAGGTTTATCGCCTATCCAGGTTCCATCCGCAGGGAGTCCGGCCTGAGGTTTCCACATACGGCCCCGGACGATGTGTACAGGGTTCCGAGACACCAAACGGGTGCCCGGCATGCCCGGCCACGGTGTATCTACCGCATCATAGCCCACCCCTAGGGTCAGCGCTACGCACGGCCGCCAACACATATCCTATAAACACCAGAAACTAGTTGCAACTCCTGGACAGAGGACAAGGGTGATCAAGAAGCCGAGAGGGTCCATTGGTTTCGGGCCCAATGCGTGGTAGTAACTGTTTCATGGATCACAAACACAGAACTCAGTTCCTAAGAACGGTTTCAATGAGACAACCCACCATGTACTCCTACATGGCCTCTCACCGCTACCTTTACCAAATCGTGTTCACACACTTAGCTCACACGCAGTAGGACATGTTCATCACTGTTCCAATTCATCCCCGATGAATCAGACCTGACTCAACTCTAAGCAATAGCAGGCATGACAAACAAGCATGGATGAGTAGACACATCAGGGCTCAAACAACTCCTACTCATGCTAGTGGGTTTCATCTATTTACTGTGGCAATGACAGGTCATGCAGAGGAAAGGGGTTCAACTACCGCAACATGTAATAGTTGAATCGTTGTTGTCCTAATGCAGTAAAAGAGAGCAGGAGCGAGAGAGTGGGATTGTATCGGAATGAACAAGGGGGTTTTGCTTGCCTGGCACTCCTGAAGATAATATAGTTCTTCATCGGTGTCATCGATCTCATCGTCGAAACCACGTCTATCGAGAGGGGACAAATACCTGGCAACAGAGAAAGAAACACAATCAATGCAATGCACAATATGATGCATGATCAACATGTCAATATGCTGTGGTTTGAGCTAATGCAACTAGCAACATGTTAATGGAGTTGGTTTGAACCATAGGTTCAAATTCAAACTCCATATGTGAGAGTTTAAATTCCATTTATATGAATTGGCCTAAACAGCAGCCATAAGTTGTTCTAACATGCATGAAAATGCCATAAATAGATTCCTTGAATTTTTCTGATAATTTTTCATATATAAATTATTTCATTCTAAGCTACGGTTGATTTTCTATGAATTTTTAAAGTTTTAAACATTTTCTGGAATTTCCCTGAATTAAATTAAATCTCAGAAAATAGCTTATTGCGTCGGCATGACATCAGTGTGACATCAGTAGGTCAACACGCCAGGTCCAGGTCAAACCTGACTGGTGGGACCCGCGTGTCATTGACACAGGGACTAACCCCGGTCAAACCCAATGTTGACTGGGTTTGACCCTGCGGTAGGGCCCGCTGTCAGTGGCTGTTAGGGGTGATTAACTGGTTGGGTTAGCGCCTAATGACGTCCACGTCAGCAGTCGTCAGAGTTTCGCCGGCGACGCCATTTCGCGCGGCGGAGATCGTCGGAACTCCGCTACTGCCCACGGTTTGAGGCGGGGTTTGCTCCTACATGCTCCTGGGAGCGAGCTGCTTCGACCAGTGGTGGTGGCCGGAGCTGCGGTGGCTAGGATCAACGGCGCCGACCGAAACGGCGGCGGTCGGAGCTCGGGCGTCGACGGACTCGACGCCACAGTGCGCGGAATGGCCAGCAGTTTGCGGCTACGGGCTCTACGGGTGCTCACGAATCCATTGGACACAGTCGTGTGACCAACAGGTCGCCGGAGTAACATCGGCGATGAGCTCGAGCGGAAGTGAGATTCGGCCATGGCGGGGCGGCAGTTAGCGGACAGAAACAGAGGGGGTGAGCACGGGAGGAGGCGTACTAGCTCACAGGGAGGCGGCGAAGAGGGTCTGCGGGCTCGAGGACGCGTCGAGGAGGGCACACGGTCGCCGGCGATCTCGGCGGACCAAGGAAGAAGAAGGCGTCGGGGCGGCGCTTCGAGGCATCCGGCGTCGCGTGAGTTGACGGAGAGGACGAGGTAGACGAGACGGAGCTTCTGGACTCGGGTGGAGGGCGAGGAGGTGGCTCCGGCCGCGGCAACAGCGAGCGGCGGCGACGGTGGCGTTGCGGGAAGAGAGCAGAGGAGGGGCAGGGGTTTCGGGAGAGAGGGGAGGAGCTCGAGAGAGTGAGCGGGAGGGTCCAGGGGGTTGCGGGCGTCTCCAGGCGCGGATAGGCTCGAAGGGGAGGCCGCCAGCACGAAGCAGGAGGTGGAATCCTCAGGTGTGTGCGCGGGCGACACGGCGTCGTCCTCCTGGCAGGAGCTAGGAGATGACTGGCAACGGGCCTGGTGGGCTGGGCCAGCGAGCTGGGCTGCCAGGTAAGTGCCCAGGTAAGTCTCTCTCTCTTTTATTTCTGTTTTCTATTTTCTGTCTGTTTGTTTTGACTTTATTAAAAATGCCAGAGCATTTTCAAAAATCATGATACTTCTTATGGCCACTGTTTGGATTATTTCCAACAGCAAACATTTCAGTTCATGAATATTTGGACATTTAGAATAATATATAATATTTAAATGCCCAAATGCAAATAAGGTATGATTTAATTCAGAGCCCAAATATGTCATGGAAAAATGTGCATCACCTCTGGTACTGTTTACAGCATTTTCCATAAATGATGAACATTTTTGAAAGCCATTTGGATTTACTGAAAATATTTTAGGTGAACCTAGTGAATTCCTTTGATGCTAGGGGTTTAGGCAATCCCCATTTCAAATTTCTTTGGAATTTAAACATGATGGCATGATGAACAAGCAAAGTCAAGCAAGGGCTGAACTGGGGCTGTGACAGCTCACCCCCACTAAACAAGAATCTCGTCCCGAGATTCAAGCGTAGGGTAAGGTGAAGGGGGAAACACAAGCTAACATAATCTTCACGATCCAGGTTGCACCTCATAAGGTTGTTGATTCGATCACCATCATTGTCTCGATGTCTTGCCCCGAGAACTCCAACTAACATGACAATGAGAGGAAAGAGAAAACTCTAGAAGGATCGATATTATCGAAGATTGAACAACTCAAGATCAACTCATGGAGCGAGACGCTGAAACAACTCTCGAGCTGAGACACAAAGCATACGTCCAGAGGGATGGAGTGAAACACATGACAAAGGTTCACTAGGTAGGCAACAATTCCACACCTAAGAAGGTGGTGAACGGTTGTCAATGTAGCGAGGAGTTGAGTTGCCATGATACCATAACGAGACATCTTAAGGAAGGTGACTCGCAGAAGTATTCCCTTAAGTGGCAAAAAGAATTACTTTTGATACAAAGATCATTGAAATTCTTTATACCAGCCTAAGGCAATCACAAATGATCGTGTGAACGAATTCGAACGAATGGCATACCCATGCCAGAATGGATGATGTGGACTACCTTGTCGAAGACAATGCAATGGATGACTTTTGCTTATCACCGGAAATGGATGGGACCCATGACAGGACCACTTTTGAAAATGATCCTAAACAAAAATTACTGAGAGGGCAGCTCATGGGAATTGGCACAATGGTGGTGCAAGCTGGGAACAAAATGCAAATGCTGGGAATGATTCTGGTAACTGGGAATAACTCAACGAGAGTGATTCCACCGTTTGGATGGTTATAGCATAATCGAAGAAACTGGGAGTACAAGGATCCATAAGGAACAACTTCTAGAATATGTTGCAGTAAATCCTCATGAAGAAGATGGTCAAATAGCTCAATCAAGATACTACAATGATAGATCTTCCGGCTAGGTGTGTCGGCCAACATCAACCTTGTTGGAACCTACATCATAGATCTTGAACTAGTTCCAACCATCATATATGTCTGAGATTCAGATCTGGTTGGTAACAGGACATTTCAGACAGCATGTCTAGAAAAGAAAATTTGCAACACTAACCGAAGAGATGACGTTGCAGGATTCTCAGGAAAATGAACTATGATAGCATGCTCCAAACATGAGCTGGTTCTGCTAGAAACCTGTGAACACGTTGTCCAAGACAAGCATGACCACGTAGTAGTCTTATAATAGAACACTATCGAGTTCAGGTTAGGATCCATCATCAAGGATTTCGAAGTCTTTACGCATGCTAGACTTCTTTTCCCTGAACAAGTCAATCAGTGGCTTGGGTGTTAGGAATTACACATGGAATGGAGGTAGCGAGCCTATCAAACCATGGAATACTTCACACATGCATGACTGACTTGGGATGATTCCGGAGAAAGCAAAAACAATATTTCCCAATTCACGGTGGCAACTTGCACCTAATGCACATGAACTTGGAGAAAGTCACTTCTTACACCAAACATGTATTTCAGGAATGGGACATGAAGGTAATGCTTACAAAAGTTTCCAACACTAGCTCAATGTTCAGCATGAATTATGGAGGAGACAAGATGCTGCTGATGGGCTCAATAGCAACTCATCGGAATTCCCATATCACTGGACTTCCACCAACATGTGAACACGGTGATAGCATTGGTCAGACCAAAAGATGTAATGGTGTATGCTCGAGGGATCAACCACGAGTAAGACAACATTACGAATATCGTTGATTCTGATTTGATTTGAAGATAGCCCATACTCAAATCAAAGATTGGATAATATGATAGGTCCATTAACTGATCACAAGGGTCAGTCGATGAAAATGCCATCTTTCTTCAACACACTTACAAGATATCCCTTAAAATGAACTAAGTCGGACAAGCTTTTATCTTCCAACTCTCCAAGTTGTTGTTTAGCCTAACCAACTATCTCAGGGGTATCCAACACAAATTCTTGGAGAAAAGGGTGGTTTATAACAAACCAACTTGATCACGAACTCAACATAGCGGTCAGGTGACAACCTGGTAATACCTCCGAGAAGATATTCGGAATATTACGAACCACCGATATGTTATTAAGCTCAAGAACAATCTTGCCTTTCAAGGCAAGATGATATGATCAAGATAGCAAGGGATTGAATAATCCTAACTCATTGATCAAAGAGTGCACTGGAAATAAGGACTAGGTAACACAATCTAGCTTAGAATGATGATTCAATAACCAACACGCTAAGAATGAGAATATTGTCCATTAACTACCAAGCAATGGAGTTGCTAAGAGTATTGATTTCACACACCACGATTCACTTGTCGGTATTCCGGTTACAATAACATGGAGACCTAGCAATGAACGATGATGGCGAGAAGTATCACTATATCAAGAGTTCATAGGAGGTGATGCAATTCCTATGATATTCCTGACATAAAGAGGGCAACACTCCAAGGTAGAACAGAACAAAAGATGGATTGGCATTTTGATCTGCGGGATACAACTACTTTGACCCAATCCTAGATATGGATGAGGTGCTGGAGTTTGTTTCTCCTAGTCATTCCGAAATAGAATGGCTTGACAGACCACAAGAATAATTAGGCATCGACGAACGAATGCACACATACTCTTGACTATCAATTGATAGACGAGGGCCAGGAAATAACTAAAGAGGGACAACCCAAAAGAACATATGATTTTCTGAGTTGTGGATGCATGGTTTAGCATGTCGAACGAAGTTTAACAGGTTTCTTCCGGATAACCCATGCAGAAAAGTAGGACTGGCAAATTCACAATTCTTGAATGGAGAACCCATTAAGAGCACTCTTATTGTGATCTTTTGGTTCAAAGGCTTTTGCCATATTGGTTCATGGTATTGGAAGAAGGATATACCACGGACCTCGAGGACTATCGCAGGGTTACTAATATCTTAAGGGAACTAGCAAATACTAACAACATGAAATAGGTGAACCTCGGGTTCAAAACCCAGGAGTAGAATGCCTACTACTAAGTGGCATCACGGGATGCTTTCGAGAATGGTGGCCAGAATCATCACACCGGGAACACAAAGCATTGCTAGATTACTAGGTGACTCCCTAAAACACCTAGGGACATAATAATAGCTCCAACATATATGTCGAGGCAATAGAGTACCTCAACTCACAGATTAGTGTGGTTGAACTGGCCCAAAGGAACATCGGGAACGGAAAGAAGTGATTTGCAAATGCATCAGACTATTTAGAAACCTGGGATGACTCGGACAGCATAACGGCTGTAAATGCTCAAAATGATTTGAGACATCCTACAAAATGGTGGCATAACCACTTAACATCACAATATCAAAGTTCTGAGATGAACTACCAACACACAGAAGTAGTAGGAACCGAACTCGGGCTTAAACTCAACAATCCTAGGCAACTACGGTTTAGTAACACGTCATCCTGATAGACAGATGAGAAGGCCTAGTTCTTAATCCCCGTAGAAAATAAGAGGTTGACTTAGATCAGAAGGACATAAGGTAAAGGAGTAAAAAGAGTCGTATGTTCCATCCCACAATCAATTCCCTTACATAACTAAAGCATTTCTAGACTCAATTTTGACCAGTTTGGCTTGGTAATCCTATAGGCAGTCAGGCTCTGATACCAACGCTGTCAGGACCCCGATTCCAAGTCACATCGATCTAGCCGGTAACACCTCATATCACATTGCGGCCTCACGCACGGTATCCCCACGGGTGTCGCCTTACCAAGGCCCGGGACCGTTTGCGCCTTTTGGCTCACGTATATGATAGTGTCGCTAGCATCGATATGACAGAGAACCCGGGCCGACATGGCTAGTCGTGAACCCAAAGCGGCACTAACCTATGGGAACAGGCATACATGAATCACATTGAGCATGTCGGTCAGCAGCGTGTGAATCCGGGCTGTAGCACTGGGCTAACAGGACTCCGGGAACCCGGGCTGTAGCAGGCTAGGCAGGACTCCGGATGTCACCGCGTGACATTTACCCGAAGGGGTAGACACAGGAACGAAGTGAAACACATGCCGGCCAGTCAAGTGTCCTGAGAAGTAGTGCTGGGCTAACAGGACTCCGGTGAACCGGGTTGTAGCGGACTACTATGGCTCATGGAAGCACTAGACTACATTTCCCCATAAGAGAGGCTGCCAAGGATAAACAACTAGATTGTCGGATCCCACACATACCAAGCATTTCAATCATACACACAATATGCTCGATATGTGTAAATACAACATGGCATCACAACATAACTCTACAACTCAAGTATTTATTCATTAGGCTCCGAGGAGCGAGATATTACAAACATGGGTCTCATGACCCAACAATCATAGCATACAAATCAAGGCACAAGCGGAAGCTTAACATGTCTGAGTACAGACATCTACAAATGAAAAAAGGCTAAGAAGCCTGACTACCTACCAGATCCTGCCGAGGGCACAAGATCGTAGCTGAGGTATCAAGCTAAACGTCGAAGTCCACGAGGAACTACTAGCGAGACTGAAGTCTCTCTGCAAAACATAAATTAAGCAAACGTGAGTACAAAGGTACTCAGCAAGACTTACATCAGAACTAGCTACATATGCATCGGTATCAACAAGGGGGGGTGGTGGAGTTTGACTACAGCAAGCCAGCTTTGAGTCAGTGGCTAACCTGAACTACGACTGCAAGCAACTCTTTTGAGGTGGCGCACACAATTCCACATATTCACCATTCAATACACCACTATGGATTCGCTCCCGTCTCCCTACGAGAAGGCCATCCATAGCACTCACACTTATCTTGCGAGTTTTAGAGTATCCACTTTCACTTGTCTATGAACTGTTATAGGCAACCCAGAAGTCCATTGCCGCGGACACGGCTATTCGAATAGATGATGTTAACCCTGCAGGGGTGTACTTCTTCACACACGCTCTCACCACTTACCGCCGTTTACACGACATGTACTCGGCAACCTTCAAGCGGAAGCCCAACGAGGGTGTCGGCCACAGCCTACCTAAACACTCAAGTCTCTAGTCCAGGTTTATCGCCTATCCAGGTTCCATCCGCAGGGAGTCCGGCTGAGGTTTCCACATACGGCCCCGGACGATGTGTACAGGGTTCCGAGACACCAAACGGGTGCCCGGCATGCCCGGCCACGGTGTATCTACCGCATCATAGCCCACCCCTAGGGTCAGCGCTACGCACGACCGCCAACACATATCCTATAAACACCAGAAACTAGTTGCAACTCCTGGACAGAGGACAAGGGTGATCAAGAAGCCGAGAGGGTCCATTGGTTTCGGGCCCAATGCGTGGTAGTAACTGTTTCATGGATCACAAACACAGAACTCAGTTCCTAAGAACGGTTTCAATGAGACAACCCACCATGTAATCCTACATGGCCTCTCACCGCTACCTTTACCAAATCGTGTTCACACATTTAGCTCACACGCAGTAGGACATGTTCATCACTGTTCCAATTCATCCCCGATGAATCAGACCTGACTCAACTCTAAGCAATAGCAGGCATGACAAACAAGCATGGATGAGTAGACACATCAGGGCTCAAACAACTCCTACTCATGCTAGTGGGTTTCATCTATTTACTGTGGCAATGACAGGTCATGCAGAGGAAAGGGGTTCAACTACCGCAACATGTAATAGTTGAATCGTTGTTGTCCTAATGAAGTAAAAGAGAGCAGGAGCGAGAGAGTGGGATTGTGTCGGAATGAACAAGGGGGTTTTGCTTGCCTGGCACTCCTGAAGATAATATAGTTCTTCATCGGTGTCATCGATCTCATCGTCGAAACCACGTCTATCGAGAGGGGACAAATACTGGCAACAGAGAAAGAAACACAATCAATGCAATGCACAATATGATGCATGATCATGACATGTCAATGTGCTGTGGTTTGAGCTAATGCAACTAGCAACATGTTCAATGGAGTTGGTTTGAACCATAGGTTCAAATTCAAACTCCATATGTGAGAGTTTAAATTCCATTTATATGAATTGGCCTAAACAGCAGCCATAAGTTGTTCTAACATGCATGAAAATGCCATAAATAGATTCCTTGAATTTTTCTGATAATTTTTCATATATAAATTATTTCATTCTAAGCTACGGTTGATTTTCTATGAATTTTTAAAGTTTTAAACATTTTCTGGAATTTCCTGAATTAAATTAAATCTAGAAAATAGCTTATTGCGTCGGCATGACATCAGTGTGACATCAGTAGGTCAACACGCCAGGTCCAGGTCAAACCTGACTGGTGGGACCCGCGTGTCATTGACACAGGGACTAACCCCGGTCAAACCCAATGTTGATTGGGTTTGACCCTGCGGTAGGGCCCGCTGTTAGTGGCTGTTGGGGTGATTAACAGGTTGGGTTAGTGCCTAATGACGTCCACGTCAGCAGTCATCGGATTTTCGCCGGCGACCATTGAAAGGACATATGGTGCCCCCATGTCTGGTTTTGGTAATTGATGACAATCTCTATGGACTAACGGTTGCCTTGAGTTATATTTGAAGCATTTGTCCATAGGATTGTCTTGAAGTCCATGTGTTGGTTTCAAGGAGTTTATGAGATGGCCAAAGTGCTTTTCAAGGAATTATCCAAAGATTGGTCACGTGTGAGTTGAGATGGCCAAAGTGCTTTTCAAGGAATTATCCAAAGATTGGTCATGTGTGAGTTGAGCTTATTGCAAGCATGTCTTGAAGAAGAAGATTGTGTGATCATTCATGTTTACCTTCAAGACATCATCCAAATGAAGAGAGTTGGAAAGATTCAATGTTGATCAAGACTAAGTCAAGAGTGAATCAAGTTGATCAACTCACAAAGCGTAGAAGAAGTACCGAGAGGGATCAAGTGATCCCATGGTATGGTAAGCATTGTCCATTACGCTTTGTGTACTAACCCATGGTCTACGTGAGAGTTCTTTGTGGGGTTAGGTATGTTTCCATGGTCTTGCGTCAAGAGAAAGATCTCATACAACCCATGTAGGATGACATCAAGTGGTGATTGTCATCAAGTTTGCAGTTTGCAAGTTCAAGTGGAGCAACTCGAAGAGTGGCTCACCCATAATGGAGTATGGGGGAGCAATCAAGCTTGTAGCTTGTCGTCCATTGTGGTGTCAATGGAATTGTGAAGATGTGCCAAAGAGTGGCTCACCCATAGTGGAGTATGGGGGAGCAATCAACTAGTCTTCATCGAGCCAACACAATCAAGGTGGTCCAACTTGAGGAAGTCAAGATCGTCATCATCTAGCTCAAGTGGACTATGTGCAAGGCAAAGGTTTGCCCTTGATAGGTTTTCTATTTTACTGGTGAAAGGATCGATATGGTTGACTAGAGGGGGGGGTGAATAGGCAACTAACAATTTTTAGCTTTTCTTTAGCAATTTAAACTTTGCATCAAAATAGGTTGTCTAGACATGCAACTAGATGAGCAACCTATATGATGCAACAAGAATAGGAACACAAGCAAGCAAGATATATGAAACAAATAAGCTACACAAGTAAAGGCACGAGATAACCAAAAGTGGAGATGGTGGAGACGAGGATGTGTTGCCGAAGTTCCTTCCCTTTGAGAGGAAGTACGTCTCCGTTGGAGCGGTGTGGAGGCACAATGCTCCCCAAGAAGCCACTAGGGCCCCCGTAATCTCCTCACGCCCTCACACAATGCGAGATGCCGTGATTCCACTATTGGTGCCCTTGGAGGCGGCGACCGAACCTTTACAAACGAGGTTGGGGCAATCTCCACAACTCAATTGGAGGCTCCCAACGACACCACCAAGCTTCACCACAATGGACTATGGCTTCGCGGTGACCTCAACCGTCTAGGATGCTCAAATAGCCAAGAGTAACAAGATCCGCAAGGGATTAGTAGGGGGAATCAAATATCTCTCGGTGGAAGTGTAGATCGGGGCCTTCTCAACCACTCCCGAGCAAATCAACAAGTTTGGTTGGCTAGGGAGTGAGATCGGGCGAAAATGGAGCTTGGAGCAATAATGGAGCTTTAATGGTGGAAGAGGTGAGTCAACGGGGAAGAAGGAGACCCTTTATATAGTGTGTGGAAAAGATCCAACCGTTACCCACCTACCAGCCCGCGGCCAGCGGTACTACCGCAAGGCCGCGCGGTAGTACTGCTTGCAACCAAGCGGTACTACCGCACGGTAGTGCGGTACTACCGTACCACCCTACGGTACTGCCGCGACCCCCAGCCAGGGAAACAGACGCAAGCTGGGGCGGTACTTCCGCCCGCGCGGTACTACCGCGCCATCAGGGCGGTACTACCGTGAGGCAAAAAGTCCCGATAGGGGGGAGGGGAACTTCCGTGCATACTTCCGCAAAAGAACGGAAGTAGCAAAAACTCGACACAGTAGTACTGCCGAGGGGCGGTACTACTGCCTGACCGCCTAGCGCGGTACTACCGCACGGCGAAAGCGGTACTACCGCGGCAGGTGCGGATGTAAAAAATTACATCCGCTCCTACTACCGCAACCGGGCGGCACTAGCCGGGTGGGGCAGCGGTAGTAAGGCTCCGGGGGAGCGGTACTACCGTGAGCACCAGCGGTACTACCGTGCCACTGCGCGGTACTACCGTGGATGCCCACGGTACTACCGTTAATCCTGGAGCGGTACTACCGCAACCACACAAGCAGTCAGTCAACTATGGCAGGAAAACGGAGGAAGCTCCAAGGAAGAAGGAGGGGATAAAAGGAGACGTGTACGTGATGATTCCACCCAAACCTTTCCAACGCGGACCCCCTCTTAATAGTACGGCTTTCCTACGACTCAAATCCACCAAAAAGAAACGTAGAAAAGACGCCGTCTTCGTCAGTCTTCGAGGGGCACCCAATCGTCTTGTGCCTAGCAGAGAAGAGTCTGGAAAGCTCATGGCACACGATTAGTCCGCAAATGCATTGTCATCAATCACCAAAACACTTAGGGATAAATATGACCTTACAATCTCCCCCTTTTTGGTGGATTGATGACAATACGGGATTTGCACAAAGAAAATAATATTAAGTAAATGCAAACCCCTCCTCTCTATAATATAGACGGGCTCCCCCTAGATGTGTGCTACCTAGATGAGTGCTTTGAACTGCACGGCACACGAATACTAGGATCAAAGCTCCCCCTATATTATAGAGACAAGGCATATCTATCACTAGACAAGATATACCATACATAAGTTAACTACGATAGGTAAAGTGCATATGTCGTACACCATATGGAGGAAAGGTCTCGGAAGCACAAACCGAACTAAAGCAAACTAGGTCCAAACGACAAAGCAAACAAAGCAAACAAACACACCAAACACAACGCAAATCCCTACACTCTCTCCCCCTTTGGCATCGAGACGCCAAAAAGGCAGAGAGGACACCTACAGACACGGGGTGGCTCAGGCAGAGAAGTCGTCCCACTGCTCCTCATGCTCCTCGTCAGACTCAGTGGCGGGGATAGTCTCCTTCATGTCATCCTCTGAACTAGTCCACTTGTAGCCCTGCTTAGACATCCAGGCAGCCTCAGGAGTGATGACGTCCTCAGACCCGCCAGACACATCCTCTCCATAGAGCCTCATCACCTTCTTGTCACGGCGGCGACTCTCCTTGCCAGACACATGAGCACTGTACTGTCCCTTCGCCTACATGCAGAAGAGAGTCTTCATCTTGTTCTTCAGCTTCTTGGCCCATGATGGCTCAGAGGAAGAAGTGGTGGACCTGGCAGCACGGTCCTCAGCAGCACGGTCCTCAGCACGGTCCTGAGTAGCCTCCCCCTGACCAGCAGCCCTCCTAGCAGAAGATGCCTCAGCATGAGTAGTGGTGTTGGCCCAGTTGGGCTTGACGCGGAGGCTGATGGACTCATGGCGAATCCAGTCTGGAGCAAGGAACTCATCACCTGGATACGTCTTCTCCCAAGTGGAGGAGAGCAGCAGAAACAGGTACGGTCCATAGATAGGTACCTTGCGAGTGAACACCGCAAACCGAAGCTCACACCACATGATGTGAGAGACATCAAGCGGCTGAGTCTGAGAAGAACGTGCCTCTGCACACAAGAGCAACATGTCCACTAGATATGCATGAACCTTGTCCTTGTCGCCAATGCGTGGGAACAGAGTGTTGCGGAAGATGCGATGCATGATATCCAGAAAGGAGTTCAACACCCAAGATGACTTCCCATTGGGGAGTACCTTCTCAACAAGGAAGGGCTGAAGCTAGTTCTTGTTGGCAGACTCAGAGTTGGCATGGGGGCTGACGCCAATGGGGGTGTGAAGCCCGTCATCAGGAATGTGCAGCAGATCCATGAACTCTTTCCATGTAGCAGACAGCTGATGCCCATTGGTCATCCAAGTCATCCTCCGCTCCTCCCCGGGATGAAAGTACATTGAGGCAAAGAACTGACAGATAAGCTCAGGGTCATAGTCAAGGTAAAAGGAGATCACCGGCTCAATAGCAAACTGCTCCACCAAGTCCAGAGCCTCTCCAAAATAGTCACGAAACTTGTCTTTCCACAGGTGATGCATGTCTATCCACTTAACATCCACGTAGGTATTCTGCTTGTTCTTGATCACATCCAGATAGATGAGAGCCTGTTGCTTGGTCCAGAACAACTCGGTGCCTCTGAGGATAGCCCGAGGATTCACATAGGGATTGATCTTTCGGCGCTCGACATACTCAGTGGTTGAAATCTCGTCCATGCCCTTAGCCGGTTCCTTGTGCTTGCTGGCAGTGGTCTTGACATTGCGCTTGGGGGCATTGGAGCCCTCTGGAGCTTCATCTTGGGGGTTGCGCAGACGCTTGGAGCCAGTGTCACGACTGGGATTGGAACGGCGAGAGCCACCACCTGAGACACAGAACGCAAAAACACCCACAACGGCCAAGAGAGATTAATGCAAAGACCACAACAAAGCAAGTGAAACAAGTAGAAGGCACACATGATACATGCCTAGAGAGAGATTTGATCCCTACGGTAGTACTGCCAAGAGCTGCGGAGCTAAGAGAGTAGTACGGCTCTTAGACGCGGTAGTACCGTGCAAGATCACGGTAGTACCGGGTGTAGGAGCGGTAGTACGACCTTAGCACCGCGACCGGCGCGGTAGTACCGCATCTGCGGAGCGGTAGTACTGCACTGTACGGTAGTACCGCACCTAACGGGCGGTAGTACCGCACATCGGGCACGGTAGTACCGCACCGCGTCAGATCTGAACTGGTTCAAATCTGAGAAATCCCGCGAAAACACGGCAGTACTACGGTTGGACAAAACTACCACAAGACAGCATATCAAGTATGTTTCCTATGCATCACGACTCTCCTATATCCTACTCTTGCATAGATTTGGCCTAAAATCTCAAGAACAACAAGTTTCTCCCCAAAAGCCTAGAAGCAAGAAAACAGCCAAGAAAGAGAGGGATTTGGGGAAAAACCTTGGTCCATGGCAAGAGGAAGTGGTGGGGAACGATCCCACCGGTCGGAATCCGAGGAGAGTGGCCGGAGACGGAGATCCGGCGAGGGCCTCCGGCGCCGTTCTTGAGAGGGAGAGACGTGGAGAGAGAGACAATGAATGGGTATGGGGAGTTGGAACTCCCCTGCCCGAGTCATAACCCCCCACGCGCCCTTGACGGCGCGGTAGTACCGTGCCCAGACACAGTAGTACCGCGTGGTGCGGTAGTACCGTGCTGTGGCGCGGTAGTACCGTGCCTCCCAAGCGGTAGTACCGCGCCCAGACGCGGTAGTACCGTGGGCTCAAGAAGATGCACATTTCGAGCCCGAAAAACTGGATCTTTGCACAAAATAACTCCCGGCCAACACAACACTACAAGACCACGCAACACACAAAACCAGAAAGGCACACGACAAATGAACCAACCACGAGACACCACCTCTCCAAAAGAGAGGGTGGTGGCCGTAGCCACCTATGTTTGAGTCAATTGGTATGGCACCGCGAAGAATTATCCTTGGGTCCATGACCAAAACTCGTCTTTGAAGCACAAGTACCATCAAAAATGGCTAATGTGAAAGACTTGATTGATTTATGCATAATGGGGGGAGGGAGAGTTCATTGAGAGAACATCACTCCCCCTATGTCCATGCCTACATCTAAATAGGACAACACGTTGAGTATGGTGGGGTGTGCAAGGGTTCACGCAACATTGCTCCAATCGATGATATTTAGCTCATGCCTTAACTCGCGAAATCTTGCTTCATCCAAGGGCTTCGTGAAGATATCTGCAAGGTTATCATGAGTGTTGACGTAGTTGAACTCGATCTCTCCTCGCCTAATGTGATCCCGGATGAAGTGATACCGGATCTCAATATGCTTCGTCTTGAAGTGTTGCACCGGGTTGAGAGAGATCTTGATGGCACTTTCATTGTCACACCAAAGAGGCACTTTGTCACAAGTGACACCATAATCCTTTAAAGTTTGCCTCATCCATAAGAGTTGTGCACAACAACTACCGGCCGCAACATACTCCGCTTCGGTGGACGAGAGAGACACACAACTTTGCTTTTTGGAAGACCAACTTACCAAAGAGCAACCAAGGAATTGGCACCCTCCGGAAGTGGACTTCCTATCCACTTTGTCTCCCACCCAATCAGAATCCGAGTACCCTACAAGCTTGAAGTTTGATCCTCTTGGGTACCATAAGCCAAAGTTTGGGGTATGAGCCAAATATCGAAAGATTCGTTTGACCGCCACATAGTGACTTTCCTTAGGTGCGTCTTGAAACCATGCACAAATTCCCACACTCAACATGATGTCCGGTCTAGATGCACAAAGGTAAAGCAAGGATCCAATCATGGAACGATATACCTTTTGATCCACCACTTTACCATTGGGATCTAAGTCAAGTTGGCACTTGGTGGGCATTGGAGTGGAAGCCGGCTTGATGTCACTTAGCTTGAATCTCTTGAGCATGTCTTGAGTGTATTTGGATTGATTGATGAAGGTTCCTTCTCTTCTTTGCTTCACTTCGAACCCTAGAAAGAACTTCAACTCTCCCATGGAGGACATCTCGAACTTTGAGGTCATGAGAGCGGCAAATTCCTCATTGAAAGCTTTGTTAGCAGAACCAAAGATAATATCATCAACATATAATTGGCACACAAACAACTCCCCTTTGACCTTCTTAGTAAAAAGAGTGAGGTCGATTATCCCAACTTCAAAGCCACGGTCTTGTAACAACTCGGTAAGGTGGTCATACCACGCACGTGGGGCTTGTTTAAGGCCATAGAGTGCCTTACCGAGTTGATACACATGATCGGGAAGTAGGGATCCTCGAACCCGGGGGGTTGCTTGACGTACACCAATTCATTAATGGGACCATTAAGAAAAGCACTCTTCACATCCATTTGATGTAACTTAAAGTTATGATGAGAAGAATATGCAATCAACATGCGAATGGATTCAAGACAAGCAACGGGAGCAAAGGTTTCACCATAGTCGATACCCTCGACTTGGGAGTAGCCTTGTGCTACCAAACGAGCCTTGTTGAGAATGATAATCCCATGGGCATCTTGCTTGTTCTTGAATATCCACTTGGTTCCAATGACATTGTGGTTCCCCGTTGGCCTTGGTACCAATCTCCACACTTTGTTGCGCTCGAAGTTGTTGAGTTCTTCGTGCATGGCATTGAGCCAATCCGGATCTTCTAGCGCCTCATAGACCTTGTGGGGTTCCACACAAGAGAAAAACGCGTGATGCTCACAATAATTTGCTAATTGTCTACGAGTGCTTACCCCCTTTCTTAAGCTTCCAAGCACATTCGTCATGAGATGATCCTTGGTGGAGAGCTTGGAAGCAACCTTGGCGGCACGACGCTCTAATTCCTCCTCGGTGGTGAGTTGAGGAGCGGTTACTTGATCATCTTGAGCGTCGTCATGAACTTGTTCTTGATCTTGAACTTGCTCGGGGGAGAGAACTTGACCTTGGGCATCACTTGGTGTGTCCACACCGTCTTGAGTATGATCTAGCCCTTGGTCTTGTTCATGAGGTTGAGGGCCTTCACTTTGTTCTTCGGAAGCGTGTGGGCCTTGGGTTGGTGATGGCTCCACTTGAGTGGAGCATTGTCCTTCTCCTTCGGCCACAAGGGGTTCCTCAATGGGTAGGATGAAACCAACACACATTCTTCTTATGGCTTGAGGAGGAATTTCATCACCTACATCACAAGTGCCACTTTGCTCCACTTGGGAGCCGTTATTCTCATCAAACTCCACGTTACACATCTCCTCAATAAGTCCCGTGGATTTATTGAGGACACGGTAAGCATGAGAGTTTGTAGCATAACCAACAAATATGCCCTCATAAGCTCTAGCCTCGAATTTAGACAACCGAACACCTTTCTTGAGAATGAAACACTTACACCCGAGTACCCGGAAGTACTTGAGGTTGGGCTTGTTACCGGTGAGTATCTCATATGGAGTCTTGTTCAAGCCCTTGCGGAGGTAGAGCCGATTGGATGCATGACAGGTGGTGTTGATGGCTTCGGCCCAAAAGTTGTACGGAGACTTGAACTCCGCCATCATGGTCCTTACCGCATCCATCAACGTCCGGTTCTTCCTCTCCGCAACACCGTTTTGTTGAGGGGTGTATGGTGCGGAATATTGATGCTTGATTCCCTCATCACTAAGAAATTCATCCAAGGTGTAGTTCTTGAACTCGGTGCCGTTGTCACTTCTTATTGTCAAGATCTTTGCATTGTGTTGACGTTGTGCTTCATTTGCAAAGTCAATGACGGTTTGTTGGGTCTCGCTCTTCCTCTTGAAGAAATACACCCACGTGTACCTTGAGTAGTCATCCACAATCACCAAACAATACTTCCTACCTCCAAGACTATCGAAGGATGGAGGCCCAAAGAGATCCATGTGAAGGAGCTCCAAAGGCCTCTTTGAATAAATGATAGTCGAGGGAGGGTGAGCCTTCTCATGTAGCTTTCCTTCGATACAGGCACTGCAAGCACGATCTTTAGCAAAACTAACATTCGTTAGTCCACGGACATGGTCCCCCTTTAGGAGACTTTGCAAAGATCTCATATTGACATGGGCTAAATGGCGATGCCAAAGCCATCCCACATCAACTTTAGCCATTAGGCATGTTGCGGTCTTAGTGGGTCGCTCCGAAAAGTTAATCACATATAGACCGTTCTTGACATGCCCAACAAAGGCTACTTTAAGAGTCTTGCTCCACAAGAGGGCCACGGTATCGATATCAAAGAAAGTGTCAAAGCCCATGATTGCAAGTTGACGAACGGAAAGTAAATTGTATGCAAGGGACTCAACAAGCATGACCTTCTCGACCGTGAGATCATGAGAGATGACAACCTTGCCAAGTCCCAATACCTTAGAAGATGAGGCGTCACCCCACTCGACATTGGTGGGCATAGATGGAACCTTGTGCACGTCCACCACCAAGTCCTTGCTTCCGGTCATATGATTTGTAGCTCCACTATCGAGCAACCATGATCCACCACCGGAAGCAAACACCTACAAGAGATCAATGCTTGGTTTTAGGTACCCATTTTGTAATGGGTCCTTTGATGTTAGTAACAAGGGTCTTAGGAACCCAAATATACCATTCAATGTACTCATGAAGAGAACCAAGAAATTTGGCATAAACATGCCCATCACTAGCACGGCACAACACATAAGAAGGATTAAAATCGCCGGCTTTGTTGGGTGAGGTGACATTGCCCTTCTTGACTTTGTTCTTCTTCTTCTCCTCGGGGACACTCTCTCCCGCCCTCACAAAGGTTTGCATGAGGGGAGGAGGTCGTTTGGTCTTGTCATTCTTCTTCTTGTTCTTGGAGTCGGGGACGTACCCAACCCCTTCCTTCGCCACACCTCCCTTTCGGTTGATCAAGAGATCATTGAGGTTCTTCTTGCCTTGTATGCAAGTCGCAAGGCCTCTCTCAAGTTGCTCCTTCAACTTAGCATTTTCTTCAACAAGATGTATATGCTCACAACACGGGTTAGTAGCATTTGCATTATCAATTAAAACCATATGAGGAAAAGTTGCTTTCTCCTTAGTTAGCTTCACTTGGAGTTGATCATGAGACTCCTTAAGACTAGCATGAATACCCTTCAAGGCCTTGTGGGCCTTGTCAAGTATATCAAACTCCTCTTTGAGTCTAGCAAGATCAACCCCGAGTTTGGCCTTCTCGGAATTTAGCACACGAGAAACAACGAGGGCATGATCATAATCTTTCTCTAACTTAGCATGATCAACGTTGTGTGACTCCTCAAGAGCCAAACGAAGACCACGCTCTTCCTCAAGAGCATTGGAAAGATCCGAAATCTCATCGGCATAGTCACGACTATGCCCTTCCATCTTCGAGATGGTGTCTTCGTGAGCCTCGATCATGTCATTGGCCTCACCAAGTTGTTCCAAGAGAGCAACAAAGTGCTTCTTGGATTTTCCCTTGAGTTTACCCATAAAGGCCTCAAACTCGTTGGCCTCCACATTAGATCCCTCAACTTCATTAATGCTATCCATTTGGGAAGGATGATTAATGATGGTAGTTTTGATGTTGGAGGTTACCTTGTTGGTGGCTTTAGCCATGAGGCACTTGGCGGTGATGCTTTCGTTGGGTGAGTCGAAGAGGGACACTCGTGACGTTGTTGCAATGGCGACGGAGGCCATGGCAACCGACTCATCATCTTCATCATCGTCATCATCCTCATTGTACTCTTCTTGCACAACCAAGGCCTTGGGAGGAGTCTTCTTGGTGAAGTTGTTCTTGTTGGGGAACGACTTGGCCTTGTCCTTTCGGATGAGTTTGCCACCATTGTCTTCCCTCTTCTCATACGGGCATTCCGCAACGAAATGACTTACGTTGCCGCAATTGTAGCAAGTCCTTACACGTTGCTTGCCCCTTGTGCCACTCGAGTTGTTTTTGCTAAAGTTGGGCCTCGAGTTTTTCTTGCTCCAAAATTGCCTTGAAGCAAGTGCCATATGTTCATGATATGCATACTTCGTATCTTCGGGGTTGCTCTCCTCTTCTTCCTCTTCTTCTTCTTCCATGGTGAGCTTGGCCTTCAATGCAAGGTTAGGCTTCTTTGCCCGTTGAGAACGGAGCACCGCATTGTCGGCGGTCTTGTACAAAATGTTCATGGCCACAAACTCATCCAACACTTCGCTTGAGGTCAAAGTGTGGAAGTCCGGTCTTTGACGAATGACGGAGGACATGGCCTTGTGGTAGGGCATCATCGCCTTGAGGAATTTGCGCTTGATCCAATTGTCATCCGTGTCCTTGCTCCCGTGATCTCGTAGTGAGACCGCGAGTTTGGTGACTCTCCGATAGAGCTCACGAGGTTCTTCATCTTCCTTCATTGCAAACTCATCGGCCTCATCTTGTACCACTTCATAGTTGGACCGTTGAATGCTTGCGCTTCCCCGGTAGAGAGACACGACACAATGCCATGCATCTTTGGCCAAGGCGAAGGGACGAAGATGAGGTAGGTCTTCGGGTGGAAATGCATCTTGAATGATGAAGAGAGCATTCTCATTGAATTGATTGTCTGCGGCTTCTCGAGGAGTGAAGTTGCTTGGATCATGTGGATAGAAACCTTCTTCAATGATTCTCCAAAGGTTAGTGTTCACATGATTTAAATGAAGTTTAAAGCGGTAAACCCATGAATCAAAATCCTCATTTTTCACAATCTTAGGGGGAGTACCGACATGATTCAAATGAGTGGAAGGAACCGGTCCACCATAAACAAGTGGTGGTTCCACATGGGCAAAGATGCCGGTGCCATTCTTGCCACTAGATGAAGGAGCCTTTTCACTACTAGCTTCCCCCTTTTTAGGGATAGCATCCGACACCTTGTTGGCGAGATCCCCCACTTTCAACGGTGCGGTTGATAGTTTAAGCCCCTCAAGAAATTTAGTAAACATGCTTTCAACTTCGGTCGTCATGGAGGTTTTCAATGTCTCCAAGGCTACATTGAACTCCTCACGAGAGACCGAAGTTCCCCCATCGCCCGTAGACGAGATAGGATTCACACCGGAGTGTTCCTCCGCTCCGTCTACGGTATCAACCATACTCTTCGGACGGTAAAGTCCTTAATAAAGAGACGAGGCTCTGATACCAATTGAAAGGATTGATATGGTTGACTAGAGGGGGGGTGAATAGGCAACTAACAATTTTTAGCTTTTCTTTAGCAATTTAAACTTTGCATCGAAATAGGTTGTCTAGACATGCAACTAGATGAGCAACCTATATGATGCAACACGAATAGGAACACAAGCAAGCAAGATATATGAAACAAATAAGCCACACAAGTAAAGGCACGAGATAACCAAAAGTGGAGACGGTGGAGACGAGGATGTGTTGCCGAAGTTCCTTCCCTTTGAGAGGAAGTACGTCTCCGTTGGAGCGGTGTGGAGGCACAATGCTCCCCAAGAAGCCACTAGGGCCACCGTAATCTCCTCACGCCCTCACACAATGCGAGATGCTGTGATTCCACTATTGGTGCCCTTGGAGGCGGCGACCAAACCTTTACAAATGAGGTTGGGGCAATCTCCACAACTCAATTGGAGGCTCCCAACGACACCACGAAGCTTCACCACAATGGACTATGGCTTCGCGGTGACCTCAACTGTCTAGGATGCTCAAACACCCAAGAGTAACAAGATCCACAAGGGATTAGTAGGGGGAATCAAATATCTCTCGGTGGAAGTGTAGATTGGGGCCTTCTCAACCACTCCCGAGCAAATCAACAAGTTTAGTTGGCTAGGGAGTGAGATCGGGAGAAAATGGAGCTTGGAGCAATAATGGAGCTTTAATGGTGGAAGAGGTGAGTCAACGGGGAAGAAGGAGACCCTTTATATAGTGTGTGGAAAAGATCCAACCGTTACCCACCTACCAGCCCGCGGCCAGCGGTACTACCACGCATGGCCAGCGGTACAACCGCAAGGCCGCATGGTAGTACTGCTTGCAACCAAGCGGTACTACCGCATGGTAGTGCGGTACTACCGTACCACCCTACGGTACTGCCGCGACCCCCAGCCAGGGAAACAGACGCAAGCTGGGGTGGTACTTCCGCCCGCGCGGTACTACCGCGCCATCAGGGCGGTACTACCGTGAGGCAAAAAGTCCCGATAGGGGGAGGGGAACTTCCGTGCATACTTCCGCAAAAGAACGGAAGTAGCAAAAACTCGACATAGTAGTACTACCGAGGGGCGGTACTACTGCCTAACCGCCTAGCGCGGTACTACCGCATGGCGAAAGCGGTACTACCGCGGTAGGTGTGGATGTAAAAAATTACATCCGCTCCTACTACCGCAACCGGGCGGCACTAGCCGGGTGGGGCAGCGGTAGTAAGGCTCCGGGGGAGCGGTACTACCGTGAGCACCAGCGGTACTACCGTGCCACTGCGCGGTACTACCGTGGATGCCCACGGTACTACCGTTAATCCTGGAGCGGTACTACCGCAACCACACAAGCAGTCAGTCAACTATGGCAGGAAAACGGAGGAAGCTCCAAGGAAGAAGGAGGGGATAAAAGGAGACGTGTACGTGATGATTCCACCCAAACCTTTCCAACGCGGACCCCCTCTTAATAGTACGGCTTTCCTATGACTCAAATCCAACAAAAAGAAACGTAGAAAAGACGTCGTCTTCGTCGGTCTTCGAGGGGCACCCAATCGTCTTGTGCCTAGCACAGAAGAGTCTGGAAAGCTCATGGCACACGATTAGTCCGCAAATGCATTGTCATCAATCACCAAAACACTTAGGGATAAATATGACCTTACAACCGGTCTCATAGTGGTAGTTGGGAGACCGGGTTGTAGGATCTATTGCCGTACTATCAAGGGGGGCTCTCTAGGGAGTAGCTTGATCGTATCATTAGTCGAGAGCTCAAAACATTGCATCCTTGCATCATCTTTCTTGGTTATTGTTTGGTTCCATTTGTGAGTCTTAGAGCTTATGTTCATCTTTATGACAAGCTTGAGTTCATCAAAAACGGAGTTCGCATGCATCTTCTATGATGTTTTCGGTGTTGGAGGTTTTACCGGTCTTTCCAAGGAAGGGTTCTCACCATTTTATTATGGTCCTTTTCTCATTTGCTTCTTATTGATATTTCTCTCTAGATTTTGTTAGCCCTTGTCATTAGCTTTCCAACAAACTTGGTTTCGTTGAATTCGGAGCTCGTATGCGAAAGTTGTGGCTGTTTTGATATTGCCTGTTTTACACAGAGAGGTTGTACCGCCCCATGGAGAGGTTGTACCGCTTGACCGGTACAACCGGTGTTTGGAGCGGTTGTACCGCTCCAGAATTCGTCTGGAGGTTGTACCGGTCATGTACCGCTCTACCACCGGACTGGTCTCTGTTGTGGTGCGGTTGTTGGGCGGTTGTGGGCCGGTTGTACCGCTTATTGCCTGTTACCGGTTGTACCGGTGCTCATAGAGGTTGTACCGCTCCTATGTTATTCTGTACATAACGGGCAGATTCGTGGGGACCTATTTAAGGGGGTCTTCTTCCCCAATGGTTCTCTATCTCTTGAGCTTGTTTTTGCCCCCATTGTTGACCTTCTTTGAGCTTGCTAACTCTCACTCCCTCCATGGATTCTTGCTAGTTTTTGAGGGAAAAGAGAGAGGAGATCTAGATCCACATTTCCACCAATCACTTTCTCCTCTATGTGAGGGGAATCCCTTGGATCTAGATCTTGGAGTTATTGGTGTTCTCCGTCTTGTTCTTCCTCTCATTTTCCTCCCTAACATTAGTTGCTCTGGTGGGATTTGCGAGAGAAGGACTTGGGCACTCCGTGTGCCCTTGCCATTGCATTTGGTGCATCGGTTTGAGTTCTCCACGGTGATACGTGGAAGTGAAGTTTGAGAAGCTTATTACTCTTGGGTGTTTGGGCACCCTAGAGCTTGTTCCTCTTGGGTGCCTTGGCGCCCTAGACGGTTGGTGTTGTTCGGAGCTCAATCATTGTGGTGTAAAGCTCCGGGCAAGCGTCGGGGTCTCCAATTAGGTTGTGGAGATTGCCCCAAGCAATTTGATGGGTACCGGTGACCGCCCCCAAGGGTTGCCAAAGTGTACGGGTTCGGTGACCGCCCCCAAGGGTTGCCATTTGTACGGGTTCGGTGACCGCCCTCAAGGGTCACTTAGTGGAATCATGGCATCTTGCATTGTGCGAGGGCGTGAGGAGATTACGGTGGCCCTAGTGGCTTCTTGGGGAGCATTGTGCCTCCACACCGCTCCAAACGGAGATTAGCATCTGCAAGGGTGTGAACTTCGGGATACATCATCGTCTCTGCGTGCCTTGGTTATATCTTACCCGAGCCCCTTTACTCATGCACTTTACTTTGTGATAGCCATATTGTTTCTTGTCATATATCTTGCTATCACATAGTTGCTTATCTTGATTAGCATAAGTTGTTGGTGCACATAGGTGAGCCTAGTTGTTTTAGGTTTTGTGCTTGACAAATTAACCGCTAGGTTTATTCCGCATTTGTTCAAGCCTAAATTGTAATTATTTTAAAACGCCTATTCACCCCCCCTCTAGGATACATCCACGATCTTTCAATTGGTATCAGAGCCTCGTCTCTCTTTATTAGGCTTTACCGCCTAGAGAGTAAAGATGTCGACTAGGGGATTAGGATTCTTTGACACTCTTAGTTTCGATGGCACAAATTTTGACGTTTGGGTAATTCGCATGCTTAATCTCTTTAGGGTCATGGACCCAAATTTAGAGCGAATTGTAGATATGGGTTTTTCTCCTCCAAAGGATCCCCAAAGATTATATTTAGAGGATGAGAAAAACTCTTATCTCAATGCTCAAGCTTCTAATGTGCTTTTCGATGCTTTGAGCAATGTAGTTATATTTCAACTCATGCCGTTCCGGGATGCTCATGAGTTGTGGACGAAGCTTCAAGAAAAACATGGTGTGTCCAAGATTTGTGGGGATGATTGTTCTCCCTCCACCTCCGGTCGTATAGTCTTCTCAACTTCTTCTACTTCACCTACATGTGGTTTGCCACAAGGTAATGATATGGTGAGTAGTGTTGGTCATTGCAATGATGATAGTATGCTTATTGTGGATGATCCTTCTCACTATGTTATTGCAATGCCCCTTCTTTGGGCTTTAACACTTCGAGCACTCGAAATGTTTCACATGCTTGTGTTGAAAGTCCTTGCATGTCATGTAGAAATTGCTTGACTAAATCTCATGATGATATGTTTACTATGTCTTGTTGCCATGATAAAAATGCATATATGTCCTCGAATTGTTGTGCTAACAATGTAGAGGAAACCCAACACCCCATGGAACAAGATGTGGTCTTGAATGGTGCTTCAACGGATCCTACATCATCATCTATTGCATTTTGCCTTATGGCCAAGGGTTTAAAGGTATCTCCCACTTTGAATCCCAATATATCTTGTGATGATGGCAAGAGTGATGATGATGTTGATTATGATGAAGAGAATGATAATGTTGCCTCCTTAAAAACTAAGGGGGAAATGATTTTTAAAGCTCTTCACAAAAATAAACTTGCTCGTTTCAACTTCATGGAAATCATGTCTATTGCCATTGAAGGAAAGAAATACATTGAGGAGTTGGAATCTCATCTAGAGGAGCATGAGGTCACCATTGAGAAAATGGAAGCTCATGGGCGTGATTACGCAAATGAGATCGCGGAGCTATCTCAAGCTCTTCAACATGAACAAACCTCATCCGAATCTCTTGAGGAGACCTTTGCTATAGAATTATCTAGAATAAAGGAATCTCATGATAGAGCACTCGAGGTGGCCAATGATTTCAAAACTAAAAATGCTAAGCTTGAAGTTGCTCGTGCTAGACTCCTTGAGGATTTTGAGCACCTCGAAAATGGCTCAAGGGTCATCAAGGGTGAGCTCATAAAACTCACCCAGTCTCATGCTCAACTTGAAGCTTCTTACTTAAAATAGCTTGCCAAGGTGTCCTCTCCTATTGTTGTTAATGATGATGCTTGGGATACTAACTCTATTACTTGTGAAGCATCCATTTTGAAGGAGAATGTTGAGCTTCGGGCTCAACTTGAGTTGCTATCTAGCAATTATGGAATGTTGGAAGAAAATCATGTAAAGCTCACAAGCTCTCATGATGATCTTCTAGTATCCCATAATGTGCAAAAATTAGCTCATGAGGCCATGCTTGCTAAGGTAACATCTAGTGAGCCTCATGTGGATACTAGCACTACTTCTAGTCAAAATGCTATATTGCCATGTGCTAGTCCTTGTAATTCATCTACTCACAATGTTGGTACATCTTGTGATGAATTGCTTTCCTTGCCGTGTTGTTCTAACGATGAAGCTTATATTTCCTCTAGTACTTGTGTTGAGACTAACTGTATAGAGGAAATCAAAGAGCTCAAGGCCCAAGTCACTTTTTTGAAGAAAGACTTGGAAAAGAGTCATGAAGGGAAATCCACACTCAACAATATCTTGAGTGTGCAAAAATCCCCCAATGACAAAGGTGGACTTGGATTCAACTCCAATAAGAAGAAGTCCAACATGATCAAGAAGAAGGGCTAAGAACAAGTCAAGAATTTGGCCAAGATTATTTGCTTCAAGTGCAAAATTGAAGGGCATCATGTTAGATCTTGCCCATTGAAGAAGAAGTCCGTTAATGACAAGCAACAAGGGAAGAGGCCACAAGTTCATTCTCATGCTAAACCTCAAGTTGAAGAAAGGCCTCTTCTCAAGAAGACTCAAGCTTATGCTTCTCAAGTTGAGAAATCAAGTGAGAAGAAAGTGAGGAGTAGATGTTGCTACCTATGTCGCGAGAAAGGTCACCTCACCTCTTCATGCACTAGTGGTAACTTATCCCACCCAATTATTATTGATGATGTCTATTCTCTTGGGAAGGATAAGGTTGGCAATGTGGTTGCCAAGTTTCTTGGTACTCAAAGTGGTTTGAAGCAAAGAACCATTTGGGTAGCCAAGCCTATTGTGACTAACCTCTTAGGACCCAACTTGGTTGGGGACCAACAAGCTCAAACTTGATCAATAGGTGATGTTGGAGGTCATTGGAGACTTGGCTACATTATGAAGAATTAAGGGTACTTCATCATTCTTATTGTCTCAAGCCAAGTCAATTGAATCATCAAGATTATATCTTATATCCAATGTGCCTCCTTGCGGTAACTTGTACCGCAATTGCTTACATTGAAAGTTACTTGCCCCCTTGCATGTTTTGGTTTTGTTCCTTGCATGTGTTTGTATATGTTGTGCTTCCAACTTGATTATCTTGAGCAATCAAGTATGTGTGTGTTGGTTTGCACATCATGTACGTGTGTGTCATGCGTTGAGCCTTTTGCATCTTGTTCTTTTCTTAGTTGGCTCTTGTGAGAGATTAATGGAATATCCCATTATGGGGGAGTGATGTGCTTTGTGCACCTCACAATCCTATATATGTGTGTACATGAGTAATACCATCTAGTATTGATATTTCAAGATTATCTAGTCGCTATGTGGTATGTCTTCTCATGAGAAAATCAAATTCTATATTGTCCATTAATTATCTCATGTTGGTTCGTTATTTTTCCTCTTGTTTAGCTTTAATTGGTATCACATTATGGGGGAGTAATATGCTATGTGTATATTACTAGCCTAGAAAATGTGTACATTTGAGATATTGTCACCTAGAATTGATATTGTAAATTATCTTGTTCCTAGGTGGCATGTTAGCTCTACAAGTTGCAATTTGCTTTTTGTTTGGTGTGAAGATTATGTCGGATATCCTTGTTATCTACCACCGGGAATTATTCCCAAATACTTCTTGTCTTTTGACAATTGGTACTCACTTATGTGTGGTAGAAATTATTGATCATCTTTACATTGGCCTTTGCTTTATCTCTTGCCTAGGGTTGTGTCAACTCCCATTGTATTCCATACCACTTGTGGATCTTGTTAATTTCTTGACCTTGTTTAGTGTTTTCTAGATATAGTGAAAGGGGTGATCCCACCTCGTGCATTTTGTATTCAAATGCAAATTCTCTATAATGCACTAGTCTTGGGGGAGCTATCCTATTCTCTATAAAACACTCATCTTGTGATCCTTATCAAGTGTGTGTTTGTGGAAGGCAAGCCGTTTCTTTTTGGTACTTTGTGCCATCATGAAACTTTGTAGAGGGCTTGGTTTGTTTAAAACCATTCTCTCTTTTGGGAGTTTTACATCTTTCTTTTTGAGTGTATCAATGGATATCTCATTCCTTGATGTATCTTTTATGGATATCCTCCAAGTGATGATTTATTCATTTGGTATCTTTTCTTCGCTTGGTATTTCTTTGTCTTTTGGTCTCGGTTCTTGAAAGTCTTGAGCATGCATATTTACTTCTTGTAGTTTCTTTGGCATGTTTTCTTTCTTTGACCCAATATATAGGGGGAACTCCACCAAGTCTCAAATTGGATGAGATGTGCATGAAATTCATTTTCATATCTATATGCACATATTTATGTGGAGTTTGTCCTATGTGTTGTTGGTTCTCTAACTCTTTGGTCCCAATGAGTTTGGGTACCATTTTGTTTGTGTTGTTGTTCTAGGAACAAGTGGAGATGCATTGGATGCTCGGCTCACTCACAAGGAAGGTGTTGTCACCATGTGCTTATTGGAGTCAAGCTAGGATGATCAATGAACTACTTTGTACCTTCAATTGGTATCTACTACATCCTTCCAATGTTATCTCAGTAACAAGTATCTTCATATACTTCATGCACACATTTCTTGCATCAACCTTGTGTAGGTTGTATCATGGCATGTTATCCATTCTTTCTTGTGATACTTGTTTCCTTTCTCAAAGCATCCCAACAATGATGTCTTGTTGCTAGTTGTGATGTCTTTGATGTTCGTGTGGTTGGAATTCATTTATATACAATAAGACCATATCTAGCCATGTGCTATGCTCTCAAGCAAATATCTTATTGGTATATGTATGACTTCCTTTTGGATATCTTGTTCCTTCGTGTTGTAACTATTTCGGGTGTACATCCTTCTTTGTAGATATATATATCATCATGATTTCGTCTACCTAGAATCTTATACACTTGAGAGAAGTTGCATATCTAGATGATATCCTTTCTTTCACGTCCACCTTGTCTTTCTTATGTTATTTCTTTGGTGGCTCCGTGAAAGCCTTTGCCTTGAGTGTGTGTCTTCTATCGTTGCATCTTGATGCGCTCGTTTGTGGTGAAGATTATTTTCCTCATGCTTTTCTTTACGAGGTTTTTGCCATCTTAATTGGCATCCCTCGTCTTGATGCACCTTTCTTCTTCTATCTTCACCGCGGGTTGTCACAAGCATAGGTTCTCTATATGCGTATTAGTAAGCTTGTGAACCCATTTGCTATTTGTGTGTGGGAATGATAGGCCTTGCACCGTGTGCCTCATTCTTTGAAGACTTTATTGTTGCTTAATGCTCCTCTGTACATTAGTCTTCTCAAGTGCATTGCCTTGACTCACACACATCTTTTTGGTTGAGCCCACTCTTAAGTTGCCTCTCTTACTTGTTGCTCAACCATGTGTTTGTTACATGTACTAGGCTTAGTTTCCTATATGCTCACTTGCACTTGTTGTAAGTTTCTATTGATTTTGGGGGAGCTGTGATCCTATTTTGTGCACTTTGTATCCAAATACAAAAATTCTTATGTGTGCACAAATCATGGGGAGCTTCTCTAGTTCCTTTAGAACACTCCTTCGCTCATTTCATAATATCCTTTATTCATGTAGCTCGTAGGATCTTTGGTCTAGTTGGTTCAATAGATACCCGTTGATTGCTTGCTTCAATTGGTACCTTTTGATTGCTTGATTGCTTGTTTCTTTCTTTGTTATGTCCTTGTGGCATATCATTCCTTTAGCAATCTTGGTGCCTCAATATAGTTGGTCTTCCTCCAAGTATTACTGTTGGATATGTGTATTGCATTCCACTCTCTTGTTGAGAAATACACAACTTATGGAGGAACATAATTTATATTGGCCTTCTAAGCTTTTCGCCCATTTTGGCAATCGATGCCAATGGGGGAGAAGTTTCAGAGAGTTTTGTGGATAAGTTTAGAGAGTTTTTTTTTCTTCTTGCTTTGGTTTTGTACCTAAGCATTTGCATCTCATACACATGCATTGTTGGTTGTTGTGTTGCATGGTGATAAATAATTCCTTATATAAACTCTCTTGAAAGTGATTGTCATCAATTACCAAAATGGGGGAGATTGAAAGGACATGCGGTGCCCCCATGTGTGGTTTTGGTAATTGATGACAATCTCTATGGACTAACGGTTGCCTTGAGTTATATTTGAAGCATTTGTCCATAGGATTGTCTTGAAGTCCATGTGTTGGTTTCAAGGAGTTTATGAGATGGCCAAAGTGCTTTTCAAGGAATTATCCAAAGATTGGTCATGTGTGAGTTGAGATGGCCAAAGTGCTTTTCAAGGAATTATCCAAAGATTGGTCATGTGTGAGTTGAGCTTATTGCAAGCATGTCTTGAAGAAGAAGATTGTGTGATCATTCATGTTTACCTTCAATACATCATCCAAATGAAGAGAGTTGGAAAGATTCAATGTTGATCAAGACTAAGTCAAGAGTGAATCAAGTTGATCAACTCACAAAGCGTAGAAGAAGTACCGAGAGGGATCAAGTGATCCCATGGTATGGTAAGCATTGTCCATTACGCTTTGTGTACTAACCCATGGTCTACATGAGAGTTCTTTGTGGGGTTAGGTATGTTTCCATGGTCTTGCGTCAAGAGGAAGATCTCATACAACCCATGGAGGATGACATCAAGTGGTGATCGTCATCAAGTTTGCAGTGTGCAAGTCAAGTGGAGCAACTCGAAGAGTGGCTCACCCATAATGGAGTATGGGGGAGCAATCAAGCTTGAAGCTTGCCGTCCATTGTGGTGTCAATGAATTGTGAAGATGTGCCAAAGAGTGGCTCACCCATAGTGGAGTATGGGGGAGCAATCAACTAGTCTTCATCGAGCCAACACAATCAAGAAAGGTGGTCCAACTTGAGAAAGTCAAGATCGTCATCATCTAGCTCAAGTGGACTATGTGCAAGGCAAAGGTTTGCCCTTGATAGGTTTTCTATTTTACCGGTCTCATAGTGGTAGTTGGGAGACCGGGTTGTAGGATCGATTGTTGTACTATCAAGGGGGCTCTCTAGGGAGTAGCTTGATAGTATCATTAGTCGAGAGCTCAAACCATTGCATCCTTGCATCATATTTCTTGGTTCTTGTTTGGTTCCATTTGTGAGTCTTAGAGCTTATGGTCATCTTGATGACAACTCTTGAGTTCATCGAAAACGGAGTTCGCATGCATCTTCTATGATGCTTTTCGGATGTTGGAGGTTTTACCGGTCTTTTCGAGGAAGGGTTCTCACCATTTTATTATGGTCCTTTTCTCATTTGCTTCTTATTGATATTTCTCTCTATATTGTGGTTAGCCCTTGTCATTAGCTTTCCAACAAACTTGGTTTCGTTGAATTCGGAGCTCGTATGCGAAAGTTGTGGCTGTTTTGATATTGTGTGTTTTACACATAGAGGTTGTACCGCCCCATGGAGAGGTTGTACCGCTTGACCGGTACAACCGGTGTTTGGAGTGGTTGTACCGCTCCAGAATTGGTCCGGAGGTTGTACCGGTCATGTACCGCTCTACCACCGGACTGGTCTCTATTGTGGTGCGGTTGTTGGGCGGTTGTGGGCCGGTTGTACCACTTATTGCCTGTTACCGGTTGTACCGGTGCTCATAGAGGTTGTACCGCTCCTATGTTATTTTGTACATAACGGGCAGATTCGTGGGGACCTATTTAAGGGGGTCTTCTTCCCCAATGGTTCTCTATCTCTTGAGCTTGTTTTTGCCCCCATTGTTGACCTTCTTTGAGCTTGCTAACTCTCACTCCCTCCATGGATTCTTGCTAGTTTTTGAGGGAAAAGAGAGAGGAGATCTAGATCCACATTTCCACCAATCACTTTCTCCTCTATGTGAGGGGAATCCCTTGGATCTATATCTTGGAGTTCTTGGTGTTCTCCGTCTTGTTCTTCCTCTCATTTTCCTCCCTAGCATTAGTTGCTCCGGTGGGATTTGCGAGAGAAGGACTTGGGCACTCCGTGTGCCCTTGCCATTACATTTGGTGCATCAGTTTGAGTTCTCCACGGTGATACGTGGAAGTGAAGTTTGAGAAGCTTATTACTCTTGGGTGTTTGGGCACCCTAGAGCTTGTTCCTCTTGGGTGCCTTGGCGCCCTAGACGGTTGGTGTTGTTCGGAGCTCAATCATTGTGGTGTAAAGCTCCGGGCAAGCGTCGGGGTCTCCAATTAGGTTGTGGAGATCGCCCCGAGCAATTTGACGGGTACCGGTGACCGCCCCCAAGGGTTGCCAAAGTGTACGGGTTCGGTGACCGCCCCCAAGGGTTGCCATTTGTACGGGTTCGGTGACCGCCCTCAAGGGTCACTTAGTGGAATCACGGCATCTTGCATTGTGCGAGGGCGTGAGGAGATTACGGTGGCCCTAGTGGCTTCTTGGGGAGCATTGTGCCTCCACACCGCTCCAAACGGAGATTAGCATCTGCAAGGGTGTGAACTTCGGGATACATCGTCGTCTCTGCGTGCCTTGGTTATCTCTTACCCGAGCCCCTTTACTCATGCACTTTACTTTGTGATAGCCATATTGTTTCTTGTCATATATCTTGCTATCACATAGTTGCTTATCTTGATTAGCGTAAGTTGTTGGTGCACATAGGTGAGCCTAGTTGTTTTAGGTTTTGTGCTTGACAAATTAACCGCTAGGTTTATTCTGCATTTGTTCAAGCCTAAATCGTAATTATTTTAAAACGCCTATTCACCCCCCCTCTAGGCAACATCCACGATCTTTCAACCATTTCGCGCGGCGGAGATCGTCGGAACTCCGCTACAGCCCACGGTTTGAGGCGGGGTTTGCTCCTACGTGCTCCTGGGAGCGAGCTGCGTCGACCAGTGGTGGTGGCCAGAGCTGCGGTGGCTAGGATCAACGGCGGCGACCGAAACGGCGGCGGCCGAAGCTCGGGCGTCGACGGACTCGACGCCACAGTGCGCGGAATGGCCAGCGGTTTGCAGCTACGGGTGCTCACGAATCCATTGGACACAGTCGTGTGACCAACAGGTCACCGGAGTAACGTCGGCGACGAGCTCGAGCGGAAGTGAGATTCGGCCATGGCGGGGCGGCGGTTAGCGGACAGAAACAGAGGGGGCGAGCACGGGAGGAGGCGTACTAGCTCACAGGGAGGCGGCGAAGAGGGTCTGCGGGCTCGAGGACGCGTCGAGGAGGGCACACGGTCGCCGGCGATCTCAGCGGACCGAGGAAGAAGAAGGCGTCGGGGGCGGCGCTTCGAGGCATCCGGCGTCGCGTGAGTCGACGGAGAGGACGAGGTAGACGAGACGGAGCTTCTGGACTCGGGTGGAGGGCGAGGAGGTGGCTCCGGTCGCGGCAACAGCGAGCGGCGGCGACGGTGGCGTTGCGGGAAGAGAGCAGAGGAGGGGCAGGGGTTTCGGGAGAGAGGGGAGGAGCTCGAGAGAGTGAGCGGGAGGGTCCAGGGGGTCGTGGGCGTCTCCAGGCACGGATAGGCTCGACGGGGAGGCCGCCAGCACGAAGCAGGAGGTGGAATCCTCAGGTGCGTACGCGGGCGACACGGCGTCGTCCTCCTGGCAAGAGCTAGGAGATGACTGGCAACGGGCCTGGTGGGCTGGGCCAGCGAGCTGGGCTGCCAGGTAAGTGCCCAGGTAAGTCTCTCTCTCTCTCTTTTATTTCTGTTTTCTATTTTGTGTCTGTTTGTTTTGACTTTATTAAAAATTCCAGAGCATTTTCAAAAATCATGATACTTCTTATGGCCACTGTTTGGATTATTTCCAACAGCAAACATTTCAGTTCATGAATATTTGGATATTTAGAATAATATATAATATTTAAATGCCCAAATGCAAATAAGGTATGATTTAATTCAGAGCCCAAATATGTCATGGAAAAATGTGCATCACCTCTGGTACTGTTTACAGCATTTTCCATAAATGATGAACATTTTTTAAAGCCATTTGGATTTATTGAAAATATTTTAGGTGAACCTAGTGAATTCCTTTGATGCTAGGGGTTTAGGCAATCCCAATTTCAAATTTCTTTGGAATTTAAACATGATGGCATGATGAACAAGCAAAGTCAAGCAAGGGCTGAACTGGGGCTGTGACAAGTAGCCGTGCCCTTTTCATCATATGAGGAAAATGTCCGCTTGAGGACTTCTATTGGGGGCAGGTAACTGACGTGATTCTGAAAATAAGCCTTGTAGTTGAGTGAAGACCTTGTTCTGAGGAATCTCATAATCCAAGGAGCATAAGGCTTCAACTCAAACAGAGAGAGTGCAACATTTGTCAGAGTCCTCATGAAGAAATCATGGTAGTTGATAAGAATGCCATGTATGATATTGAATAGCAGATTCTTCATGATGCCAACAATTTCTTCATCATTTGAACCGTGGCCTTTTATTGGACTCAATGTCTTTGACAGAATGCGATAGACAGTTCTATGCACAAACAGCAATTCCTTCATGAGGAATTTGGTCCTTGGGTCTTGACCGGGCTTTAGCGTCTTCATCAACACTTGCATGTAGTGAGCTATAAGTTCAGGTTCATGGTAGATACAACGTGCACTTTCAAGGGAAGGACTGACAGGCAGGGCATGAAGCAATTCAGAGTCCGGTGCTTTGAAATGAGTATTCTCTGTCATCTAGTCCAATACCCAAGAGTTCACATCAGAAGCATCTTCTGTGATGTGCAGCATTGCATAGAACTGAAGAATTAGCTCTTCATTCCAATCAACAATATCAGTGCAAAAGTTGAGCAGTGCTGAATCATGAAGAACACTGAGGACAAGCGTGAAGCAAGGCAGTGATTCCATGTCCACATGAGGAATATGCTCATGGTCGAAGACTTTGTCTTTGTTGAAAAGCAGCGAAGAATAGAAGTTGGCTTGGCTGGCAGTCCAGAAACGCTTCCTTCTAAGACGAGCTGAGTCATATGGGTTGTAGTCCATGAAGAATACGTTCTCATGGAAGAAGTCATCAGCCTTAAATTTTGGCTTCTTTGAGAAAGGATCCTTTGCCTTGGGCTGAGGAGTGTCAGTCAATTGCATCACAACCTCAGGAAGCGCAATCTCAGGATCCACAGGCTGAGGAATTTCAGTTTCTTCTTCAGTGGCAGTCTGGGTTTTCAATTCTTCAGCAGCAATTTCATCAGCACTAGTGGCTGGAATCTCTTCATGAATAGACGGAGTGGGGTGTGGTTCTTCATATCCCATTTGAACTTCAGTAGTCACTGGGGGCTGAGGAATTTGTTGCAGAGGAGTGAACAAAGGAGAATTGGAGTGCTGACTTTTCCAAAAGTCATCATTCATCACTGGCGTTGTGCACCCAATGTCCACATCCTCATCTTCATCACACATTTCTTCAATGTCAGTCTCTTCAGCAGTGAACTGAGGTATGGGCGATGAGACAACCGGGGTTGAAGGGATTGCATCCACTTCAATTTCTTCATCCAACTGCTCTAAAGAAGTAGCAGAAGGAATATCTTCATCGGATCCGCTTGGGATCACGTATTCTTCATCCAAAGGAATGAGTTCCTTTGATGGCATGCTTGAGACTGGAACAACATCAATCGGATTCTGAAAAGAGCTGGTCAATTTCTTCATCTTCTTCAGAGCTGAAGGTTCTGATAAAGTTGATGCTTTTCTTTTCTTCACAGCTGCATGCTCCGGAACCTTTGTCTTCTTCGCTTCTGATGCAGAAGGAAGAATTGGACTTGGTGTAGGTGTAGGAGGAGCAGAGGAAAATAGGTTCAATATCTTCAGGCACAACTGATGCAGTTGTCCTGGCATTGTCAGTTTCTTCAGGCACAGCGGTTGAAGCTTCAGCTGTCCTGATAGTTTCTTCAGGCGCAACACTAGTGGTTGCCCTGGCAGTTTCATCAGCAGCTGGAATGCAGTCATCAGCCTTGGTACTAGCAGATTCATCAGCAGCCTGATTTTCATCAGCGGTGCTGGCATGTTATTCTGTAGGCTGAGCAGATGCCTCAGCCTGAGGAATTTCTTGTTGCGTTGGAGCTGCAACATTGGTAGTGAACTTCTCGGTTATCTTCACAAATCTGACCTTGGCTCCAAGCTATTTAGCATAGTAGCGATCAAATTCATCACTCAGATTCTTGATCTGTGATTGCAGAGCTACAAGTTCTTCAGGTGAAAGCTTCAAGAAGTTTTGCTTCAGAAAATGCTCTTTCTTGTACTGCGCTTTCTTCACCTTCCTCCCCTGTTTATATTTCCATTTTTCTTCGTCAATGAAGTGAGTCAACACATGACTTTGACCAGGAGTGAGGTTCATCTCAGGCAGAGGTGTGTTGGGGTCCTTGTGCCACAAGTCGATGAAGTCGAGGATCAACTTTGGATCCAGCATCACTGGCACATTACTAGCTTTGGCTCTAGCGGCCTTGTGTTGCCTGTCTCTGATGATTTCAGTGAGTTCTTCATCATCAGCTTCGTCGTCATCGGACTGTACTTGGAAGGTGACTTGCTTCTTGTGAGGAATTGGTCGAGAACCTTGTCCAGCAGTGGCCTTTGTCTTCAGCAAGGTGGGGCCAGTTGAAGAATGCGGAGGAGCAGAAGAACTTGCAGAGGCTCCTGTGGCAATAGAGATGTCTGTTGTCCTTTGGCACGAGGCGAGATGCGCAGGTGCTGAGGATTTGGACGGAGGAGCTGAGAATTTTGAAGGAGCTTGTGCAGTGATGTCTACTACACAACCTTCTTCTTGTAGACGTTGTTGGGCCTCCAAGTGCAGGGGTTTGTAGGACAGTAGAAAATTTCCCTCAAGTGGATGACCTAAGGTTTATCAATCCGTGGGAGGCGTAGGATGAAGATGGTCTCTCTCAAACAACCCTGCAACCAAATAATAAAGAGTCTCTTGTGTCCCCAACACACCCAATACAATGGTAAATTGTATAGGTGCACTAGTTCGGCGAAGAGATGGTGATACAAGTGCAATATGGATGGTAGATATAGGTTTTTGTAATCTAAAAATATAAAAACAGCAAGGTAACTAATGATATAAGTGAGCACAAACGGTATTGCAATGCGTTGAAACAAGGCCTAGGGTCCATACTTTCACTAGTGAAAGTTCTCTCAACAATAATAACATAATTGGATCATATAACTATCCCTCAACATGCAACAAAGAGTCACTCCAAAGTCACTAATAGCGGAGAACAAACGAAGAGATTATGGTAGGGCACGAAACCACCTCAAAGTTATTCTTTCTGATCGACCTATTCAAGAGTCCGTAGTAAAATAACACGAAGCTATTCTTTCCGTTCAATCTATCATAGAGTTCGTACTAGAATAACACCTTAAGATACAAATCAACGAGAACCCTAATGTCACCTAGATACTCCAATGTCACCTCAAGTATCCGTGGTGTGACGCCCCCGATTCAATCGTACACTAATCATACACGCAAATGTGTACGATCAAGATCAAGGACTCACGGGAAGATGTCACAACACAACTCTAGACACAAAATAAAATAATATAAGCTTTATATTACAAGCCAGGGGCCTCGAGGGCTCGAATACATAAGCTCGAATACACAAGAGTCAGCAGAAGCAACAATATCTGAGTACAGACATGAGTTAAACAAGTTTTCCTTAAGAAGGCTAGCACAAAAGCAACATCAATCGAAAAGGCAAGGCCTCCTGCCTGGGAGCCTCCTAACTACTCCAAGTCGTTAGCGGCCGTCACGTAGTAGTAGGCACCCTCGGGGTAGCAGTAGTCATCAGTGGTGTCATCTGGCTCCTGGGATCCGTCATCTGGTCGCAACAAACGGGTATGGGGGAAAAGAGGTAGCAAAGCAACCGTGAGTACTCATCCAAAGTACTCGCAAGACTTACATCAGATCTAAACTAAGTATGCATCTGTATCAGACAAATGGTTGTATCTGTGGGCTAAACTGCAGAATGCCAGAAGAGAAAGGGGAAAGCCTAGCCTATCGAAGACTAGCATCTTCAAGCATCTTACAGCATATAGAAGAGTACAGATCAACATAATGTAAAGTAGTAGTAGTGTTATCAACCTCGGCCAGAGATCCTTTCTCGACTCCCTGCGAGAAAGCAATCCCAGAGCCATACTATCCATTTCTCATCACAATCCATTTCTCATATCCATTATCCAGTTCTAGTTGTATCGATCGGGATACAACTCCAAGTGTCCGTTACCGTAGGACAGGCTATCGATAGATGTTTTCTTCCCTGCAGGGGTGCACCAACTTACCCATCACACTCGATTAACTCCGGCCGGACACACTTTCCTGGGTCATGCCCGGCCTCTGATAACCCACAAGTATAGGGGATCGCAACAGTTTTCGAGGGTAGAGTATTCAACCCAAATTTATTGATTCGACACAAGGGGAGCCAAAGAATATTCTCAAGTATTAGTAGCTGAGTTGTCAATTCAACCACACCTGGAAACTTAATATATGTAGCAAAGTATTTAGTAGCAAAGTAATATGATAGTAGTGGTAACGGTAGCAAAAGGTAACGGTAGTAAAAGTAGTGTTTTTGGTATTTTGTAGTGATGATAGCAATAGTGACAGAAAAGTAAATAAGCGAAGAACAATATATGGAAAGCTCATAGGAATGGATCAGTGATGGAGAATTATGCCGGATGCGGTTCATCATGTAACAGTCATAACCTAGGGTGACACAGAACTAGCTCCAGTTCATCAATGTAATGTAGGCATGTATTCCGAATATAGTCATACGTGCTTATGGAACTTGCATGGCATCTTTTGTCCTACCCTCCCGTGGCAGCGGGGTCCTTTCGGAAACTAAGGGATATTAAGGCCTCCTTTTAATAGAGTACCGGAACAAAGCATTAACACATAGTGAATACATGAACTCCTCAAAATACGGTCATCACCGGTAAGTATCCCGATTATTGTCACTTCGGGGTTAACGGATCATAACACATAATACGTGACTATAGACTTGCAAGATAGGATCAAGAACTCTCATATATTGATGAAAACATAATAGTTTCAGATCTGAAATCATGGCACTCGGGCCCTAGTGACAGGCATTAAGCATAGCAAAGTCATAGCAACATCAATCTCAGAACATAGTGGATACTAGGGATCAAACCCTAACAAAACTAACTCAATTACATGATAGATCCCATCCAACCCCTCACCGTCCAGCAAGCCTATGATGGAATTACTCACGCACGGCAGTGAGCATCATGAAATTGGTGATGGAGGATGGTTGATGATGACGATGGCGATGGATTCCCCTCTCCGGAGCCCTGAACGGACTCCAGATCAGCCCTCCCGAGAGGTTTTAGGGCTTGGCGGCGGCTTTGTATCGTAAAACGCGATGAATCCTTCTCTTTGATTTTTTTTCTCCTCGAAACACAATATATATAGTTGGAGTCGGAGGAGCTCCAGGGGGCCCACGAGGTAGGGGGCGCGCCCCCCACCCTCGTGGATAGGTGGTGGGCCCCTGGCCTTCATCTTTTGCAAGTATTTTTTATATTTTCCAAAAAGTTGCTCCGTGAAGTTTCAGGTCATTTCGAGAACGTTTGTTTCTGCACATAAATAACACCATGGTAATTCTGCTGAAAACAGCGTCAGCCCGGGTTGGTTCCATTCAAATCATGCAAGTTAGAGTCCAAAACAAGGGCAAAAGTGTTTGGACAAGTAGATACGACGGAGACGTATCAGCCTCGGCCAAACAATACGCCACAACCCGACCTAGGCTTAATAGAGAGGTCAGCACGCCGGACTAAACCTATGCCCCCAGGGGTCATGGGCCATCGCCCCGGGAACTCCTGCATGTTGCGTGGGCGGCTGCTGAGCAGACCTAGCTACCTCCTTCAAAAAGGCAGGTGCTTACGCAGTCCAACCCGACGCGCGCCGCTCAGTCGCTGACGTCTATTAAGCTTCGGCTGATGCATACGACGCAGAATGCCCATACTATGCCCACGTGATGGTTAGTGCTATCAGGCCAGAGGCCCCTCGGATAAAATATCCAAATCGTAGTGGATTAGGAGCACGCGGTAACGAGCAGAGACTCACGATCGATGTGACCCCGTCGCTGCTACGTCTTGAGCTTGCGTTCGTTTTCCCCGAAGAGGAAGGGATGATGCAGCAGAGTAGGTTAAGTATTTCCCTCAGTTTTTGAGAACCAGGGTATCAATCCAGTAGGAGCCCACGCTCAAGTCCCTCGTACCTGCACAAAGCGATAGCTACTCGCAACCAATGCGATTAGGGGTTGTCAAGCCCTTCACGGTCACTTACGAGAGTGAGATCTGATAGATAGAATATTTTTGGTATTTTTGATATAAAGATGCAAAGTAAAAAGTAAAAGCAAAGTAAATAGCAAAACAATATAAAAGTGATGGAGATTGATATGATGAGAATAGACCCGGGGGCCATAGGTTTCACTAGTGGCTTCTCTCAAGAGCATAAGTATTCTACGGTGGGTGAACAAATTACTGTTGAGCTATTGATAGAATTGAGCATAATTATTAGAATATCTAGGCATGATCATGTATATAGGCATCACGTCCGTGACAAGTAGACCGAAACGATTCTGCATCTACTACTATTACTCCACTCATCGACCGCTATCCAGCATGCATCTAGAGTATTAAGTTAAAAACATAGTAACGCCTTAAGCAAGATGACATGATGTAGAGAGATAAATTCATGCAATATGAAATAAACCCCATCTTGTTATCCTCGATGGCAATGATACAATACGTGCCTTGCTGCCCCTTCTGTCACTGGGTAAGGACACCGCAAGATCGAACCCAAAGCTAAGCACTTCTCCCATGGCAAGAACTACCAATCTAGTTGGCCAAACCAAACGGATAATTCGAAGAGACTTGCAAAGATAACCAATCATGCATAAAAGAATTCAAAGAAGATTCAAATATTATTCATAGATAGACTTGATCATAAACCCACAATCATCGGTCTCAACAAACACACCGCAAAAAGAAGATTACATCGAATAGATCTCCACAAGAGAGGGGGAGAACTTTGTATTGAGATTCAAAGAGAGAGAAGAAGCCATCTAGCTACTAACTATGGACCCGAAGGTCTGAGGTAAACTACTCACACTTCATCGGAGGGGCTAGGATGATGTAGAAGCCCTCCGTGATGACGGCCCTCTTCCGGCGGAGCTCCGGAACAGGCCCCAAGATGGGATCTCGTGGATACAGAAAGTTGCGGCGGTGGAATTAGGTTTTTGGCTCCTGTTCTGATCGTTTGGGGGTACGTGTGTATATATAGGAGGAAGGAGTACGTCGGTGGAGCACCAAGGGGCCCATGAGGCAGGGGGCGCGCCCCCCACCCTCGTGACCACCTCTTTGATCCCTTGCAGTAGGGTCCAAGTCTCCTGGATCACGTTCGGTGAGAAAATCACGTTTCCGAAGATTTTATTCCGTTTGGACTCCGTTTGATATTTTGTTTATCCGAAACACTGAAATAGGCAAAAAAAACAGCAATTCTGGGCTGGGCCTCCGGTTAATAGGTTAGTCCCAAAAATAATATAAAAGTGGAAAATAAAGCCCAATATAGTCCAAAACAGTAGATAATATAGCATGGAGCAATCAAAAATTATAGATACGTTGGAGACGTATCAGTCGCCCCGTCTCGAGTACTTGCGGCAAGGGCTAAGAATGCCCGGCCACGCCTCGTAAGTATCTCGCGGGCACCTTCCAGGTCAACCCGACTCCACATCACTCGCTATTAAGCTCGCGTGGGTACCCCTCAGGGCCGACCCATCTTTAGTAACCTGGTTCAGTGTAAAGTCATAGTAACCATAGTAACTGTGTGTCTAACACCAAGGTGAAAACCCGAGGAATCACACCCGGAGAATTCCACTCGATGTTATCATCAAGGTGAACGTAAGAGGATCCACCCTCGAGGTTCACACTTGAGGGGTTGCACGACAGAGCCGTAACGGAAGTGGTTAAGGAGGAAATCACCCTCGATGACCTCAATCGTATAGCTACACTACAGAGATCTCATCAGGAGTGATGTAAGAGGTTCCACCCTCGGCACTCGATGGTAACTCTGTAGAGTCGTACAACTAGGGGGTGATGTGCGGTGTTGGGGCTTGGACGTCGATCACGTTGATCGAGTCATCAAACATAAAGCGAGGCAACTGGGACAAGGTGGGGTCACTGATGGGTCTCAAACAACCTATACTAAGCAGTTTAGGATAAGCAGGTAAGGTATGAAAGCAGGTAACAACAATAGGCTATGCGTCAGAGTAGGATCATACAGAAACAAGTAGCAGTTCTAATGCAAGCATGAGAGGAAAAGAACTGGGCGATATCGGAATGCTCAAGGAGGGTTTGCTTGCCTGGAAGCTCTGCTGAAAAAGAAGAAGTGTCGTCGCCAATGTAGTCGATCACAGGGGCATCAGCAGCGGTCTCGGGGTCTACCGGAGAGGAGAGGGGGAAGAAACAGTAAATACAAGCAAACAGATGCATGACAAGACAATAAGCGGTGCTAGGGGTGTTCTAACGCAGTGTTACACGATACCGACGAAGGAGAAAACATCCAGGAAAGTTTTCCCGAAGTTTAGCATTTTCGGACAAATGAAACGGAGGGGGACGGTTGCAGGTTTGCTATGCTAGGGACGTGTGGCGGACGAACGGGTTGTGTATCCGGGTTCGTCTCGTCGTTCTGAGCAACTTTCATGTACAAAGTTTTTTCATCCGAGCTACGGATTATTTTATATGATTTTCTAAAGTTTTAATCATTTTTTGATTTTAATTATTTTTTAAAATCCAACTGTCGGTGTACTAGAGTAGGGGTACCCTAGTATCCCGAACTTGTGCACGGGCAGTCGCAGCATCCCGCGGCAAGGCTTGCCGAGTGGCCGCCAAGACCCTCCGCGGCTACTTTGAAGACCATTCAAGAACAAAGTACTCGAAACCAAGGCCCCGGCAAGAGGAGCTTGCCGGGAAGGCCAACCAAGGCCCCGGCAAGAGGAGCTTGCCAGGAAGGCCAACCAAAGCCCCGGCAAGAGAAGCTGGCCGGGAAGAGGGCAAGACCCCGGCAAGAGGAGCTTGCCGGGAAGGCCACTCAAGGCATACCAAGAAAAGCTTTCCGCAACGCACCACACGTTCCGGCAAGGCCCGGTGAGCGACAAGCTCCCGAACACGACAAGACGACGACCGCGGCAAGGAGCTTGCCGCGGGAAACCCCCACTTCGTGCCCGCGCTCCAGCTCACCTGCCAACGTGTCGCTCTAGGACCCTCCCAAGCACACGTGGCAGGAGGCCGTGCAGCTAGGGGTGCGAGGTGGCAAGCAGGCGCTGACAAGATAACCATCGTGGCAAACGGTGGCGTCCCTAGTGGTCCCTTTCGGTACTGTTTAGGCGACACAGACGGGCAATTAATGCCCTTGTCCCCTGCCGCCAGGGTTAGGTATGATAACACTATAGCAGGTAGCTGTACCTACCACAGCACCTTTCCATTTTTGCCCTTTACCTCCGTTGCTATGTCGGTAACCCCTTGAGCATATAAAAGGAGGCCCGAGTGCAACGAGAGGGGGGGTTAGCCACTTCGAACACTCACGCTCGGTCCTGCCAGCCGCCGGTGTGTACTGTAGCACTCCGCGCTCCCGAGCTAGAAATCAATACACACCACAAAGCAGGAGTAGGGTTTTACGCATCCGTGCGGCCCGAACCTGGGTAAATCGCCCGCGTGCTTCGCCTCGATCTGCTCTTTGCGCGACCTCCGCCCCCGCCGAACCGAAAGGGACCCGGTCCGCCGGTCCCATAGGTGCCCGTGGATCAGCAACCCCGGCATCTCTGGCGCGCCAGGTAGGGGGCGTCGAAGTTGTGTGAACCAGATCCGGCGTTCTTGCGAGCTAGATCTTCATCATCTTCATCAACATGCCGCCGAAGAAGAAAGTTTCGGAGGCAGCTGCTCCGTCCGCGCCGAGCCAGCCACCGCCGGAGCGAACAGTTGGTGGGGCAGGCACCGGCGGAAGAACACGCGTCGACGAGGGAACTCACGGTGCTGCTAGGTCCCAGGACAAGGCTGCACTGCCCATCGGCGGCGTAGCCGGCTCCCACAATGACCGGGCGCACTCCAAGACCTCGGCGTTCGTGCATGCACCGCGCCCATCTCAGGAGGCGCGGGACCGGCAGCGTCATGGTACTCACGGTGCCATGTGTCCGCTAGATCAAGGTCAAGCTGGTGGATCTCAGAGCGCTCAGGACCACCATGCACGTCAACCTGCCGACGAGTAAGGGAGTTAAGTTGCCAAAGTTTGAGCAATTAAATTTTTTAAAGTTTTAAGTTACCTCCCTTGAACGACCGCGCTTTGTATGTAAAACCTGTGCGCGGAGGAACCAACTCGTAGCTAGTTGCGCCCTTACTTCGTTTCGAGTCCGCTCAACGACTTAAGTGAGCTGCTAGCGCCCTTACTTTGCTTCGAGTCCGCTCAGCAACTTAAGTGAGCCGCTAGCGCCCTTACTTTGCTTCGAGTCCGCTCAGCAATTTAAGTGAGCTGCAACTAGTTGCGACAAGGTTTCTTGCCGGTAGCGGCACCGCCAGCAGGCTGCTGATGTTCCGCACTCAGCGCTCGCGGCTCGGGTGCCTGCACCGGCAAGTTCCCTAAAAGCGTAGGGCAAAAACATACAAAGGAAGGAAAGGGAGTAACGTGAGGAAGGCGACCTTGTTCTTCGGCGCGTTCATTCCGCCAAGAATTCCAACAAGTTGACGTTGGGGTGGGAAGGCCCTTACTGGGTGAAACGAGTCACTAGGCTTGGCGCTGTCCGCCTTGAGACCGAAGATGGCATTCCGGTGAGCAACTCCTGGAACATCGAGCATCTTCGTAAGTTTTACCCGTAAGGCGTGGTTGTCGGACCCTGTCCGGCACCCACCCTTCTGTACAAGTCTTGCCGCTGTTGCATGTAATCCTTTGTACAGAGCCGGGCGCAGATCCCGTGCATGAGTAAAGCTCATGTGCTCCGCACATTTTGTCAATTTTATGCTTCCTATTTTCTGGCATATATGATCTGACACTTTGTGCAGCACCTACTCCACGGTAAGCAATAACGAGCCATAAGGCTCCATATCTGTATTTTCTCTTCTTTCTTTTTCACAAGGAAAGGAAGGCTCCCTCGCACACAAGTTTGCTGGGGGGGAAAGGAGAAGAAAAGGGTATGGACCAGGCGTCGTTCAAGAATTTCGCCTTGCCGGGAAGCAAACAACAGAAAAGATAAGTTGCCAAAGTTTGAGCAATCAATTTTTTTAAATTTTAAGTTATCTCCCTTGAACGACCGCGCTTTGTATGTAAAACCTGTGCGCGGAGGAACCAACTCGTAGCTAGTTGCGCCCTTACTTCGTTTCGAGTCCGCTCAACGACTTAAGTGAGCTGCTAGCGCCCTTACTTTGCTTCGAGTCCGCTCAGCAACTTAAGTGAGCCGCTAGCGCCCTTACTTTGCTTCGAGTCCGCTCAGCAACTTAAGTGAGCTGCAACTAGTTGCGACAAGGTTTCTTGCCGGTAGCGGCACCGCCAGCAGGCTGCTGACGTTCCGCACTCAGCGCTCGCGGCTCAGGTGCCTGCACCGGCAAGTTCCCTGAAAGCGTAGGGTAAAAGCATACAAAGCAAAGAGTCAAGTAGAGGGAATAACATTGCAATGGCTACCCAGAATCAAGCTATATTGCAAAAATAACTTGTCGCAGCTCTGATAAATTGTTTTCATGACGAGGTAAACAGGGACAAGAAAAGAAGAAATGAGCGGCCTAATCTACGCGATCGCCCTCAACCCGCTTGATCCCGCTCACCTTGTCCACAATGGGTGCGACAAGGGCCTTGAGCTCCTCCAGATCAGCTTCCGGCGGCAAGGACCTGAGGATGTTGGTGAGGCGGAGGCCCGGATTGTGGAAGGCCACCTTCATCAACACTTTCTCGAGGGCTCCTGCGCAGATCTCGCGCGACTCGTCAGCTAGTTGCTTGGGGATCCTCTCTCGGAGTCGCTGAAGGGCCGTCGCCACACCCTTGAAGAACAGGACGAGCTTGGCGCTGGGTTGGAGGTTGTCGTCGGTGGAATACCCGAGATCCTCTATCCCCAGTTGCGCCAGCTCCTTGTCGATGTCCGTGGCGGCGTTCACAAGGCTCTCCGTCCAGTGCGTCACGGTCTCCCTGAAGGCATTCTGGGCGGTGGCAGCGCTCTCCAGCAGCGCCTTGTCGGCCTTGATTTCCTCCTTCAAGGCCGCCTCCCGCTCCTTGGCGTTGTCCAGAGTCTTGGTCAAAGTGGTTAGCTTCAACTCAAGATCCACGTTGGAGACCTTGGCGGCGCTGAGCTCCTTGCCCTTCTCGTAGAGATCGGCCTCCAGCCGCGCCACCTTCGTCTTCAACTCCTCCTTGGCGGCCTCAGCGGCGGCGGCAGCGTCCTCCGCCTGCTTGAGGGCTCCGCCAAGCTTCTCCTCGCGCGAGGCAAGCTCCTCCTCATGGGCGTCGAGATTGACCTTCCGCTGCGCCAGCTCGCCCTCCTCCGCGGCTAGCTTCACAGCGGCAAGTCGCTGGCGCTCTTCGGCGTCGGCCTTCTCGAGGAGAAAGGCCTTCTGCGCTTCAACGAGCCGCTCACGCTCCTCCGCCAGGGATCGGAGGGCTTCCCGGTGGAAACCCCCGAGCTCTTCAGCACGCTTTTCAATGTCTGCCCCCGCCTTCGCGACAAGTGCCTCGCAGGACTCCAGCTTGACCTGTCGCATGCGGTAGAGGGACATCAACCTGCGCAGCAGCCGCTCTTCTTCGGGCTCGTTGCTACTGCCGCTTGGCGCGTCGACCAGCTTCAGCCCCGCGGAGGCGAGCACTTCTCCGTCGAAGACCTCCCCCTCGACCGGCGCTCTGGAGCTTGATGCCCAGGGAAGATTGATGAAGACGTCGTCACCGGCCTTCAGGTAGACGCCTGGCTGGGGCTCTCCGGAGCCTGGCGCTGCGGCAGCGGCGGACGGGTCGGTGGTCGGTGTAGCGCCTGGCGCTCCTGCGGCCTCAGGACCGTCAGTACGATCGCCGGACCCCTCGCCAGTTGCCACGGCGTCTGCCTTGGCGGCCTCTGCACCGGCGGCGTCGCCACCACCGGTTGCCTCGTCAGCGGCGACCTCGGTTTCCATCTGCTCCGCAGCGGGTGGATCTGACGACCGGAAAAAGGGGGAAGAGTCAAGCAAAATCCAGCAAAAACTCAAGAAGATCAAGAGAAGAACCCAAGGGAAGTTTTGAAGCAAGAGGAGTACCTGCACTAGGTTCTGCAGTCATGGTCTCCGCCGTCGGGGGGCCACTGGCGTTGTCCCTCGCCGGAGAACCCTCCCTTGCCGGAGACTTCTCCCTTGCCGGAGACTTCTCCCTTGCCGGGGAGCCCTCCCTTACCGGAGAATTCTCCCTTGTCGGGGGATTTTCCCTTGGCTCCCGGTGGGGCTGCTCGGCTCCTACACAACTCAACAAGCGGGTATCAGCAAAGACAAGTACCTATGCGCGCCTCGCCGCGGAAAATAATTCACACACTTATGCTGGGGGCTGCCATGGAGGAAAGTCGCCAGGTCCGGCAAGCTTGTCTCGGGCGCGTCACCTGCTGTCGCAGTGGGCTCGTCCTCGACAACGATCACCGGGGCCTTGGCTCTCTTAGCCGCTCTCTGGGCCAGAGTCCTAACGAGGGACAGATTCAGGGAAAAGCAAGTGAGAAACAAGGCAAACAGCAAGATTTGAAGAAATGCAAGTACAACAAGAGAAGCTTACTCTTCCTCTTCTTCCTCGTCGGAGCTTAACGCGGAGATTTCTAAGATTGGAAACAGCAACGGACGAATGTGCGAACTGCCCCCATTTCCTCTACTTATGAAGGGGGAGGGGGCGGACGTTCCGCATTTCCGAATAAAATAACCACCCATGATCTCGCCCACGACGCCGCATTCAACGCGTGCCGTTCGGGGCGTGCGCGGTGGAAGCAGAGAGATATGCGGCGTGACCTAGCCCGCGCGTGCCCGTGCACTTTTTTGGGCCTGGCCCAACAGCGCTCGGCACCGTGTCTGGCCCAGGCCCGGGGGCTCCTGTCGGTGTACTAGAGTAGGGGTACCCTAGTATCCCGAACTTGTGCACGGGCAGTCGCAGCATCCCGCGGCAAGGCTTGCCGAGTGGCCGCCAAGACCCTCCGCGGCTACTTTGAAGACCATTCAAGAACAAAGTACTCGAAACCAAGGCCCCGGCAAGAGGAGCTTGCCGGGAAGGCCAACCAAGGCCCCGGCAAGAGGAGCTTGCCGGGAAGGCCAACCAAAGCCCTGGCAAGAGAAGCTGGCCGGGAAGAGGGCAAGACCCCGGCAAGAGGAGCTTGCCGGGAAGGCCACTCAAGGCATACCAAGAAAAGCTTGCCGCGACGCACCACACGTTCCGGCAAGGCCCGGTGAGCGACAAGCTCCCGAACACGACAAGACGACGACCGCGGCAAGGAGCTTGCCGCGGGAAACCCCCACTTCGTGCCCGCGCTCCAGCTCACCTGCCAACGTGTCGCTCTAGGACCCTCCCAAGCACACGTGGCAGGAGGCCGTGCAGCTAGGGGTGCGAGGTGGCAAGCAGGCGCTGACAAGATAACCATCATGGAAAACGGTGGCGTCCCTAGCGGTCCCTTTCGGTACTGTTTAGGCGACACAGGCGGGCAATTAATGCCCTTGTCCCCTGCCGCCAGGGTTAGGTATGATAACACTGTAGCAGGTAGCTGTACCTACCACAGCACCTTTCCATTTTTGCCCTTTACCTCCGTTGCTATGTCGGTAACCCCTTGAGCACATAAAAGGAGGCCCGAGTGCAACGAGAGGGGGGGTTAGCCACTTCGAACACTCACGCTCGGTCCTGCCAGCCGCCGGTGTGTACTGTAGCACTCCGCGCTCCCGAGCTAGAAATCAATACAACACCACAAAGCAGGAGTAGGGTTTTATGCATCCGTGCAGCCCGAACCTGGGTAAATCGCCCACGTGCTTCGCCTCGATCTGCTCTTTGCGCGACCTCCGCCCCCGCCGAACTGAAAGGGACCCGGTCCGCCGGTCCCATAGGTGCCCGTGAATCAGCAACCCCGGCACCAACATTATCCAGAACAGTGAACAATGACGCAAGCATGACATCAGAGTGATGTCGTCAGGTCAACTGGCCGGTTGACCAGTCAAACCAGACAGGTGGGTCCATTGGGACCCACATGTCATTGTCACGGGCACTAACAGGTGGTTTAGACTAACTAAATGGGTTAATTAGCTAGTGGGGCCCAGTAGTCAGTGAGAGATTAGGGTTTTAATTAACTAATATAATTAATTAGCAAATTATCTATTTATTTATTTCGTTTATGGCATGGGCCCCGCATGTAAGTGCCACTGGGCTGCCCAGTCAGCTCAGTGGACTGGGTCAACCCAGTCAACTGGGGCCAGGGGACCCACTGGCAGCGACCCAGGTGGGCCCCAGTGGTCGGCCACGTCAGCGGCGGCACCGGAGGGAGCTCCGCGAGCCACTTCTGCGGCGGCGTGGCTCGGCATCCGCCGAAAAACGGCCGCAGGGGGCCGTTTCGGCCGCGGTTTGAACCTACGGCACCGCGGGGCTCGCGCGCATCCGACTGCGGTGGTGGCCTGGTCGGAGCGCGCATGTAGCGACGACAGCGAGCGGCGAGGGCGGCGGCTGGGTCACGGTTCAGCGGGAACGGCGACAAGGGGCACGAGCGGAGGCGTAGGCGGTCACGTTGGACTCCTGGGAGACCCTGGAGCATGTCGTTGTGCTTGGACGCGAGCGTGAGCAGTGGTGGCCACGGCAGTGATGCGGACGGCGGCGGCGAGCTACTACTACGGCGGGGGAGAGGCTAGGGGGCACGGGGATCGAATCCAAAGGGACGAGGCGGAGCGGGAGCTCACTGTGGTCCAGTAGGGGAGGGCAGCGGGCTCGAGGAGGCTCGCTGGCGCCGGATTTGTCGGCGAGGTCCACGGCGCCCGAGGAGGAAGAAGATGGCCGGCTCGGTGATGGAGGGCTTCCAGCTCCTGCTCGTGGGCGTGGAAGACGATTCTGACGGCCGTGAAGCTCCGGGACGCGCTGAAGAGGGTTGGGAGCAGCGGTCGGCGCGGTGGGCGCCGGTGGGCGGCGGCAATGGCGCTCGGTGAGGTGGGAAACGAGGGGGGTGCAAGGAGGGGTCCGGTGGGAGAGGCAGAGGCAGAGCAGGCGATAGTGGAGAGCAGGGGGAGAGGACCGAGGCGGCGAGGGATCCTTATCCCCTCGGGGCGTCGCCGGCGAAGTGATCCGGCGGGGACGAGCCCCTGTAGTGGCTCGGTCGGGGGAACAGAGAGGAGGGAGGCGACCGGGGGAGGTGGGCCGACTTGCTGGGGTGGGCTAAAGCCCAGTGGGTAGGGGGCCTCTCTTTTCCTTTTCCCTTTTTCTTTTTCTTTTCTGTTATTTGCCCTGTTTGCATTTTTCTTTTAGTACCAAATGAGTTTTGTTTTGAACAAAACTTGGCACATAAAACTAACACAATACCTTGAGATGGAACATAAAGTTTGGGGTCAAAAGGAGTTGTCTAATCAATTTTGGTAATTGAAAAGGACATCTTAAATACTGCTGGACCAGATAATAAATTCCCAGGGGCAATTTGGGAATTCCAAAAATGTTGGTTTCAACATGAAAATATCTAGGGATTATTGTCCATAGTATGAACTATTTTATTTGCATGAAAGAAGAAGCAAATATTTGACATGCAATTTGAATTTGAATTTGAAGCATATTTTGGACAAGTGGCATTTTGGGATGATGATCATGATGACATGACCTTCATTAGGGGGAGATTACTGTAGTGTGATGCTGGGGATGTTACATGTGGGTATGATTATACGATATGCATCACACAATCTCAGATTCATCTATTCAACCAACACAAAGAACTTCAAAGAGTGCCCCAAAGTTTCTACCGGAGAGTCAAGACGAAAACATGTGCCAACCCCTATGCATAAATTCACGAGGTCACAGAACTCGCAAGTTGATCACCAAAACATACATCAAGTGGATCACGTGATATCCCATTGTCACCATAGATAAGCACATGCAAGACATACATCAAGTGTTTTCTCAAATCCTTGAAGACTCAATCCGATAAGATAACTTCAAAGGGAAAACTTAATTCATCACAAGAGAGTAGAGGGGGAGAAACATCATAAGATCCAACTATAATAGCAAAGCTCGCGATACATCAAGATCATACCACCTCAAGAACACGAGAGAGAGAGAGAGAGAAAGAAAGAGAGAGAGAGAGAGAGAGAGAGAGAGAGAGAGAGAGAGAGAGAGATCAAACACATAGCTACTGGTACATACCCTCAGCCCCGAGGGTGAACTACTCCCTCCTCGTCATGGAGAGCACCGGGATGATGAAAATGGCCATCGGAGAGGGATTCCCCCTCTGGCAGGGTGCTGGAACGGGTCTAGATTGGTTTTCGGTGGCTATGGAGGCTTCTGGCGACGGAACTCCCGATCTAGGTTATGTTCTGGAGGTTTCTGTATTTATAGGAATTTTTGGCATCGGTCTCACGTCAAGGAGATGCCCGAGTCGTCCACGAGGTAGGCCCACGCGCCCGGGGGGTGGGCGCGCCCCCACCCTCATGGACGCCTTGGGACTCTTCTGGCCCGACTCTTTTACTCCGGGGTCTTCTTTTGGTCCATAAAAAATCGTCAAAAATTGGCACGTCAATTGGACTCCGTTTGATATTCCTTTTCTGTAAAACTCGAAAACAAGGAAAAACAAAAACTGGCATTGGGCTCTAGGTTAATAGGTTAGTCCCAAAAATCATATAAAATAGCATATAAATGCGTATAAAACATCCAAGGTTGATAATATAATAGCATGGAACAATCAAAAATTATAGATACGTTGGAGACATATCATGAAGCAGGAGGAATTGGCCGTGAGGGCATTACAGAACTTGGCCGTGAGGGCATTGCTGAGGAGCTTGGCCATGAGGGCATTGAAGTTGAAGCACTGGGCTTGTGAGCAGGCTTCTTGGGCATAGCCTTTTTAGGCTTGCTAGAAGAGGCCTCAGTAGTGGCAGCAGCAGAATCTTCATTAAATTTCTTCACTGCTTCTTTTGCCATTTTGGCCAGCTTAGCTTGACGCTTGGCCCATTCCTTGGGAAATTCCTCACCTCTTCTGATGCTAGAGGGATCAGCAACTTGGACAGGTGCCAATGGAGGTCTTGGGCATGGAGGGTGTACAGCGAATTTCTTCATGTACTTGGGTGTAACATAGCGATATTCCCTCCATTCCCGTGCCCATCTCCTCTCCATCTTCTGTATGCGCACCTTGCGCTGATTTTTGGTCTCCTTGCCATGTTTGGCCTTAGCAGGAGTGCAATATTCATCATAGATATCCTCAGGGATTTCAAACGTTGTGTTGACTTCCAATTTCTTACCTCCCTTCTGAGGTTTCTAGCCATCTGCCATTTTCTTCAGCTGAGGATTTTGAACTATTGAGTTCTCTAAGGAGGTATGCAACTTTTCTTCGAGGAACACTGCAAATGAGTTAAGTTGATGAGAACCTAGAGATTCAATAGCGGACATGTGTGCCTATGAACAGAGTATAGGTGCGAAGAATTTGGAGAGGTCATATGCGTTCTCGGAAGTTTTTGCAAAAAGAACAAGTTCGAGGAATTTGACCGGATGAGTCTTGAGGAATTTCACTAAGTGTTCTTTGACTTAGGTTCCAGAGTTGTACAGATTTGAAGATCCATACAATTGAGGAATCTTGAAGAAAAATGTTGCTTAGGGAAACAGATCAAGAACAGATGATATGTGAGGTGCTTAGTGTGTGAAGATTTGAAGAACAAACACCTTTTGAAGATTTTGCAGAAAACATCAGAATCAACAAGGGCAGTAAAAGTAACTTTTAATTACCCTTGACGAAGAACACGACAAACTGTGAAGAGTAGATTTAGAAGCTCATCAGTTCGGATCTTCCACGCCCTAACTTGGCAGAGGAAGACAGCTACGGTGGCGGCGGAGTGAGGAAATCCGTAGCCGACGCGAGTACGACGGCGACGAGGTCGAGGCAGTGAAGCTCTTCCTCACCGATGACGATGAAGTAGCGGTGGCGCTAGGGTTTGAGAGCTCGAGCAAGGAGTGAGGTCGAGCGGAGTAAAAACTGAAGTGAGGAAGGGAGGGGGTATTTATAGCCGAAGTGAAAAACTGCTCGCCCGAGGAAATTGGACGAATGTGCCCCTAACCCTTCGCATCCGCATGACATGTGTCACCCATGTACCGAGGGGTGACGATCATGCGCGATCGTGGGTGAATAGGATAATATATCGTTTAAAGTGGAACGATTTGAGCGGCAAAGGCCGAAAATTCAGATAAGATAAGTTTAAAGATTCGTTCGCAAATTCTTCAGCTGACAAGGACACAGTGAAGATTTTCAACGAGTTTCAAATAGAATGCACATGAATAATTTGTGAATAGACTGCGTTGAGTTTAGCATAGAGGGGGAAGGGTCCGATCACATTCACTTAGCAGAAAGAGCAACTTGAAGAAATAGCAATAAGTGAATGTTGTAGAGGACATAAACTCATATATATATATATATTGGCAATGAAGAACAACAACGGAAAAAGTGAAGACAATGCAAAGTTGAAGAAAATGAACAACCGAGGAATTTCAAAAATGAGGAAAAACTCAAATTGAAGATTTTCAATTTTTGGTGGTGGCGTGACCCACCGTATAAGAATGATGATTTCAGACACCGCGTACAATTGTCGTAGGGTTTTGAAAATCAAAGTCTTCGTTAATTTCTTCACACTTAGAGTGTTAGTCTTCATTGATTGAAGAAAAACATTTCTTCGCGTATTGCACATCCAAGTCATCAATTTTGCATAAGTGTTAGGATGTGTGTCCTTTTCAAAGGACATTCAAAGATTCTAGGATATTTAGCTCACACCTCAACTTGCTAAATCTCTTCTCATCCAAGGGCTTTGTGAAGTTATCGGTTAGCTGTTCTTCAGTCTTCACATGCTCAATAGAGATGTCGCCCTTCAACACATGATCACGAAGAAAATGATGACGAATTTAAATGTGCTTTGTCTTCGAGTGCTGAACATGGTTATAAGCAATATTGATGGCACTCTCATTGTCACAGTAGAGAGGCACATTCTTCACGTTGACGTCGTAGTCCTTGAGGGTTTGCTTCATCCACAGCAATTGAGCACAACAAGAACCAGCAGCAATGTACTCAGCTTCAGCAGTAGACAGTGATACGCAGTTCTGTTTCTTCGAGGACCAACAGACCAAGGATCGTCCGAGGAAATGGCATGTGCCTGATGTTGACTTGTGGTCCACACGATCACTAGCATAGTCAGAGTCTGAATATCCAACGAGATCAAAAGTCGAGCCCTTGGGATACCATGATCCAAGTGCTGGTGTATGAGCTAGATGTCGAAGAATATGCTTCATAGCCTTATGGTGTGATTCCTTCGGTGTAGCTTGAAATCAGGCACACATGCAAACACTAAGCATAATATCTGGCCTAGATGCACATAAATAAAATAAAGAACCAATCATGGAGTGGTATACCTTTTGATCGAAGTCAATACCATTTTCATCAGTGCATAGATGGCCATTTATGGGCATAGGGATTTTGACTCCTTTGCAATCTTGCATGCCGAATTTCCTCAGTACATCCATGAGGTATTTCTCCTGAGATATGAATATGCCATTGCGTTGTTGACAAATCTGAAGACCTAAGAAGAATTTCAATTCTCCCATCATAGACATTTGATATTCTTCACTCATCATATAGGCAAATTCATCACTGTAACGTTGGTCGGTACAGCCGAAAATGATATCATCAACATATATTTGGCACACAAACAATTCACCATCATAAGATTTAGTGAAAAGAGTTGGGTCAAGTGAACCGGGTTTGAAGCCTTTCTTCATGAGGAATTCCTTCAAAGTATCATACCACGCCCGAGGGGCCTGCTTGAGGCAATAGAGGGCCTTATTGAGTCTGAAGACTTTGTCGGGATGCTTTGGATCTTCAAAACCTGGGGGTTGAGCAACATATACTTCTTCCTCAAGCTTACCATTGAGGAATGCACTTTTCACATCTATTTGATACAAGATGATATCATGATGGTTAGCATAAGCAAGTAATATGCGAATAGTCTCAAGTCTAGCAATAGGTGCAAAAGTTTCATCGAAATCAATTCCTTCAACCTGTGTGTAGCCTTGAGCTACAAGTCGTGTCTTATTCCTCACCACAAGGCCATTGTCATCTTGTTTGTTGCGGTAGATCCACTTTGTGCCAATGATATTGTGCTTGCGAGGATCTGGATGTTTAACCAATTCCCAGACGTTGTTGAGCTCGAATTGATGTAATTCCTCTTGCATAGCTTGAATCCACTCGGGCTCCAGAAATGCTTCATCTACCTTCGTGGGCTCTATGATAGAGACAAAAGAAAAGTGCCCACAAAAGTTAGACAAATGTGAAGCTCTTGAGCATGTGAGAGGACCTGGAATGTTGATGTCGCTGATGATTTTCTCAATCTGCACTTCATTTGCAACGCGAGGATGAGCTGGTTGTCGTTGAGGAATTTGATCAGCATTTTCTTCAGCACCATTTTCCTCAGGTGCATCAGCATGACATTCTTCATGTTCTGGAATGACTTCTTCAGCGGATTCTTCGGTAGGAATGACATTCTCAGTGGCCTTGAACTTAATAGATTCCTCAGGAGGTATTTCATCTTTCATAGGAGGTAGGTGCTCTATTGGGTTTCTTGTCAGTGAGGAGTTCATATGCAGTCTTCTTTAAGAATTTGTGAAGATATACCTTGTTGTTGATGTGGCACGCAGTATCAATTGCCTTAGGCCAGAAGCGAGGAGGCATCTTGTACTCATCAAGCATAGTGCGGGCCATCTCAACAAGAGTCCTGTTCTTGCGCTCCACGACACCATTTTGCTGAGGAGTATAAGGAGCAGATAACTCATGAGTAATACCAAGTTCATCAAGATAGTCATCAAGACCAGTATTCTTGAACTCAGTTCCATTATCACTTCTGGTGTGCTTGATCTTCACACCAAAGTTGGTTGAAGCCCTCGAGGAAAATCGTTTGAAGACTTCCTGCACTTCAGTTTTGTAAGTGATGATATGTACCCAGGTATATCGATAATAATCATCAACAATGACAAAGCCATATAAAGATGCAGCATTAGTAAATGTGGCATAGTGAGTGATACGTCTCCAACGTATCTATAATTTTTTAATGTTCCATGCTATTATATTATCTGTTTTGGATGTTTATGGGATTTATTATACACTTTTATATTATTTTTGGGACTAACCTATTAACCGGAGGCCCAACCCAAAATGTTGTTTTATTGCCTATTTCAGTGTTTCGAAGAAAAGGAATATCAAACGGAGTCCAAACGGAACGAAACCTTCGGGAGAGTTATTTTTGGAACGGAAGCAATCCAGGAGACTTGGAGTAGACGTCAGGGAAGCTTCGAGGAAGCCACGAGACAGGGAGGCGCGTCCTACCCCCCTGGGCGCGTCCCCCACCCTCGTGGGCCCCTCGTGGCTCCCCTGACCGACTTCTTTCGCCTATATATGTCCATATACCCTAAAAACATCGGGGAGCAGAATAGATCAGGAGTTCCGCCGCCAAAAGCCTCTATAGCCACCGAAAACCAATCTAGACCCATTCCGGCACCCTGCTGGATGGGGGAATCCCTCTCCGGTGGCCATCTTCATCATTCCGGCACTCTCCATGACGAGGAGGGAGTAGTTCTCCCTCGGGGCTGAGGGTATCTACCAGTAGCTATGTGTTTGATCTCTCTCTCTCTCTTGTGTTCTTGAGTCGGCACGATCTTGATGTATCACGAGCTTTGCTATTATATTTGGATCTTATGATGTTTCTCCCCCTCTACTCTCTTGTGATGAATTGAGTTTTCCCTTTGAAGTTATCTTATCGGATTGAGTCTTTAAGGATTTCAGAACACTTGATGTATGTCTTGCATGTGTTTATCCATGGTGACAATGGGATATCACGTGATCCACTTGATGTATGTTTTGGTGATCAACTTGCGAGTTCCGTGACCTCGTAAACTTATGCATAGGGGTTGGCACACATTTTCGTCTTGACTCTCCGGTAGAATCTTTGGGGCACTCTTCGAAGTTCTTTGTGTTGGTTGAATAGATGAATCTGAGACTGTGTGATGCATATCGTATAATCATACCCACGGATACTTGAGGTGACATTGGAGTATCTAGGTGACATTAGGGTTTTGGTTGATTTGTGTCTTAAGGTGTTATTCTAGTACGAACTCTTGAATAGATCGATCAGAAAGAATAACTTTGAGGTGGTTTCATAACCCTACAATAATCTCTTCGTTTGTTCTCCACTATTAATGACTTCGGAGTGACTCTTTGTTGCATGTTGAGGGATAGTTATATGATCCAATTATGTTATTATTGTTGAGAGAAATTGCACTAGTGAAAGTATGAACCCTAGGCCTTGTTTCCTAGCATTGCAATATCGTTCGCACTCACTTTTATCATTAGTTACCTTGCTGTTTTTATATTTTCAGATTACAAAAACCTATATCTACCATCCATATTGCACTTGTATCACCATCTCTTCGCCGAACTAGTGCACCTATACAATTTACCATTGTATTGGGTGTGTTGGCGACACAAGAGACTCTTTGTTATTTGGTTGCAGGGTTGTTTGAGAGAGACCATCTTCATCCTACGCCTCCCACGGATTGATAAACCTTAGGTCATCCACTTGAGGGAAATTTGTTACTGTCCTACAAACCTCTGCACTTGGAGGCCCAACAACGTCTACAAGAAGAAGGTTGTGTAGTAGACATCAGTGAGTAGGGCCAAAGAGATCCATGTGAAGTAATTCAAATGGACGAGTGGTAGTCATGATGGTATTTGAGGGATGCTTGGCCTTGGTCATCTTTCCGTCTTCACAAGCTCCACACAAATGGTCCTTGAGGAATTTGACACCCTCGATGCCAATGACATGCTTCTTCTTCGCGAGCGTGTGCAAGTTCCTCATCCCAGCATGACCAAGTCGTCGATGCCATAGCCAGCCTTCTAAAGCTGTTGCATGTAGACATGTAGCAGGTTGTGGTCCTGTAGAGAAATCAACAATATACAAATCTCCTCTCCTAAAGCCTTCGAAGACTTTGGAATTGTCAGCTTCCATGATCACAACACAACGATACTTGCCAAAGACAACAACCGTATCAAGATCACAAAGCATTGAGACAGACATGAGGTTGAACCCTAAGGACTCGACAAGCATGACTTTGTCCATGTGTCGATCCTTTGAGATTGCAACCTTACCTAGACCCAATACCTTGCTTTTGCCTTTGTCAGCATAGGTGATATGCTTCAGATGTGATGGAGATATAGCAGAGTCCATCAATAAGCTCCTGTCACCAGTCATGTGATTTGTACATCCACTATCGAGGACCCACTCAGTGGCTTTGGGTTGATCATCCTGCAGATGAATTAGTGCAGCTCACGATCTCATATACTTCATCAGTGAAGAATATGATATCAATTTCATCAGATCAATTTCATCAAGCAATAGAACAGATAAAGCAGTATGAGGACATGAGAAATGAAAATTCATTTCTTCATGATTAGCTTGCGTCCTTTCAAGCATATTCAGGTCTCCAGCAAATTCTTCAGACGTTTAAGTTCGTGTGGAGACCTGACCCTGCATAAGAGATTAGTTCTTTTTCATCACCACCCACATCTGAAGGGGTGGCAAAGAGTTCATCATTCTACGAGCTCCATAAGAGAAAGGTGGCATAGATGCCAATCCACTTCGTTTCACATAAGAGGGGTTAGGGTAAGCATAAGAGTAAGCAGAGAAATTCTTCGAGGATTTATGAACATAATGATTTGACGAATAATGCACATATCCATAATCCTTAGATCTTCCCTGCGAAACAGAGGTGTTAGTACGATGATGTTCATATGAGGACTTTGATCCTTTTGAGGACTTTGATCCTTTTGAGGAATTTGATCCACGTGAGGAATTTGGTCCGTATGAGGACTTGGATCCATATGAAGAATTTGATCTGGGGTTCCTATTCTTCACAGGCGGTGTCATGATGACATTCACCTGAAGATCAAGGCACCTTATGGGAACCCAGATTTTCTTCATAGGGGAACCATTCCTGCAGTTAGTGCCAACATATCTAGCAAATACTTCACCATTCTGATTTTTGAACAGTTTATAGTTGGAGTCAAATGACTAATCAGAAGAATATGAAGATTCACATGTGAAGCCAGATAAAGTAGATGGATCCACTGAAGGTCCCTTTGCAGCAACCCATGAGGTTTTGGGATACTGCTCAGGCTTCCAGTAAGTCCCATCAGCATTGAGTTTCCTTTCAAAGGCAATACCCTCTTTCCTAGGGTTCATGTTAAGGATCTGCTTTTTAAGCACATCACAAAGAGCCTGATGCCCTTTGAGGCTTTTGTACATGCCTGTCATATACAATTCCTTCAACCCTGCATCATCAGTGATACTAGTAATGTCCTCAGATGAGGAATTAGTGATAGCAGAGACAGTTGAAGAATTTGTAACATTAGAAGCATTTGAACATTCGGGTGAAGAATTAGCAAATTCACGTTCAATGCGTTTCAAACATGGAGGAATAAATTCTTCCTGAGTAGCGCTGATTTGTTGAGCAAATAATGAATCACGCTCCTTCTGAAGATCTTCATAACTCACTCTTAACTGCTCAAGATCTTGCTTTCTTTGACGAAATTCATAAGAAAGCTTCTCATGATCAGATAAGAGAGTGTTATGATGACCCTGAAGGTTATCAAACTTAGTCTGAAGTCTCTGAAGACCTTCAGCCAAGGCTTTTGACTGATTTATTTCTTCACACAACATATCATCACTCTCATCCAGCATGTTTTGAACTTTTTCCAAAACTCTTTGTTGTTTAGTGGCAAGGGAAGCAAGTTTGGCATAACTGGGTCCAAATTCATCACCAGATTCATCATCACTTGACTCGGATAAGTAGCATTCAGTTACCTTGGCACCTTTTGCCATAAGGCATGGTGCAGAGGATGATGATTCTGGAATGAAAGTCATAGCCTTGCGCGATTCCATGAAGTCCTCAAACCAGTGTTCATGGTGAGATCGATGTCCATCATAGACCATGGAGAGTCGGTCCCAGGTGAGCTTCGCATGACAGAGATGCATAACGTTCCTGAACTAATTTTGTGACAGGCCGGAGCAGATGATATCCTTCGCCATGAGGTTGAGTAGCGTGTACTTGCGAATATCATCAGCCTCCACCATCTTGCATAGGTCAGTAAGACCAATCTCGGTGACGGTCCAGAGTTCACTGTTCATCGCCATGAGGCGCTTCTTCATCATGGCCTTCCACTTGAGATAATCATAACCGTTAAAGATGGGGCATGTCACAGTCTTCATCCCTGCAGTCGACATAACTAAAACTCCAGGCGGTTAAACCAAAATCACACAGAATAAGGGAGTACCTTGCTTTGATACCAATTGAAAGTGCATTAAGTCGACTAGAGGGGGTGAATGGGCGATTTTTAAGAATTCTTCACTAAGGAATTTCAGGGTGAGGAAATTTCTAAGAGAAGAACTACTTGTAGCGGAATAAGTACTCAGATGCAAACATAACAGAACATAAGCATGGTCATCATGATGAAATGAAAATAAGCACAGAGTACAGAAAGCGTAAACACGGGATAAACAGGATGAAGACAAACAGACTGAAGAAATTAAACTGAGGAAATTGAGAAAGTCTTCAGTCAAAGTCTTCGAACAGATATAAACAAGCACACAACACAGTAATGAGGAAATGGAAGGGTTGAGGAAATAGAACTAGTTAGCTCGGTGAAGACAATGATTTGGTAGACCAGTTCCAACTGTTGTGACAGTTGTATGTCTGGTTAGGGCGGCTAGGTATTCAAACCTGAGAACACACAGTCCCGGACACCCAGTCCTGAACACGCAGTTCAGGACACTTAGTCCTCACCGTATTCCCCTTGAGCTAAGGTCACACAGGCCTCGCCCAATCACTCGTGGTAAGTCTTCAGGTGACTTCCAAACCTTCACAAACTCGGTCACTCGGCGATCCACAATTTCCTCTTGGATGCTTTAGACCTTGACGCCTAACCGTCTGGAAGATGCACAGTCTTCAAAGGTAACAAGCGTCGGATCCACGCAGGATCAGTCTCTTCAGTGATGCTCAATCACTTTGGGTTTGTAGGTGTTTGGGTTTGGGTTTTGCTCACTTGATGATTTTCGCTCAAAGTCCTCGGAGGATGGGATGCTCTCAAATGACAAGTGTTAGTTTATCTTGGAGCAGCCAACCACTAGTGGTTGTAGGGGGGCTATTTATAGCCTAGGGAGCAACCCGACATGATAAGACATAAATGCCCTTCAATGATATGACCATTAGGTGGGAAGATATTTTGGGACAACTGGCGCGTAGCACAGCAACGATCGGAAATTTGACTATCAAATTCCTCAGGGCTATCATGTTCCTCACTTGTAGGCAATCCGCACTGGTGAATTCCTAACTCTTCAGTCAGAACAAATTCCTCAGAGACCAGAAGACTTCATCTCTGTCACTGAAGAAATTGACTGAACTGTATGAGATTTCCAATGGCTTCACTCGAAGGGATTGGTAGGTGTAAGATTTTGAGTTGAGCATCACATGGAAACTTTTCCTTAGTTTTTCCTCGACCTCCTTTAACAGTACGGTGTTTCCTATGACTCAAGAAAGAGAAAAAGAAACTACGAAAACAAAAGTCTTCACGCTTCATGTTTCTTGAATGAATACCAAGTCTTCACGGTCACACCAATTTCTTCACTTAGAAAGTCCAAAGTCTTCAATCGAAGAACTTCATTTTTAGCGGTCGACTTTCTCTGTAAATATCAAACTCCTCATAGACTTATAGACATGTGTACACTCACAAACGCATCAGTCCCTTAACCTATAAGTCTTCAATACACCAAAATCACTAAGGGGCACTAGATGCACTTACAACAAGCGGTTCGTTGTCCTGCTAGTTAGAGCATCTCCACTCGGGCCTCGAGGACGCCCTCCCCCAAGTACCTTTTTTAGCAACGGTGGTAGAAAAAAGTCCCAACCACGCTCCCAGGACGTTGTTTTTCGCTGGATTTGGGCAAAAAATGGCCCCGGTAACCCCATGCCAAACCCAGCCTACTCGGGGGCACTTGGGGCATCCGGCGTTATATTCTGCATGCTCAAACCCAACTGGTCAGCCTCTCTCCTCTTTCTCTCCTCCCTTTTTTCTGCTAGGCCCACCCACGTGCATGTAGAAAAGAATCTCTCCTCTCTCTCTCTGCACGGAGACCTCATATTGTGCTCGCCGCCACACCTCTTCATCGTCATCTCGTTGCTGCCCGCTGAGCCCTCGCCCTAGCCGTCGTGCGCCCTCCCCACGCCACCTCGCCACCCGTGCTCGCCGCGCGCCCTCGCCCGAGCCTCCTTGTCGCGCGTCTCATCTCATCCCAATGGCACCCTGCTTCCTCACTCCGGTCGCGCCCTGCTTCCTCCCTACCTCCTCGATGCCAGGTGCCACGCTCCCTGCTTCCTCCTCGCCGCCCGGCCAGAGCAGCGATGGTGGCCTCGACCTTGGAGACCAGTGGGAGCCCTCCCCGTGCCATGTCGGCCAACCGCCCCTTGCAGCGAGGACGCGACCGCAAGGAGCACGCCAGACACGGATATGCGTGGGGCTCATGTCCACGACGCCGTGTGGCATGACCCACGCCATCTCGTTGCTGCCCGCCTAGCCCTCGCCCTCGCCGCCGTGCGCCCTCGCCATGCCTCCTCACCGCGCGCCCTCGCCTGCACCTCCTTGTCGTGCGTCTCCTCGCATGGCGCGCGCAGCCGCCATGCACCTCGTAGACGGCCGCCGTGTGCGCCACTGCCGCCACGTGTCCAGTTGGGTGGGGGACGGCTGAAAAAAATTCTCCTCCCGGTGCAAAAATTCCGCCGAGGCAACCCTAGGAGGCCGAAAAAACGCGTCCTGGGGGGGCACAACGGTTGGAGATCCTCTTAGTGCAATGTTCCCTCAACCGAGAGATCCCGAGTTCGAGCCCTCGCTTGCACACATGATTTCTGCTATAGTTTTGAACAAAAAATATAAAAGAAATGGGCTGGTTAGTTTCTCTTACTTTATATTCAATAGTTTAAATATTTTTTGTTCTTCTATATGTTGCTTGAAAGAAAAGAGTTGACGAATTTGAAAATAAAAAACATCACAATTTTGGAAAATTTCTATGCAAATAAAAAAATTCACAAAATAGAAAAGGTTCATAACTTTGAAAAAAGTTCATGAAAATTAAAAAAAACTAAAAAGTAAGACAATTTGAAAATATTAGCTTTTTCATAGATTATGAACAAAGTTCAATTAAAAATAGCAAAATTTAAAAAATACATAAATTTTGAAAAAATGTTCTTGGCTTTAAAAATGTTAATTGCTTTGGAAAAAGAATTCTTGAATTTTAAAAGAGCTCACGGATCTAAAAATGTAACAATTGAAAAGAGTACATAGATTTTAAAATATTAATACATTTGAAAAAAGTTCATGGATTTCAAATAGTGTTCATGTATTTGAAAATTTCATGATTTTTTATTTAATTTCCAATAATTAAAATAAAATGAAATATAAAGAGAAAATGAAAAAAAGAATTAGATAAAGGGCCGAACAAAACCCAAAAAAGAGAACAGACAGAGTTGGCGACCACGCGACGGCGACAAACAGAGGGAAGGTGATGGCGTCTGCGCAGGGCATCTGAACAGTTCAGTTGCTGGAGGTGGCAAATCACGAAGGACGGGTCGGTTGCTGGAGGTGACGGCGGCTGCACATGGGGTCTTAATATTTTTTCGTATATATGTTTTGATGTGTACTTTTTTTCATAGACATTTTACATTTTTTGTGAACATTAGATACATTTTTCTATACACGTTCAACATTTTTCAGATGCATGATTAACATTTTTCAATTCCGTGTGTAAAGTGATTTTTATAATTGATACATTTTGAATTATGAGCAAAGGTAAAAAGAAATAAAGCAAAAAAAACTACGAATCACCACTGACCTAGCGTGATGGAATACAAATATGCAATGCCCGAGAAAATAAGCGTCGACTAATTGGTATCATTTGCAAAATCTTAAGTGGGTTGCCACAGCTTTTTATGTGAAAATCATCATTATCTTGTGTTTGTTTAGTAGGATTTGTCGGTAAAGGCCAGTAAACATCATAAATTTGTATTTATTTTCACATTTTAAACATGTACTATTATTAATCACCCCTCTCAAGAAAGAGCACGTGTTATTCACGACAAATGAGAAGTGGAAAATTGAGAAGTATACATTCATGTACACCGGTGAATCATCTCTTCTTGCGTGGAAAAGAGAGATGGTTCTAGTTCTAGTTTAGAACCGCAACTACAATGAGCAATACAGCCCAAAACATGCTCTCCTCTGTGTGTGTGTGTGTGTGTGTGTGGGTGGGTGTGTGTGGGTGTGTGTGTAAACCTGGCCATGGGATATCCGGCCTGGCTGGCCTGACCCGACCTGGCACGGTCGCGCGCAAGCAAAGATGTGGACGAATGCACCATAGGCCAGCTCCTTCCGTATCCACGCCACCACGCACAAGTGATCTTCCATCTACCATCTGTACGCAAAAAGAAAGAAGGTACAGCACAGCGACAGGCCGCGACGGGTCAAACAGGTACGTACGCCGTAGTTCGTAATCGAAGCGGCTCGATCGCGGTGCACGGCGCCAAGGCTGCCGTTTTCCCGGCCCGTTACGTGGAGGTGCAGCAAAGCACGTTTTGCACGCGGCGACAGAGACTGTGCGGGTTTTTTTTTTTTAGCATCAGTACAGACACAAGCGTTCATATACACGCACATACACTCACCCCTATAAACACACACATGCACACCCTATCTCTATGAGCATCTCCGAGAGACTGAGCCGACATATCATCTTGAGATTTACGAAGTCACCGTAGGCTTCTTGAGATTTACGAAGTCGCCGTAGGCGCCTTGTCGTCGACGGGAACGTCTCCTACCACTGAAAGCGAATCGCCGGAAATTCTGAAATAAATCCAGGAATAATGCGAGCACCAGGTTTTAACCCTGATGGGTTGGGGATACCACTGTCCACCTAACCAACTCAACCACAGGTTGATTCGTCCGTACAGGATTTTTTTAGGCCTTGCAGGTGGCAGAATTTTTATTTTTAATAAGTAAAATGAAAGCCTCGCGAGCACGTTTCGGAAGAACGATAATAACCCTGGCGATCGGGCCGGTGTTTGTTGCCCAGCCCAACGCAACTCTCTCGGTTTGACTAGGAGGCCCACGAGAATCATTCAGATATACGGCCCAATATTCTATCCATAGAAGAAGATATACGGCCCAATCAATAGGCACAGTCACACTCACACCATCGTATTTGTCTCAAAAAAAACTCACACCATCGTATATATACCCTAGAAAACCCCACACCGTGCATCGTACTACTTGCCTAGAAAAAACTCACACCGTGATACGACTCAGAAATAAAAAAAACAGATCAGACTTGCCGTTGCAACCACGCTGACGAGTCGAAGGGAAGTCCCTCGACCTGGCAAAGCAGACCGTGTTGTTTTTTTTGTTTTTTTGTTTTAGAACAAGCAGACCGTGTTGTGTGTCACAGCAGTTGAGCCGAGGCGCAGAAGTGAAACGAAACAAAAAGACATACGCAAAAAGTAGAGTTAGCTGACAGGATGCTTGAATACGTTTTAGTCTCATGACTAAAAGTAGTGGGACTAAAATTTGCTAGCCTCACCCATTTTTGAATCCAAATACTAAAGAGATTAAAATCAAGTTATTGAGTATTTATTATCCTCCAAACCCTCCAATCCAGAACTCGCATGTGTTAAAGGAAAGGAATTAAATGAGGAGAGAGAGGGCTAATACATATTTTAGTAGGTTTCCTATGACTAAAAAATTTTAGCCTCAAGACTAGTCCTAGTCTCTCTTTAGTCAGGGGTGCTTGAAACTTTAGCCTCTAAAAGAGACTATTTTTAGTCAGACTAAAAATAGTCTCTTGGATCTTATGACTAAAAGTAGTGGGACTAAAATTTGCTAGCCTCCCCCATGCTTGAATCCAAATACTAAAAAGACTAAAATTAAGTTAATGAGCATTTATTATCCTCCAAACCCTCCAATCTAGAACTCGGCTATGTTAAAAAAGAGGAGTTAAATAAGAAGAGAGATGACTAATTCACATTTTAGTAGAGTACCCTTGACTAAAAGATTTTAGTCTCAAGACTAGTTTTAGCTTCTCTTTAGTCAGGAGTGTTTGGAACTTTAGCCTTTTAAAAAGACTATTTTTAATCAGACTAAAATAAGTCTTTTGAATTCAAGCACCCTCCGAGTTAAATAACCAGCCATGAAACCGAGTTAATTAGGTAGGCGCAAGTGCAACCACACGCCGACGCCGATGGATTCCACACGCGCGCAGGACGGTTTCGCGCTCCTGCAGATGATGATGACGCCAATTAGCAGGTAGGTTAGCTTAAAACCTCTGAATAACTCGTGCTGCGCGTGGAGGGAGCAGCTGACGCTAGCCATACAATACATTTTCTGATTTCCTCCGTGGTCAAAAAAGGAGAAACCGTGGGCGCCAAGGAGATAGTAGCGCCGGCCGGGAATCGATTCCGGCCTCGAACAACTGGTTTTTCTTCCCCTCGGGACCTACGTGTGCACCCATCAACAAAGTGCCGGGCCCCTCGAGAGAAGAAAAAAACAAGTCTCGGGTCAGCGGTAGCCAGGGCCGGAACAAAGATGGTGGCGGGAGCATTGACTTATAGTGGTACGACTCTAGCACCAGCACGAGCAAATGGGTTAAGCAAAAGTAGTGCACTTGAAAGGAAGAGCCGCTAGTGTTAGCTCCAACGCGTCGTCTTCTCCTTCCTTCCTTCCTTTTCGGCTTCCTCCTCCTTCCCTCGCGCCCCGCCCTGCAACGCCGATTCCTGCCACGCCTCCTTCGCCGGACCGCCGTCGTCCTTGGCCATCCCTCTAGGGGCGAGGCCGTGTCTTTCTCAGGCGACCACCCCTCCTATCATGTATCCGCACCGTCAATACTCTGTCTCATCTTCATCAGTGACGCAACAACCTTTGTCTCTACGAGCCGGTGCAATGCGCGGAAAGAATTTAACGGCGCCATAAAAAAATAGTCGTCTCGGTAAAAATTTACTTTCTCCGTTTCTAAAATAGTCATCGTGGTTTTAGTTTGGAATGACAAAAAGGGGCAGCAATACCGTGGGAAGCTTTTCTTTTCTTTTTGGCCGATATATCACGCGAAGCTTTGGCGAAGCCCGCAAGTTGCACCCATCCGTTACGAAGAAAACTCAGCAGAAGAAGGCGCATGGGGCCCAGGGTGCGCACATGGCCACTCAAAAAGGCGTCTAGATTAAGCGAGAGCGGCGCCCCGGGGGCGAGTCTGAATCAGCACCGCCATGGATGGCTTGATTCGTCACTCAGCATTTCTCTCGCGGCAATGGCATGTACTCCTACGTACGTGTGCATCCATTAACAAACAAGTTGTGAGGTCAGCAGGCAGCTAGGGTAGCCTTTGAATTCTAATCTAATATGATCAAGGGAAGGTGAGACCATCAGATGATCAGAGCCTCGGAGGTAGCCAGCCGCAGGGAATTAACAGAAGACGTGGTGCCCCGCATTGACTTTTATGCTAGCTAGCTTTGATCTATTCCCGGAACGGAGGCTCTCAGTGGATGTCAAGCAGTAGCACCACTGGCACTAGTGCTGACACTGAAGCATTGTTTCTGCCGATGTCGACCCCTTATCACGGCTAGGTACGAGTGATTGACAAAAAAACTACCAGTTTAGGGGTTTGCGTCCCACAAAACTACCACTTTTTAAAAATGGCCGAAAACTACAAAAAAAGTAAAAATGTGACTAAAAGCTATCAGGTTGACTGAATGGTCGTTTTAACCGTTTTAACCGCGATTCTGACGTGAGTGGCCCACGTGCCAGGCTGGCGGTCCGCCTAACGGCTAACGGTGCGCGTGCAGGGCCGTTAGAGCCGCTCGTCGGTCGCACCTGGTCGGGACCAGGTCATAACCTGGCCGACCGGGCCGCTCGTCCCCACCAGCTCTCACTCTCCCCCGAGCTCACTCAACTCCTCTCTGCTCTCCTCTGCTTCTGTTTCTTCTTCTCGCGCTCCGGCGACGCCGCGACCATGCCGTCGTGGCCGAACAACAACGAGACGTCGAACGACGATGACGAGTACATGAGCGAGTTCAGCAGCATGCAGATGGAGTACTTTGTAAGTCATCTCAGTCTATCCTCTCCCTCTCCTGTCTGTTCTGTTCTAGGGTTAGGGTTAGGGTAGGGTTAGGGTTTGAAGATATTTGAGATTTTTCCATTTAAGTTGATATATGTGAGTTGTTCTTGATATAGATATGCTTTTGCTTTTGCAGCAAACTCCTGACACTGTGATAGACCCTAGTTTCTGTGGGCTTGTGACTGAATCTGACAGAAGGTGCATCCTGCACAGGCAGAGGGCGGGCAAGTTTGTGGCATTTGAAGGCACTGACACTGGCAGGAGATTCATAGGATGTGCTACTGAGGTAATGGACCAAGTTGGTGTGGATTTGATTAGTTTGAATTTCTGCTATGTAGTGGAAACAGAGTGTTTAGTTGCTGTTATTCTCAATTTTCCTTAAGTCTGAAAACATTGGTATGTCTGAATACTTTACTTGTAGTAAAGAGTACTGGAAACATGTCTGAATACTGTACTTGTAGTATAGAACTAACTAGCTAGTGTAGCTTATACCATTATTGTTTATGATTTGTTATTCTGAATTTGCTTGTTCACTGTAAAATTAAATTGATTTTTAGGATGGTGTGAACTGTGGTGTTCTGGAGTGGGTAGATGCCCCCTGGCCTGTAATTCTGCAAAGGTGCTTAAGCAAGCTCTAGGATATGTATCATGAGCAGAACCTTGATAGAGCCCAGGATAATGAGGCTCATGGGATAGAGGTTGCAAAATTGCAGAAGGAGCTTGCTTCTCTGGCCAATCAGTATAGCCAACTGGTGGATGATGTGTCCAAGTTGTTTGATTATCATGATGGAATCAAATCCCATGACATGGATTGCACAAGTCAGGCAATCAATGAACTGAAGGATAAGAAGAAGCAACTTGAGGAGCAGGCAAAGATTGAGCTTCAAATGGAGAAGCTTAAGCTCAAGAAAGAACAAAGGTGCATCCTTCAGAGTCAAGCTGATATAATCCAAAACACAAGGAAGGCCATGAAGGAGCTAGAGGTGGAGAAAGATCTCCTTAAAGAAGAGAAGAAGCTGGAGAATGTCATTGCTGAGCTCCTTAAGGTTGGTCATGGGTGCAAGGAAAAGCTGGACAAGATAAAGGAAGTTGTAATGGAGAAGTGAAGTGGTAGCTCTCTGGATGGTAAGTATATATGAGGCCTATATATAATTGGCCTAGGAATGATCAGTCTGATGCAAATATGCCTTGATCTACTTATGAACTACCTTTGAACTACCTAAGAACTGTAATGGGTTCAGATCATTTTGGTTGGTGTGGGGGTGGTGTTTTCCCTGATCTGTACTGCCCAAATATTATCCTGATGCTGAGAACTGGTGCTAAGTTAAGTTAAGAACTAAATTATCTAAGTCTGATGCAGTTTATTTGTGTGTGTTATATCATAAGTTCTTGTTGAGATCTGTTTACTTCATAAATTGCTTCATCACAGGTTCAGACAAATTTAGAGAAGTTTGGAATACATCTAGTCTCCCATAGATAGCATTTAGTCTTACATAGATAGGACATGGACACTGAAATTGTTCAAAGACACTTAAACTGACAGAACTGAATCTCACTGAGATTGCAAACACCCTGATAAACTGACAGAACTAAACTGACATAACTGAATCTCACATAGATCTGGCGATAACTGAATCTGAAACTTACTGTTTCAGATTGTTAGGCCCCTGCCCTGCTATGCGACCTGACCGTCGCACCTCTTGCTTGACTTGAGTGGTAGGTGGCAGCTCTGGCACCTCCTCTTCGTCTCCATCGATGACGATGATGGGAGGAGGACGTCGGCGAGCCAGCAGTGCTGGTGGGGCGATGATCTGCAGGTTCTCGTCGGCGTTGCCCATAGTAGTTGGAGTTGCAGCTTGTGCTGGAGGGATATAGCGGTGGGCTGCCCACCGTTCCCTCTGCCCAGCATCGCCGGAGTCCGCCTCCTTCATTGCCCACAGCAACATGTCGATGGGCATGATACCCTTACCTGGGGTTGCATAGCGCTGGTCCATGCGCTGCTTCTCCTCAGTCGTCGCCTTCTTCCTCACCTCTTCTGATGCATCCACGAGCCCTTGTGCGCTGCTGTATCTCATGGCAATCTTCATGTAGTCGAGGAAGAGGTCTTCGTCGCCGTGAGCCGACCCAAAAAGCATGGCAACCCAGCCCTTGCCGGTGGGGAAGGGGTTCAGCCATGGGTCTTGCGTAGAGGAAGAACCAGCCATGGATGTAGGTGGAGTGAGATTTTCGAGAGAGAGGTAGAGTGAGCAGAGATAGAATGAGCTGTTGGGCTACTTAAATGTTGGAGTGGAGGAAGTGCGGTGGAGTGTGAAAGTGAGGTTTTCGAGATTGAGTGATGAGAAATGGTGGTAGTTGTGTTGCAATTAAAGTCTTTGTTGAAACCCAGCAACTTGGAACTTGTGTGCTCGAACAATGGAGTAGTTGATGGTCAAACAGTGAAGTATTTCAAAAATTAGAGTGACCAAAAAATCACATTTCAGCAAATCCCAAGTGTAGAAACATTCAGATAAATGCAGATAGATGGATTCAGGCATAAGTTCAGACTTAAAAATACTGTGCCATGGATACATTTCTTAGAAAATAAGCATAGTCTTTATCATAGATTTTCCAACAACCCAAACATAGATAGTTCAAAAAATAAGCATAGTCTTTAACATGAGTACTCTCTTTAACATAGATTCAGGCAGCCACATTGCATCATCTTCATCACGGTTGGTGCATCTCCTGAACTGCATCCTTCACTGCAATCATAAAGTTCAGAAAGTTCAGAAGAAGACAAGATTCAAAGCAAGACTAAGAACAAGATTCAGGGCAATATTGAGCACAAGACAAGCAGATTCAGAAACACCACAATTTAGTCAGAAACTACCGCATAGAACTAATCCCAATCCTGTCTTCCTTCTGCTGCAGCCAGGATCTGAGTCCATCTCTTCCTTGTTGCTTGGAATCATGGAAAGAAGCCCTGTCTCTGGCCCACCAGATGATTAGTTCATCTGTGATGTTGGTTCCTTCTGGGAACACCTCCTTAAACTGCTTCACGTCATTCTGGTTGCGTTCCGCCATAATCATGGCAGCAATCCTCTGGCGTCGCTCTTGTGCCTATGCTCGACGGTTGGCCCTCCTTTCAGCCCTCCTTTAAGCCCTAGCAACCTCGTCTTGTTCATCAACTACCTCTCCTAACTGTGGATCCATCAGTGGCGGCTAGGTTTTGGTCAAGGGGAATAAGGCGCAGGGATCCAGTGGTTTCTGGTGGCCTCTCTTATGTACACAGTGTGGCAGGCTTGGTGGGTTAGTTAGGTCCAACACGGAAGCCCACCATCAGGCCCACGGTACACCACAAATTTGATACAAGTACAGTGAGGTTCGGTCAGGTTCACCCAAATTCAGACATACTCATGTAGAAAAGTACAGACAGGTTCAAAACAAAGAGAAACAGGTTCTAAACTAATTCAAACGGGTTCAAAGAGAGAAGTTCTACCTTTTTATAGTGTCAGTTACCATTGGCATAGAAATAACCCCTCAATCTGCTGCTTGCAAACCTCTTCCTTTTGTTACCAGCCAAAACCTCTGAAGTTACAGCAACAGATCTTGGTGCACTGAATTCCTTGCCTCTCCCTCCACCTGTAGGCCTACCCCTTTTTGCAGCAGGAGCTGGTGCTGATGCAGCAGCAGCTGGTGCTCTTGGAGTTTGTATTGGAGCAGGTGCATAGACTGCCCTTTTTTCCTACATTAAAGGTCCAACTTAACTTAGATTAGACTATGTAAAAGGAAACATTGCTCTGATGCTTGATAATTACCTGGTGTTTGTTTTTCCTCATTTGCAGTTTAGGCCTGAGAGTCTTATTGCAACTTGTATACTTGTGTCCTTCCAACCCACAATTTCCACAGGTAATTGTTCCCATCCTACTGGTGTCTCTTGGGCAGGAACTTCAAACTCTCCTTTCCTCCTTGCAGTCTATTTTCTGCCTGCCTTTTCTTTGAACACAGGAGGTTCAATGTCCGGAGTGTTTGTGCGAGGCCAGAAATCTGGACCAGGAACAGGTATATAATTTCTTTGTATGTCTCCAAATAAAGTGGCTTCTTGAAAAAGTCATTGACATAGTCCTCAGGATGCAGCTTTTTCTTTGTCAGTACAGATATGCCATGACTGCAAGGTACACCAGTCATGTTCCATCTCTTGCAGTCACATGTATACCCTTCCATGTCCACACAATACTGTTTTTATTTGCTAGTAACTTGCCAAATTGTTGGACCTGCTCTGTCAGCATGACAATACTTGGCATACTGCTTGTTCTCTTCTAAAATCTCTGAGTAGGTTGGTGTGATTGTCCACCTGCTAATCTGTAACTTCTCCCTAATTTGTTGCCTCTTGATCATTTGCTTGGTCCTAATCCCTTCAAACATTGTCCTTATTGGTTTGGCCCTAACATCCAGTATCATCTTGTTGAAGACTTCACTTAGATTGTTCACAACTAAACCTGTTTTGCAAGTATGATCCATAGCAAACCTAGCCCAAGTAGAGACCTCAATTTTTTTGAGCCATTTCCAAGCATCCTCAGACTATGCTTTCAGCTCTGCCATGCCTAGTTCATGCCCATGTTTAGTGTAGGAGTAGCTAGCCTTGTCAATACACTTCTTTAGTTCCTGGCCTCTAAATCCAGCAGATTGAAAATTTGCATATATGTGCCTAAGGCAATACCTTTGAGGTGAATCAGGGAATACCTCATTTATTGCCTTAAGCAAGCCTTGCACATTCACAAATTATTAATACAATTGAAAAAAAGTAATAACATAAATTGCTCAATGAAATTCTTCCCAACCTTTTGCCTGTCAGACATGATAGTGTATGTTCCAAATTTGTTGCCACTGCCAATGCAACATCTCAATTGAGTTAAAAACCAATTCCAACTTTCACCATCTTCCTTGTCATCCACACCAAAAGCTATAGGATAAATATTGTTGTTTCCATCCCTTCCTGTGGCTGCAAGAATTTGTTGTCTAGTGGTTAACTTGATGAAGCATCCATCAAGACCTATAAATGGTCTGCAACCATTAAGAAAACCTTCCTTTGAAGCTGCTAAACAATAGAACATATACTTGAATCTAGGAGTAGGTGTTGGGTTCTCTGGATCTTCAAATGTTGTTACTATACACCTGCTACCTGGGTTTGTGTCAAGAACTGCTTGAAGATAATCCCTGAGCCTCAAGTATTGCTGCTTGTGGTCACCTTGAACTACATCAACAGCCTTCCTCCTTGCCCTATATGCCACACTTCTTGATACATCCACTCAAAACTTACTCTTGGTCTTCTTAATTAATGCATCCACAGGAGATCTAATGTATTCTCTCAATGCTGCCTCCACTGACCTTGGCATCCACTTAGTAGTAACCTTTATGGACTCTGCACATGCTCCACAAGTGTGCAACATATCACACTTCTTGATGCAGAATGTTTTTTCATGAGCTAACTTAGAGGCACATATATAAAAATCACATCCCTGGGTGGCTCTCTCTGAGCACCAAACAATAATCCTATCTGGGGCATTTCTGTGGTATTGAAAATTTCTCAAAGTCCTAATGTGAAAATCCCTAAGTGCATCTCTGAATTCATACACAGTGATGAAGCACAAGCCCTTACAAAACTGTTCTACTGGTCCTTGAAGTTTGTGATCATACCATATCCTGTCTTTCAACTTCTTATTCCTTCTCTTCCTACCACTTGGTAGTTTATAGGATCCTTCAGGCTCATCTTCTTCATCACTGATGCCATAGTCACCAGGGAAACATTTTTCATCTGCTTCAGGGAACCAATCTGCTTTCTCCATTTTCTCAATCTCGTGGTGGGATCTACTAGTTGGACCAGGTTTTCTCACTACCTTCAGTTTCTGTACCACTGATGTATCTTGTTTTGCAACTTCATCTTCAGAGGAATACTCTGACTGAAAATCCACATTGTTCCCATCTGAACCTGAATTTGCAGCTTCATCATCAGAAACAAATTCAGACACATCAGTATCACCTTCAAAATGGTTAAGGTCAGCCTCTCTCTGCACCATGCTTTTCTTCAGCTCTTCCTTTCTGTCCATGCTTATATCCACCACCTTAGTGCAACTTTGTTGAGTGTTAATGCAATGTTCAGCAAAATAACTATCTCTGTTCTCATCTGCATTACATTCCTCAAGAGCTCCCACTACTCTTATGTTCAGAAACTTTTCATTATGAGAGTGTGCCAACATCTGCTGCACATCATCTTCACAGCATATTTTATCTAAACCTTCTAATCCTTTCTCCTCATCAAATACATAGTACATATAATCATCAGCCAGAAAAGCCCTCACTCCTAATAAGAGAAAGCATTGTCAAATATGATATGTCTGACTGGTGTAAATTTCGAACCACAGATTCTCTGGCATTGAAATGGAACCAAATTGACCACTTTGGGTCATCAATTCTGAAAATTATAAAATGAAATACCTTTATTAACTGAATACATTATAAAATGAAATACCTTTATTAACTGAATACAGGATTACTGAACCTAAGTAGGCACAATATTGAGTTTCTGTCAAACTGCTTTTTTCAGTTTCTTACACAACAAAGTATGCACAATACTAACAATTTTCAAGATGACCATAACTGAATCTAACCATGCAAAAACTAGCCTAAATTACCGATTCTCTGAATCTCTGAATCTCACAACCATGCAAAAAACTAGGTCGTACCTGCCGCCGCCAACAGAACGAGGGAGCTTCCGCCGACTTTGAGCTCTGCTTCTTGTCGTCGACGGTGGTCGCGCCGGCGCCGACCAATCCAACCTCTGCTGCGTGCCGCCAGCGGAAGGATTAGATTCGGACCGAGAAGGCTGCTGCGCCACGCTGCCGCCAGGAGGTATGCTTGAATCGCCGCCGGAGTTTGCATCCACAACCGCCATGGCTGCCGACGGCTAGGGCTAGGAGCTCGGGGGAGAGTGAGAGAGCTGGTGGGGACGAGCGGCTCTAACGGCCCTGCGCGCGTGCCGTTAGCCGTTAGGCGGGCCGCCAGCCTGGCACGTGGGCCACTCACGTCAGAATCGCGGTTAAAACGGTCTAAACCACCATTCAGTCAATCTGGCAGTTTTTAGTCACGTTTTTACGTTTTTTTTTTGTAATTTTCGGTCACTTTAAAAAAGGTAGTAGTTCTGTGGGACGCGAACTCCTAAAGTGGTAGTTTTTTGTCAATCACTCGCTAGGTACTGATACTGAAGCATTGCTTCTGCCGATGTCGACCCCTTATCACTGCTAGGTAGCGTAGCGATCGATCGAGAGAGAAAACGTGTAGGTAACGAAGAAGAGATGGTTCGTACGAATAGGAATCCATGCAGGCAGGCGATGGCAGCATGGGCGCGTGGGCGGGCTGGCTGGCTTTGGTCAACCAAAGCGAGTTCCCCGGTCGGCCCGTGCCCGTGCGATCCATCCATCCGTTCGTTTCCTGGGAAGAAGTGACGAAGAAAACTGAGCAACTTTGTCGCCAACGAACTGAAAGGCGCGGCGGCATGGGGCGGGGGGCCCAGCGCGCGCACCCGGCACGCCATCGCCACCTGAAAAGAACGTCCAGATCAAGACAGAGCGGCGCCTCCACCCGGGGCCGGGGCTCTGAAATCTGAATCAGATCGAATCCAACCACTTTTGTTGACCCGACCCGACCCGACCGACCTGGTGGCCTTTCCTCTTTCCCCCTCTCCCCTTTCCGCATGCACGCACGCACGCACCCACGCACGAACCGGCCCACCGACCCAGCGTGTGCGTATCTATCTACAACGAATCGAACAAAATTCCGACCGATCCGGGGTCGAAGATCATCCAGGCACGCGGAGACCTATGTTTTCTTTAGGGGTGGCGGAGACCTATGTTTATACTGCTGATTTCCTGGACCTTTCGATCGGTCGGTGTCCAGGGTTGTGAAGAAAACAAATGTCTACTGGCGGTCGGCAAGGGGGCAGACACGGACGAAACAGCGGGGAACTTGCTGCTGGCCGGGGCAGTGCTTGGCATGCAACCCAACAGGCCAGGAGTCGTGCCAACTTGGAACTACGTCCCGGCCCGGATTACGGCCTCATTTTACGGTACGTGCCAGCGTGAGACGAGCATGCATGCATGCATGCGACGCGCCGACGCCTGGAATGACCCTGCCGCACGTGCACGGCAGACCTGACCTCGGTGATGGCGGGACAAGGTCGAGACAGACAGCGACTTTCTGTTCAAAACCTGGAACCAGGTGACAAGGCTAGTGCATGCAGACGTGAAAGAAGCTACTCCCTCCTTCCATCTATATAGGGTCTAATGTGTTTTTCGAGACTAACTTTAATTAAATATTAAAGCAATAATATATGACATGCAACTTACACAAAGCACACCGTTAAATTCGTGTGTGAAAGGAGATTTCAATGATATAATTTTCACATTGGGCATGTGATGTACTATTAATCTTGTCAATAGTCAAAGATGGTCTTAAAAACGCATTAGGCCCTATATAGATGGAAGGAGGGAGTAGCTACTACTGTACGTGGCTATGCCGATACAAGCGTCTGATACGCCGGTCAATATGCATCGAAACTCTTTTGCCTTGTTTAAAAAAAAGTATATGCGTCGGAATCAGATCGAGCCTCCCTAAAAAAAAAGAATTAGATCAAGCCCAAATAGCTGCTACTACCTTTGTTGACCCGATTTCCTCCGGCTTTACGAATGAACGAGCTCCTTCCTTTCGGCAGCCAAAAGGTAGGTAGATCTATGCACGCACGCACGAACCAGCGATCTACGACGCAAACGTGCGCGGTAAATTTGACAAATTTGACCTATGGACGAAATCAAATTACAGAATGAACTGCTCGTGAAACTATTTCACATGGCTGATCTTTTTGTGTGACGCCTGACACGAAGGCATGACACTACATTGTGCAACACCTCACAGATAGGCGCTACACGCCTGGCCAACGTTGCACCCCAAACTACCTAAAAATTGCTAAGTCATTGTGCAGAACCTACGAGCTAGGCGCTGCACTAGTGGTTGCACTACAAAATGAAGCAACCACTAGTGCAACGTCTAGAAACTAGGCGCTACACTGTATAGTGTGGCGCCTAACTCTCAGGCGCTGCACGCTGACTTGAAAATTGCTGGCTGGCTGGCGGCCTGCAGGAGACATGCACGGGGGAAACCACAAGGAAGGAGCCTGCTGCTGGCTGGCAACTGCACTGGATGGATGGATGGATGCATGCGTGAATGCAGCGATTGCCTCGATGCCTTGACTCCACAACATGGGTCGTGTCAGCAAGTAGTCGTGCCAAAATGGAGTTTATCTATCGCGTCTCGCTAGCCAGTCACCACACCGGTGACAGTTTCCCTTTTGTTTGTTCGTCAGGAAACTACTCCACGCGTTTACAGTCAGTTTTCTTTACATTTTCTACGGTGCCGGGCGGCGAAGTGGTCCTAGCTTCTCCCGTCAGAACAGTGACGCATCACGCATGGGCGAGAAGAAGGCCATGGGCGCGGCCACAGTCTGCGCGCGCGCCTTGGGGTGCTGCTGGTTAATGGCGTGCATACAAAACTCAGGTTCAAACACGCACGGTGGGACGAAACGGCAGCTGCTCCACGTCGCCCCGCGCCCCCGCTGCTCACTGCTCACTGCTCACGTACAGTACGTATACTACAAAACACAGAGTCGAACAACACTACACGACCGTATTGATCAGCGCGTGGAGACGATCTCCTGGTCTGAAGCCGGGACCAGCTAACTGTTAGCCAGTCTACACACTACTGTACCAGTGAAGAGTCGCTGGGTGGTCATGCAAAGCGTGCCACGCTGCCGATAAATCGCACACATATCCTATGCACGTACGGCACTCCTCCTCCTAATAATAGCAGTGTACATGAGGTGACGTGCTAATTCCATTTTTTCGTTTATTACAAGTAAAACACTTTCTCGGTTTCTAAATATAAAAGATCTTTTAAAAAAAATTCAATACATACTACATACAAATGTATACAGACGCATTCTGCACTGTAAATATTAACTCGTTTTGCTTCACATGTACTCCCTTCGTTCCTAAATATTTGTCTTTCTAGACATTTTAAATGACTACTACATAGGGATGTATGTAGACATATTTTAGAGTGTAGATTCACTCATTTTGCTCTGTATGTAGTCACTTGTTGAAATGACTAGAAAGACAAGTATTTAGAAACGGAGGGAGTAGTTTATATTGAAATCTCTAAAAGGACTTATATTTAGAAGAGGGAGTAGATATTTTTTGAAATTTATAAGTAAAATAAGCTGGTAACATGTGTGATGTGTCAGTCTTAGCACGGCCATTGTCTGTTTTTTTTTTTTTGACAGGCGGCCATTGTCTGTTTAGGAGCAGCGCGGCGGCGACAGTTGGGAAATACGCACAACAAAATCATTCTGTCCTGGGGAGGGGAGGGCGTGCCTTTTCCCGGAAATGCCCCGCGGGTTGCCCTAGAACTTCCCACCTACCCCTCCACCGCCGCCGCTCCTCCCCTCCCCTCCGGCTCCATTCCATCTCCACCCCCTCACCCTACTCCTCCCCTCTCCAGCCTCTGCCTGTCCCCTCCACCCTGCCTGCAGCCTCCCCCTCGTCTCCTCCGTTCCCGATTAAATCGCAATCCAAAACCTCTCCCCCGGAACTCCAGCCCCCGTGCCCCCGCCTCGCCCCGCCATGGTCGCCGGCCGCTGGAGGCGCCGCGCCCACGCAACCGGCGGCCAGCGCCGCCCCGGCGCCGACGGTGATCGCCGCGCCGCCGCCGCCCCAGGCCCCGTCGCGGGAGAACCCGCGCGATCCGGCCGCGCAGGCGGAGGGGGCCGATCCCGGCAATGCGGCGGCGAGGAAGACGGCGTGGAACGTGCCGCCGCCGCCCCCGGCACCCGTCGGCGGCATCATGGGCGGCGACGAGTCGTGGCCGGCGCTCGCCGACACGGCCGCGCGGGCCTGGCCCAAGTCCTCCTCCTCCGACTCCCTCAAGTCCCTCTCCGACGGCTCCGCCCCCTCCGCGCCGGTAACTGAATCTCGCGATCAACACACGTCTACTGCTGATGTATCTAGGAAGCCATCTCCCGTATTTAGAAATTTTTTTCAGCAAAACCTGATGAATTTTTTTGGGTGTCTGACGAATGAATCTGTGGATGAAATCAGGAGGATCCGATTGTGCCACTGGTGCCGCTGCCGCAGCCACAGTCAGTTTCTACTCCGATCTCCACTGCCTCAAGTCCAGGCTCTGCCTCTACTTCTCCTCCTCCCACTGCCACCACCACGGCCTCGCCGCCACAGAACAGCAGCACAGGCCAGCCAATTTTAGTTCGGCATGGTGGCAGTAACGGTGGTAACAATGGAGAGGGCGGCGGTGGCAATGTGAGCACTCATAGCCAGAGCACTGGTAATTACAGTAGTGATGGGAACAGCAGCAGTGGTGGTGACGGTAACTGGAATGATGGGGGTCTTAATGGTGGCAGCAACTTGAACTCTAGTGTTCATAGCGGCGCCATTGGTGGCAGTGGTATTGACAATAGTAGGAGAGTGTTCGGCAGTAACAATTGGAATGGCAACGGTCGTGGTGGTGGCAGCTACAACAATGCCACCGGCAGTGGTGATGGGGGCAACAGATATAACGGCGGTAGTGGCAGCGGCCACTGGAACAATAATGCCCGACATGGTAGTGGTAATAGTAATGGCTTTGGTGCTCGTGGTGGTCGGAATCGCCGTGACCATGAAAGAGGGAGTAATTTCTCACCAAGGAACTATTCCCGTGCATTGCCAGTGCAGCAGCAGCAGCCGGGCTACTACCAGCCTGGACCATTTCAACGACCACCACCGCCATCACCTGCTGCTGCCCATTTCATGGTGCCACAACCTTTTGTGCCATATGTTCAACCCATTCCGTATCCTGGTAAGTCAGTTCATTCCGTGTCATCCTTTGATTCAAATTCTTCTTTTTGATGTAATGTGGTTGGTGTGGCAATCTGCAGCCGATTTACAAGGCTCCTATCCTTACTATGTCACACAAGTTGAGCAGCAGTTTCAAAACATGCATCTTATCCGGCCGCCAATGCAGCCATTGGCGTTTCAGCAAGATCAAATTAATCTCCAACGTGACATTCAGCTGCAGATCGAGCACTATTTTAGGTACTGAATCTATTTGAAAATTCTTGAGGAGTTAGTGTCTTTTATGCTAATTGTTTGTTTTATTTCTTTTCTTGTTAGCACTAATAATCTTTGCCACGACACATACTTGAGGGAACGTATGGATAATCAAGGATGGGTGCCTATTGATCTAATCGCTTCATTTCCTATGGTCTGTTTTTTAATTCTCATCTGATTCCCTTTTTTCATGTCAAATCAAGATGTAGCCTATGTGTTGTTCTAAATCTCTTTGATGACAGGTTGAATGCTAGTGTGGTACCTCTGCTGATTGTACTTTCACATATTATATATAACTTATGTTGCATGACCAGAACTTGGAAATGTATTTAGTACACTATATTCTACGGACGACATGAGTTTATGAGTTTGTTTCGTAAACGACAAGATTGTATCTGCATTTACCTGTCTACGTATTACTTGCGGCTCTTTCTGTGCGTGGTGGTGGTGGTGGGGGGGGGGGGTCACATTTTGCCTAATTCAAGGCATGACACTACAGATGTTCTTTGTGGTTGCTATAAATGTGACAAAATTATAAAATGAGATCGCTGCCATTTTGTTGGGCAAGACAATAGAAGATACTTGTAAGTACTAAATTACAACTCTTAATCTCGTGCGCATCACAGAAATTTAATTTGTTCTAACATTTCATATTTTGGAAATTTTATTTAAAAGTATACTAACTTGTTTGGTAGTGCTTCTACGGTAGATTTGCTACATTACTCGAGCTCAGTTGTTCTCTTCTCGAAGAAATATCGTTTGGTTCTAATATGTTAACATTGCCAACAGTAGTTGTGAAAAATTACAGATTCTACAAACGTGAGTTTGATTAGTATTTTTTGCATACCAACTTTGTCTCAGTTTTAACCTTCTTGCTGGTTACCTTCTTTCCAAGTTGAAATTTAGGGCTGTTTTGCAAAATATTATTACGAGTGACATTTGCATTTGAGTAGCACTTTCTTTGTACTCCCTCCGTTCCAAAATAGATGACTCAACTTTGTACTAACTTTAGTGTAAAGTTGGGTCATCTATTTTGGAACGGAGGGAGTAGCTAACAGGTGAAATGACCAAATCGGTATTGTTATTCAAAATATAGCCATCCATTAATACTTCAATGATGACTTCTAGGGTTGAGAGTTCACCTAAATATAACTATGCCCAAATTTATCCTCAAGATTATAAACCAACAAAGTGGTGGGAGTACGGAACTGAAGGTGGTGCTTTGGAGGAAGGTTTTAGCTGTTGACAAGCAGTCCCTAATAGTACATGGCTGTACCCCTGGAGCATCTTTGCATTGTTCTCTTAGTGTTTGACAACTCTTTATTTTTGTTTTCATTTGTTTTTAAAAACTCTGTTTTTCCTTTGTAAAATGCATTTATGTTAGGAGATTATAGGATTGCTTAGAGTACATTCAGCACTTAGGTCCACCAAGGTTGCCATATTGCATCTAAGAATCTACTAGTAATTTCTGTGTCCCTAGTTTTTAGTCCTCTATTATTCTAAGAAATGAACACTTAAGCCTCCCAGGTTACCATATTTCATTTAGCATCTAGCAAATGTAAATTTAACCCCTTTTGTGAAATGAATACTTCACAATGGCGGATTACCTTGATGTATCACCAACTAGCATTGAAGTCGTATATTGGTGACCTCATTTTACTCGTCACACCGGCGGTTTTGATTGTGTATATCAATATATGTAATGATCTGGGTTTGTTTTCTCGCAGTTGACCAGGTTCACAATGTTGGGAATAGATACCAACTATATACTAGATTCTATCCGAGGCTCTGAGTTGTTGGACGTGCAGGTACGTCGACACTGGCTTTACATTTTATCTTTCCATTCTAGTGATTGTTAATGATCATGATCTGGCACATCTGACATGTCATATGCCTGCATGATTTACCACTGGTGTGCCCACAGGGAAATAATGTCCGAAGACGCAATGATTGGGCAGCATGGTTACTCCACCGAGGCCCACCACCTTCAAATTAGGTTGGTACCAGATTTCCAGTTCCTCCACACAGTAGCCTCACTCGTTGAGCTTTTTGGTTGCCGATCGAACTGTACTTTAGGTACTAACACAAGTATTTTCTTCAGGTTCAGTGATGAAACAAAACTGCTTGTTATTGCTGGAGAAGCGATTAGAAGAGATCGTCTGTTTGATTACGGGCAGGATATCCTGTGATAGATGGACCATGTATGTACAGCGGGGTTACATTTCCAGAGTCGGACGATTTTGTTTGTCTAGGTCGGACATGATGGCTGCACTTGAAAAGCGCATTACAAAGCAGTAAGGGGGCAAACACAGCAATAAATAGGAAATAAATCCCAGAAGTGCAAATCCTTTTTTTCTTTTGGCTGTATAGTTGTCTGAAAAGAAATTGTCGTTCCCTTGTTGCCATGGATGATGCGTCCTGAGGATTGTTGTGGATGATATATGGGGTTTATCTCACAGGATTTCCCTACTGTATTAAATTTTGGTGCATACACCAGTTTGTTCTTTTGTATCATTGGGCTTACAGTTAGTGTTTGATGCAGCCGCAGGGACATTGTCCTTATATTCTGTAGTGTTGAGAATGGCTGTGGATTATATTCTTTCTTTTCATTTTCATCTCCAGCGTGCATACGGAAACAGGAAATGTGAATGCTGTTTTTCAGTTTGCAACCTCTACGGGCCTGTTGGGTATCAGCGGTGCGAATCGAGTGAAACAACAGTACGTACAATTTATTGCGATTACTTATGATCCAAGTATAACTCAGGATAGGCCCAGTTAGCAATGGACTCTGTTGGACATATGAGAGCAATTTATTAAGGGGCACTCAAAAAGATTAAGGCGCAACCCCTCAAAAAAAATTTAAGGGGCAGATTCTCAAAGAAAAAAAAAGATTAAGGGGCACCCGTAGCGCAATTAATTAAGGGGTAGCCCTAGCGACTTTACCTAGTTTTTTGGGGAAATTTTGATTTTTTCTTCAGAAGACACGCATAGGAAACGTGTTTCTGTTTCTTGCACCAAAGTCACAACTTTGCTTCTCGTGTAGGCGTAGTTGTGCCTCTCGAAAAATAAAAAAAAATTGCTTCTATAAGAGGCACATATTTTCTACCGCGAAAGGCACAGTTGTGACTCTAGAAAAAACAAAGTTTTTTTTGCTTCTTGTGAAGCCACAAATTTGCTTTCGCAAGAGGCTGTGCATCTTGGTAAAGAAAAGAAAAACACGTTATTTTTCTTTCATGAGAGGCGTAGATTTGCATCTTTGAGAGGCACAGTTCTGCCTCTCAGAAAAGGAAAATAAACACATTTCTTTTGCTTTCAAGAGAGGCACATATTTGCTTCTCGTGGAGACACAAATTTGTTTGTGCGAGAAGCATAGGTGTGCCCCCCGAAGAGAAAAAAAAAGAGTAAAAAGGAACATGCTTTCGGTTATAATTTTTTTTCTCAAGCTTATCGAAATCTATTAACATGAGATCTAGTTTCATAGACCACGATGTGACAAATCCAACGGCGAAAACGGTTTAGGATTTCATGCATGGTTCAAGAGATTAAACGTTTGAACGAACGAATTGACGAAAAAAAATGAAACTCTCATATCGCAATAAGTGACGTGCATGCAATGCATCACTTGTCAACACCTGAAAAGGTGCGAATGACCTTTGCAAGAGGTAACCTTAATTAATCATCTTGCATATACACAGGAGTTGTTTCCTATTTCAGCGCATATAGCTTCAACTCCTATTCGACGCCTTATGCGCAGGTTATAGTGGTTTTCAACACCGGCGCACCACAATACTGTCTATCTCCATGGACCGACCCATGTAAGTCCTTTTTTCCACCTATTTTTTCGGAAACCTTCCCATGAATGTTCTGACTGTTTTTCTCTAGGCGGTTTTCAACGGCTTTTTACCCAGCACAGTGTTTTCTGTTTTCTCATTTTGTTTCCATTTTATTTTTTCCTTTTTCTTTCTTTTTTTATTTTCTAGTTTTATCAAAATCGTAAACTTTCAACAAATTTGCCAATTGTTTTAAATTGTGATTTTTTGAAAATTTCCGAATTTTTTATCAATTTTTCATGAACTTTTTCCAAATTAGGATTCTTTTAAATAATTTGTATTATTTAAAATTCGTGAACTTTCTTTCATTTTTGTGATTTTTTAAAATTATGAACTTTTTCAAGTCTTGCTTTTTTATGAACTTTTCTCAATTTTTTTTTAAGTTCGTGAATCTTTTTTAATGCATGAACTTTTTCATTTTTGTGATTTTTTTTTGAATTCATGATTTTTTTTCCAAATCGTGAACTTTTTCAAATTTGTGAGTTTGTTCGAATTCACAAACTTTTTTCAAATTGACAAACTTTTTAGAAATTGTGAATTTTCTAAATCTCTAATATTTTTCTGAACCTGATTTTTTAATTCTAATTCACGAGTTTAAGAGTCAATGGCCAATGCTAACATCAACGATTAACTATCGTTGTCAACTGTCAATTCGCTAGCGAGGAGAAAAATAAAGCGAGCGAGGCGAGAGAAGCGTGTGTGCGCTATGGGCGGCGGCCTGCTAAGCTAGAGGGTGTGCGCCACTTCCCTAGCTGGCGCTAAAGATGCCAATTAGGAGGTCTCGCCCATGGCTTACCTGTTTGTGGATATTTGGCCAGCCCATCTAGAGATTGCGTTTCAGGTTTATGGGAAGCTTTCTCCAGCCGGTATTGTGAAGCTTCTAGAAGCTTCCAAACGCCTTTTGCTTTCCGTTTCCTCGATTTCTTCTTTGTTTTTTTAACTTTGTGTAGTTTTTTCAAATACGCAAACAGTTTCCAAATTCGCGGAAATTTTCAATTTCATGAAATTACTTCAAATGCACAAAAAAAATTCGAATTTGCGAACAATTTATCAAATGCATGAAGTTTTTAAAATCCCCAAACTATTTTCAAATTTGCGAACATTTTTTGAATACGTGAACATTTTATGAATCCATGGAAAATTTTCAAATTCATAAAAATCCATGGTCAATTTTCAAATTAGTGAAGTTCTTTCAAATTGGTGATTTTTCAAATGCATCAACAATTTATGAATGCATGAAGTTTTTTTAAAATCCGCAAACAATTTTAAGTTCATGATGTTCTTTCAAATTTGCGACCAATTTTTTGAATTTGTGAAATTTTTTCCAATGCACGAACATGTTTTTATTCCATGAAGTTTTTTAAGCCCGTGTACATTTTTGTAAATTGGTGAACATTTTTTCAGAATCATGAATTTTTGTAAATTCCTGATTTCTTAAACCCATGGACATTTTTCTCATTTCACAGCAAAGCAACAACAAAAGAAGAGAAAAAGCCCAAACAAATGTGTGAGCGTCTTGAAAAAAATCCGTGATGGCGAGCTACCGAGCAAGCGACGTGATGACCAAAAGGCCTATGATAGAACCCTTATACTTCTGGGTCATCAATAGCCTACCAAACTATATCCAGAACATTGATTTTGATGTGTATTTAGTTAGCCAGACCCAACTCCGTCACAAATGTAATGACTCTGAAAAAATGCAGACTATCAAACACGCCCTAGTTTCTGTGGCAACATATGTAGAATAATCAGCAAAATTACAATCAGGTTCATAATCTAGAAGTTTAAGTGAAAACCGGTGGTTATGGTTCTCAAAGTCGCTTGAAACATGTCTAAAGTGCAACACTTTTCCTTACATTGCGTTCGGATGTCTAAATTAGACCCTTCGTATTGGATTTGATATTGGCTAGCTAAAAATTCGGACGTTTGAATGTTTACTGAAACGAGCGGACGAAAATGGACCCGTTACATAAACGAGTGGGCGAAAATGGACCCGTTACACACCGGAAATTATGTCCACGTACAGGGCCACTTGCAAGTAAATGATTTTGGGTGGGAGACCGGCTGAAGCTTGTGCCATTCGCACGCGAACCACGTGATCGAGGCTTATCGCGCGTCTTGAAAAATGACCCCACCTTATCTCTTCTTCCTCTATCTCCATCCTCCCGATATTTTTCTCTTTCACAGCCATTCTCCACACATGCGTTGACCCAACCCAGCCACGCCGCGGGCGCCTCCTCCTCCATGCGCCCCGCTCATGAAAGCTCTCCTCCATGACTGCGGTACCCCCTTTTCTCCCGTGCAGCCTCGATGAAGGGTGCATGTCGTGGTCCCCTTTTTTTCTCCCCTACAGCCTCTACAGAGGGCATAGGTGCTCACGAAGGCAAGCCGCCACACTTCAACATGACGGGGGGCATCTACAAAGGTTGTGACCTATGGCCATGGTGCCTGGGGGGACTTGGTCGCGCCCACGCCGCATGTGTGAACGTCGACCCAGCAGCCCGTTGCTGCAACCAACACGCGCCGGCCACCGTTGTGCAACCGACATGTCATTTTGCTGGAACCGGCTAACGGGGAAGTTGCAACTACACACTATCGGCATTGGAACCAAACAACCAATGAGGTGTGCTGCAACCAACAACTGCTGACAGCGGTGAGTCATTTTGCCGGAATCGGCTAAAGTGGAAGTTGCAACCACATATGACCGGCGCTGGAACCAGACAACCAATGAGGTGTACTACAACCAACAGCTGCCGACACTGGTGTGCAGCCGGTGTGTCATTTTGCTGGAATCGGCTAAAGAGGAAGTTGGAACCACACATAATCGGCGCTGGAACCAAATAACCAATGAGGTGAGATGCAACCAACAACTGCCGCCATCGGTGTGTCATTTTGTCGGAATCGGCTAAAGTGGAAGTTGCAACCACACATGACCGGCGGTAGAACTAGACAACCAATGAGGTGTGTTGCAACCAACAGCTGCCGACACTAGTGTGCAGCCGATGTGTCATTTTGCTGGAACCGGCTAAAGTGGAAGTTGCAACCACACATGACTGGTGCTGGAACCAGATAACCAATGAGGTGAGCTGCAACCAACAGCTGCCGGCACCGATGTGTCATTTTACTGGAATCGGCTAAAGAGGAAGTTGCAAGTTTGCAACCACACATGACCGGCGCTAGAACCAGACTGCTGACGTGGTCGTTTTTGCTACGACTACCATTTTTTTGCTGGAACTAGCTACTCTTTTTTTGCTGAACTCGACCTCACCACTGGCAGGGACAAATACCTGCAACGGGTGAGCAAATTTGTTGGAAGCTATTGGGGAACGTTGCAGAAAACAAAAAATTTCCTACGGTTTCACCAAGATCCATCTATGAGTTCATCTAGCAACGAGTGATCGGATTGCATCTACATACCTTTGTAGATCACGCGCGGAAGCGTTGAAAGAACGGGGATGAGGAAGTCGTACTCGACGTGATCCAAATCACCGGAGATCCTAGCGCCGAACGGACGGCACCTCCGTGTTCAACACACGTACGGTCAGCGTGACGTCTCCTCCTTCTTGATCCAGCAAGGGGGGAGGAGAGGTTGATGAAGATCCAGCAGCACGACGGCGTGGTGGTGGATGCAGCAGTCACCGCAGCAGGGCTTCGCCGTTCTTCTGCGAGAGGGAGAGGTGTAGCAGGGGAGAGGGAGGCGCCAAGACTCAAGGGTGCGGCTGCCCCTCCCTCCCCCCTTTATATAGGCCCCCTAGGGGGTGCGCCGGCCCTAGGAGATGGGATCTCCTAGGGGGGGCGGCGTCCAAGGGGTGGAGTGCCCCCCAAGCCAGGTGGGGCGCCCCCACCCTAGGGTTCCCAACCCTAGGCGCATGGGGTGGGCCAAGGGGGGCGCACCAGCCCACTATGGGCTGGTTCTCCTCCCCACTTTAGCCCATGGGGCCCTCCGGGATGGGTGGCCCCACCCGGTGGACCCCCGGGACCCTTCCGGCGGTCCCGGTACAATACCGGTGACCCCGAAACTCTCCCGATGGCCGAAACTGCACTTCCTATATATAATTCTTCACCTCCGGACCATTCCGGAACTCCTCGTGACGTCCGGGATCTCATCCGGGACTCCGAACAACTTTCGGGTTACTGCATATTCATATCTCTACAACCCTAGCATCACCGAACCTTAAGTGTGTAGACCCTACGGGTTCGGGAGACATGTAGACATGACCGAGACGGCTCTCCGGTCAATAACCAACAGCGGGATCTAGATACCCATGTTGGCTCCCACATGCTCCTCGATGATCTCATCGGATGAAACACGATGTCGAGGATTCAAGCAACCCCGTATACAATTCCCTTTGTCAATCGGTACATTACTTGCCCGAGATTCGATCGTCGGTATCCCAATACCTCGTTCAATCTCGTTACCGGCAAGTCACTTTACTCGTACCGTAATGCATGATCCCGTGACCAGACACTTGGTCACTTTGAGATCATTATGATGATGCATTACCGAGTGGGCCCAGAGATACCTCTCCGTTATACGGAGTGACAAATCCCAGTCTTGATCTGTGTCAACCCAACAAACACTTTTGGAGATACCCGTAGTATACCTTTATAGTTACCCAGTTACGTTGTGACGTTTGGTACACCCAAAGCACTCCCACGGCATCCGGGAGTTATATGATCTCATGGTCTAAGGAAAAGATACTTGACATTGGAAAAACTCTAGCAAACGAACTATACGATCTTGTGCTATGTTTAGGATTGGGTCTTGTCCATCACATCATTCTCCTAATGATGTGATCTTGTTATCAATGACATCCAATGTTCATAGTCAGGAAACCATGACTATGTGTTGATCAACGAGCTAGCCAACTAGAGGCTTACTAGGGACATGTTGGTGTCTATGTATTCACACATGTATTACGATTTCCGGATAACATAATTATAGCATGAATAAAAGACAATTATCATGAACAATGAAATATAATATTCCTTTTATTATTGCCTCTAGGGCATATTTCCAACAGTCTCTCACTTGCAGTAGAGTCAATAATCTAGTTACATTGTGATGAATCGAACACCCATGGAATTCTGGTGTTGATCATGTTTTGCTCTAGGGAGAGGTTTAGTCAACGGATCTGCTACATTCAGGTCTGTATGTACTTTACAAATATCTATGTCTCCATCTTGAATATTTTCACGAATGGAGTTGAAGCGACGCTTGATGTGCCTGGTCTTCTTGTGAAATCTGGGCTCCTTGGCAAGTGCAATAGCTCCAGTGTTGTCACAGAAGAGTTTGATCGGCCCCGACGCATTGGGTATGACTCCTAGGTCGGTGATGAACTTCTTCACCCAAATTGCTTCATGCGCTGCCTCCGAGGCTGCCATGTACTCCGCTTCACATGTAGATCCCGCCACGACGCTCTGCTTGCAACTGCACCAGCTTACTGCCCCACCATTCAAAATATACACGTATCCGGTTTGTGACTTAGAGTCATCCAGATATGTGTCGAAGCTAGCGTCGACGTAACCCTTTACGACGAGCTCTTCGTCACCTCCATAAACGAGAAACATTTCCTTAGTCCTTTTCAGGTACTTCAGGATATTCTTGACCGCTGTCCAGTGTTCCTTGCCGGGATTACTTTGGTACGTACCTACCAAACTTACTGCAAGGTTTACATCAGGTCTGGTACACAGCATGGTATACATAATAGAACCTATGGCTGAGGCATAGGGGATGACACTCATCTCTTCTATATCTTCTGCCGTGGTCGGACATTGAGCTGAGCTCAATTTCACACCTTGCAACACGGGCAAGAACCCCTTCTTAGACTGATCCATATTGAACTTCTTCAATATCTTATCAAGGTATGTGCTTTGTGAAAGACCTATGAGGCGTCTTGATCTATCTCTATAGATCTTGATGCCTAATATATAAGCAGTTTCTCCAAGGTCCTTCATTGAAAAACTCTTATTCAAGTAGGCCTTAATGCTGTCCAAAAGCTCTATATCATTTCCCATCAAAAGTATGTCATCTACATATAATATGAGAAATGCCACAGAGCTCCCACTCACTTTCTTACAAACGCAGGCTTCTCCATAAGTCTGCATAAACCCAAACGCTTTGATTATCTCATCAAAGCGAATGTTCCAACTCCGAGATGCTTGCACCAGCCCATAAATCGAGCGTTGGAGCTTGCACACCTTGTCAGCATTCTTAGGATCGACAAAACCTTCCGGCTGCATCATATACAATTCTTCCTTAAGGAAACCATTAAGGAATGCCGTTTTGACGTCCATTTGCCATATCTCATAATCATAGAATGCGGCAATTGCTAACATGATTCGGACGGACTTCAGCTTCGCTACCGGTGAGAAAGTCTCATCGTAGTCAACCCCTTGAACTTGCCGATAACCCTTAGCGACAAGTCGAGCTTTATAGATGGTAACATTACCATCCGCGTCCGTCTTCTTCTTAAAGATCCATTTGTTTTCTATCGCTCGCCGATCATCGGGCAAGTCTGTCAAAGTTCATACTTTGTTTTCATACATGGATCCTATCTCGGATTGCATGGCTTCAAGCCATTTGTTGGAATCTGGGTCCGCCATCGCTTCTTCATAGTTCGAAGGTTCACCGTTGTCTAACAACATGATTTTCAAGACAGGGTTGCCGTACCACTCTGGTGCGGAACGTGTCCTTGTGGACCTACGAAGTTCAGTAGCAACTTGATCTGAAGTTTCATGATCATCATCATTAACTTCCTCTCTAGTCGGTGCAGGCACCTCAGGAACATTTTCTTGAGTTGCGCCATTTTCTGGTTCAAGAGGTAATACTTCATCAAGTTCTACTTTCCTCCCACTTACTTCTTTCGAGAGAAACTCCTTCTCTAGAAAGGATCCATTCTTGGCAACAAAGATCTTGCCTTCGGATCTGAGGTAGAAGGTATACCCAATAGTTTCTTTAGGGTATCCTATGAAGACGCATTTTCCGACTTGGGTTCGAACTTTTCAGGTTGAAGTTTCTTGACATAAGCATCGCATCCCCAAACTTTTAGAAACGACAGCTTAGGTTTCTTCCCAAACCATAATTCATACGGTGTCGTCTCAACGGATTTCGACGGAGCCCTATTTAAAGTGAATGCGGTAGTATCTAAAGCATAGCCCCAAAATGATAGAGGTAAATCGGTAAGAGACATCATAGATCGCACCATATCTAATAGAGTGCGATTACGACGTTCGGACACACCATTACGCTGAGGTGTTCCAGGCGGCGTGAGTTGTGAAACTATTCCACATTTTCTTAAGTGTGTGCCAAATTCGTGACTCAAGTATTCTCCTCCACGATCTGATCGTAGGAACTTGATTTTCCTGTCACATTGATTCTCAACTTCACTCTGAAATTCCTTGAACCTTTCAAAGGTCTCAGACTTGTGTTTCATTAAGTAGACATACCCATATCTACTCAAGTCATCAGTGAGGGTGAGAACATAACAATAACCACCGCGAGCCTCAACACTCATTGGACCGCACACATCAGTATGTATGATTTCCAATAAGTTGGTTGCTCGCTCCATTGTTCCTGAGAACGGAGTCTTGGTCATTTTACCCATGAGGCATGGTTCGCATGTGTCAAATGATTCGTAATCAAGAGACTCTAAAAGTCCATCTGCATGGAGCTTCTTCATGCGTTTGACACCTATGTGACCAAGGCGGCAGTATCACAAGTATGTGGGACTATCATTATCAACCTTACATCTTTTGGTACTCACACTATGAATATGTGTAGCATTACGCTCGAGATTCATTAAGAATAAACCATTCACCATCGGAGCATGACCATAAAACATATATCTCATATAAATAGAACAACCATTATTCTCAGATTTAAATGAGTAGCCATCTCGAATTAAACGAGATCCTGATACAATGTTCATGCTCAAAGCTGGCACTAAATAACAATTATTGAGGTTTAAAACTAATCCCGTAGGTAAATGTAGAGGTAGCGTGCCGACGGCGATCACATCGACCTTCGAACCATTCCCGAAGCGCATCGTCACCTCGTCCTTCGCCAGTCTCCGCTTATTCCGCAGCTCCTGCTTTGAGTTACAAATGTGAGCAACCGCACCGGTATCAAATACCCAGGAGCTACTACGAGTACTGGTAAGGTACACATCAATTACATGTATATCACATATACCTTTCGTGATGCCGGCCTTCTTGTCCGCTAAGTATTTGGGGCAGTTACGCTTCCAGTGACCACTTCCCTTGCAATAAAAACACTCAGTCTCGGGCTTGAGTCCATTCTTTGGCTTCTTCCCGGCAGCTTGCTTGCCGGACGCGGCAACTCCCTTGCCGTCCTTCTTGAAGTTCTTCTTACCCTTGCCTTTTTTGAACTTAGTGGTTTTATTCACCATCAACACTTGATGTTCCTTTTTGACTTCTACCTCTGCTGATTTCAGCATTGCAAATACTTCAGGAATGGTCTTTTCCATCCCCTGCATATTGAAGTTCATCACAAAGCTCTTGTAGCTCGGTGGAAGCGACTGAAGGATTCTGCCAATGACCGCGTCATCCGGGAGATTAACTCCCAGCCGAGTCAAGCGGTTATGTAACCCAGACATAGTGAGTATGTGCTCACTGACAGAACTGTTTTCCTCCATCTTACAACTGAAGAACTTGTCGGAGACTTCATATCTCTCGACCCGGGCATGAGCTTGAAAAACCATTTTCAGCTCTTCGAACATCTCATATGCTCCATGTCTCTCAAAACGCTTTTGGAGCCCCGGCTCTAAGCTGTAAAGCATGCCGCACTGAACGAGGGAGTAATCATCGGTACGTGTCTGCCAAGCGTTCATAACGTCTTGTTCTGCAGGGAGAGCAGGTGCTTCACCTAGCGGTGCTTGTAGGACATAATCTTTCTTGGCAGCTATGAGGATGATCCTTAGGTTCCGGACCCAGTCCGTATAGTTGCTGCCATCGTCTTTCAGCTTGGTTTTCTCTAGGAACGCGTTGAAGTTGAGGACAACGTTGGCCATTTGATCTACAATACATGTTGTAAAGATTTTAGACTAAGTTCATGATAATTAAGTTCATCTAAATCAAATTATTCAATGAACTCCCACTCAGATAGACATCCCTCCAGTCATATAAGTATAACATGATCCGAGTTAACTAGGCCGTGTCCGATCATCACGTGAGACGGACTAGTCAACATCGGTGAACATCTTCATGTTGATCGTATCTTCTATACGACTCATGCTCGACCTTTCGGTCTTCTGTGTTCCGAGGCCATGTCTGTACATGCTAGGATCGTCAAGTCAACCTAAGTGTTTGCATGTGTAAATCTGTTTTACACCCGTTGTATGTGAACGCTGGAATCTATCACACCCGATCATCACGTGGTGCTTCGAAACAACGAACTGTCGCAACGGTGCACAGTTAGGGGGAACACTTTCTTGAAATTATTATGAGGGATCATCTTATTTACTACCGTCATTGTAAGTAAACAAGATGCAAAAACATGATAAACATCACATGCAATCAAATAATAATAGTGACATGATATGGCCAATATCACATAGCTCCTTTGATCTTCATCTTGGGGCTCCATGATCATCTTGTCACCGGCATGACACCATGATCTCCATCATCGTGTCTCCATGAAGTTGCTCGCCAACTATTACTTCTACTACTATGGCTAGCATGTTTAGCAATAAAGTAAAGTAATTTACATGGCGTTTCTCAATGACACGCAGGTCATACAAAAAATAAAGACAACTCCTATGGCTCCTGCCGGTTGTCATACTCGTCGACATGCAAGTCGTGATTCCTATTACAATAGCATGAAAATCTCATACATCACAAATATATCATTCATCATTCATCACAACTTTGGCCATATCACATCACAAAACACTTGCTGCAAAAACAAGTTAGACGTCCTCTAATTGTTGTTGCAAGTTTTACGTGGCTGCAATAGGGTTCTAGCAAGAACGTTTTCTTACCTACGTGAAAGCCACAACGTGATTTGTCAACTTCTATTTACCCTTCATAAGGACCCTTTTCATCGAATCCGCTCCAACTAAAGTGGGAGAGACAGACACCCGCCAGCCACCTTATGCAACTAGTGCATGTCAGTCGGTGGAACCGGTCTCACGTAAGCATACGTGTAAGGTTGGTCCGGGCCGCTTCATCCCACAATACTGCTGAAGCAACATAAGACTAGTAGCGGCAAGAAATTTGACAACATCTACGCCCACAACAAATTGTGTTCTACTCGTGCAAAGAGAACTACGCATAGACCTAGCTCATGATGCCACTGTTGGGGAACGTTGCAGAAAACAAAAATTTTCCTACGGTTTCACCAAGATCCATCTATAAGTTCATCTAGCAACGAGTGATCGGATTGCATCTACATACCTTTGTAGATCACGCGCGGAAGCGTTCAAAGAACGGGGATGAGGAAGTCGTACTCGACGTGATCCAAATCACCGGAGATCCTAGCGCCGAACGGACGACACCTCCGAGTTCAACACACGTACGGTCAGCGTGATGTCTCCTCCTTCTTGATCCAGCAAGGGGGGAGGAGAGGTTGATGAAGATCCAGCAGCACGACGGCGTGGTGGTGGATGCAGCAGTCACCGCAGCAGGGCTTCGCCGTTCTTCTGCGAGAGGAAGAGGTGTAGCAGGGGAGAGGGAGGCGCCAAGACTCAAGGGTGCGGCTGCCCCTCCCTCCCCCTTTATATAGGCCCCCTAGGGGGTGCGCCGGCCCTAGGAGATGGGATCTCCTAGGGGGGGCGGCATCCAAGGGGTGGAGTGCCCCCCAAGCCAGGTGGGGCGCCCCCCACCCTAGGGTTCCCAACCCTAGGCGCATGGGGTGGGCCAAGGGGGGCGCACCAGCCCACTATGGGCTGGTTCCCCTCCCCACTTTAGCCCATGGGGCCCTCCGGGATGGGTGGCCCCACCCAGTGGACCCCCGGGACCCTTCCGGTGGTCCCGGTACAATACCGGTGACCCCGAAACTCTCCCGATGGCCGAAACTGCACTTCCTATATATAATTCTTCACCTCCGGACCATTCCGGAACTCCTCGTGACGTCCGGGATCTCATCCGGGACTCCGAACAACTTTCGGGTTACTGCATATTCATATCTCTACAACCCTAGCGTCACCGAACCTTAAGTGTGTAGACCCTACGGGTTCGGGAGACATGTAGACATGACCGAGACGGCTCTCCGGTTAATAACCAACAGCGGGATCTGGATACCCATGTTGGCTCCCACATGCTCCTCGATGATCTCATCGGATGAACCACGATGTCGAGGATTCAAGCAACCCCGTATACAATTCCCTTTGTCAATCGGTACGTTACTTGCCCAAGATTCGATCGTCGGTATCCCAATACCTCGTTCAATCTCGTTACCGGCAAGTCACTTTACTCGTACCGTAATGCATGATCCCGTGACCAGACACTTGGTCACTTTGAGCTCATTATGATGATGCATTACCGAGTGGGCCCAGAGATACCTCTCCGTTATACGGAGTGACAAATCCCAGTCTTGATCCGTGTCAACCCAACAGACACTTTCGGAGATACCCGTAGTATACCTTTATAGTCACCCAGTTACGTTGTGACGTTTGGTACACCCAAAGCACTCCTACGGCATCCGGGAGTTATACGATCTCATGGTCTAAGGAAAAGATACTTGACATTGGAAAAACTCTAGCAAACGAACTATACGATCTTGTGCTATGTTTAGGATTGGGTCTTGTCCATCACATCATTCTCCTAATGATGTGATCTCGTTATCAATGACATCCAATGTCCATAGTCAGAAAACCATGACTATCTGTTGATCAATGAGCTAGTCAACTAGAGGCTTACTAGGGACATGTTGGTGTCTATGTATTCACACATGTATTACGATTTCCGGATAACACAATTATAGCATGAATAAAAGACAATTATCATGAACAAGGAAATATAATAATCCTTTTATTATTGCCTTTAGGGCATATTTCCAACAGAAGCAACAACGGTAGATGCTGGAATCAATGAATTTTTTGCCACATTGATGGAGTGGTACTGTTTGGGCGGCGGGGACCGCGGGGTGACACGATTTTTTGTTGCAACCAGCAAACTGAAAAGCTACAACCGTCGAGTTGTTTTGCTAGGACAGCGACATGTGGAAGTGGGTGATCCAGTAAAGACGATGACGATGCGGTCGTGTGCACTCGGGCGAACGAGCGTCGACACGCAGATGTTGCACTCCCAATGTTGCAGCCACAAGGGCGGAGAGCTCCAGCCGCCGCGGGCCGAGGCTCCGTGCCAGCGTTTGCGCGTCTACGACCATTCATAGTAGGAGCTGCAATGAGCCATGGCCGAGCACGTCCATCGACAACGGGTGTTATAGGAGGGGAGGGGGGGGGCAAATGCTAGATGAAATGGACGGACGAGACGAGGGGGGGAGGGGGGGGGGGGAGGGCACGACACGAGCGGTCCGACAGGCGGGGCCGGCATCTCCCCTGCAGCGCATGTGGATCCGATGCGTGAAGAAGACAAGGGGAACCTTCACACGGCCAGGGGTGGTCGATCTGAACGGCTCACGCTTGACCGCCAAAGTTTTGGGCCGGCCGGCCGGCCAGCCGGCGCCTAGCGCTGCGTTTTGCTTACCCGGGAGGAGCAACAGGAGGAGCACCTTCCGGCTGGTGCACTGCCACGCACACACGATCCGTTTACAGAAGAAGTGTCACGAATAACCCACGGAAGCAAACCTACAGGTAGCGATCTATCTAGAGTGAATCTAGGAGCAGAGCAGGTAGAGAAAAAGGCAGCGAGCAAGTGGCGCCCCCCATTGGGCCGAGTGGCACAGGCCGCTGCGGCACCGCATGTGGCCCGGGACCGGGTGGCGTTTGACCAGTGCCACGCGCGCACACACACACACCGGGCAGAGCCGTCGACAGGGCGCGGGCGCAGGCCACCAGGCGCGCTGCCACTGGCCGCCCGGGCGCGAGCGAGACGGAGCGGGCCCCACCCCCCCGCGGCGGGACCGGGCGAGCCACCTGGACGCCTCTCGCCCTCGCGCTCGCCGACAGTGCTCGCGCCCACACCACGCGCGCGGCGCACTCGTCGCGCGCGCACTGGCTGTCTCTGGCCACGGAGCGAGCAGTGAGGGCGGGTGCGTGCGACCGAGCGAGCGAGCGAGCCCCACGCCGGCCCAGGCACCAGCTCGATGGAGCTCTCGCTGTCTGGTGAGCGAGGGGGGAGGGAGGGTGCGGGGAGGTAAAAACGGAGGGAGGGGGCAGAGGCAGACCGAGCAAACCACCTGCTCGGCCAAAAGAGGCAAAGAAGCGGCCGCCCCAAACGCACCCGCCCGGGCGGACTCATAGATAGATAGGGGCCATACTACTACTACTACCACCACGAGCGAGCCAAGCTGAGATACATACGGACATCACCCCCACCCACCCAGAGAGCGAGCCATGGCCATGGAGGCCGACGACGACGACCTGTGGGGCGCGGTCACCACCAGCCCCAGCGCCTCGCCCCCGCCGCCCTCCTCCGCCGCAGCCATCTCCACCGCGCTCAGCCTCAACACCCGCCTCCAGCTCCTCGCCGCCACCGGCGTCGGCGGCGGCTCCCCGTTCCACCCCGGCGGCGTCGGCGCCGGCTCGCCGTTCCACCCGGGCGGCGGCTGCTACCGCAATGCGGCCGCGTCCCCGACCTCCTTCTTCTCCCTCTGCCGCGGCCTCCTTCCCCCGCATCGCGCCCGTCGACGCCGGCCCCGCGCGCCGCGCGCTGGAGCGCGAGATGTGCTACGGCCACGGCGCCGCCGCCTGGCCCGGGGCCCCCGGCGCCGGCGGGGGCGCCGCCGCGCCCGTGGACCGGCGCAAGAAGCGCATGATCAAGAACCGCGAGTCGGCGTCCCGCTCGCGCGCGCGCAAGCAGGCCCACGTCACCCAGATCGAGTCGGAGGTGCACCAGCTGCGCGAGGAGAACGAGCAGCTCCGCCTCAAGTACGACCAGGTAAGCAGGCACCCCCCGCTCTCTCCGTCTCTCGGAACCATTCCTGGCCGTACCTAACCCGTCCCTCTCCTCCATGGACCCTCGCGGCGGCGGCGGCAGCTCAAGGCTTCGGTGGAGGTGTCGGTGCCGGTGAGGAAGACGCTGCAGAGGGTGCTCTCGGCGCCCTTCTGATCCTTCTTCCTTCCCGAGGGGTCGAGATCGAAGCAAGCAGCTCCTCCAGCCACCACCGCCACTACTACTACTCACATAGCTAGAGTGTTGCAGTAGCTAGCACTTACTAGTAACTATTACCAGCTACTACTACGGTGATCATCCATCATCGTCCCTGTAAATCCATATGGATGTTATTGTGTTCCTCCTTTTCCTTGACTTTCACTAGGCCGGCCGGGGCTGTCTCAATCTTTTTGGTCACTCAGCTAAACTAGAGGTGGCAATGCGCGAGGAAAGGGAAGAAGACGCAGCAGCTTAATCTGTACAGCGGCAGCTGCTACCAGTAGTAGAACTCCTAGTAATCATAGCCGTTGTGGATTAGCCAGGCAGCAGCTGGTTCTTGTTTTGCTGACTTGGTGATTAATGATATTATGGTGCTACTTTACTTACTGTTAGTTCTAGTGCTAGTATTGTTATTACTGTTGTTAGTTACCGTGATGATATGATTTGTGTTGCTGTTGCTGTTGCTGTCGCGTGGGAGGGATTAGGGTAGAAAGGGAGGCCACGGCCTCGCCGAGGGAAGCCCGGCCTGCCTGCACAAATGTGGCAACTATCGCCTCCTGGAACAACGACACTTCGGGTGACAAATTGCCCGCCTGCCTGCCGACCTCATCCCCACCCCCAGCCGCTCTGTTTTCTCCGCCGGCCCCTGGCCGTGGCCGTGGTCCATGGACGGACGACGGCGTGCTGGGATTTACCCTTTCCCCTCTTCTTTTTAGTAGACACATAGACATTGTAGAGTAGTAGTACAAAGTTGACACTTACTCCCCCTGTCTCATAATATATGAGCGTTTCTGACATTAATATAGTGTAAAAAACGTTCTTATATTGTGAGACTGTCTCATAATATACGAGCGTTTCTGACATTACTGTAGTATTAAAAATGTTCTTATATTGTGGGACGGAGGAAGAAGAGTATATATACAACCAACGATCCCGGCTTTGTTCGCACGTCGGTGTCGGAAAGAGACGCCGTCTTTCTATCCGAATAGCCAAGCCCGCAAGTCCGCCGCGACGTCGCTCTCTCCCCTCCTCCCTTTGGCCTTTCCGTTCTACTAATAAATTAGTTTGTTTGAAAACACGAAACAAAACTGCCGAGTCCAGCAACGGCCGCGCCCATTGTCTGTTGACAAGAGAAAAGTCAGGTACTCCTCCTCCTACTGTTTGCTTAGACCACGCCACAACGTTCCGCAGCGCGTGCCAGGGCAGGGGGGGACGTGTCTGTCTCGGCGTAGCCAATCCTTGTGGGCCACGTACGACGAAATGTGTGGTACTACTGCGATCACTCCGAGACTAGCCACAGTAGAGAGTAACATACACATATTCCTAGACTATGTTACTACTCTTTTTGGTCCTTTTTAGGGGTTGTTTGGTTCTAGGACTTGCATTGCCATACTTTGCCACACATTTTTGCCAAGCTTGTCTAAGATTAGTTCATCAAAATAAGAGCCATAAGTTGGCAAGCCTAAGGGAATCTTGCCACACGTTTTGAGTGTATGCCATGTGGGGCCCAAGTATGGCTTGCCTAAAGTGTGGCTTGAACCAAACACTCATCTAAGTTGGTCAAACTTACCTAACTTTAGGTGTGGCAATCTTTGGCAAAGTTAGTCACAAACCAAACAACCCCTTAGTTTGCATATAAGATTTGTCTGAAGTTAAGCCTCGTAAAGTTTGACCAACTTCATAGAAAAAAATATCAACATTCACAATGTGAAATCAATACCTGTTTATGCATTAAGACTTAAAGTTTCATATTGTATAAATTTAGCATGATAGATGTTAATATGTTTTCATATAAATATGGTTAAACTTTGAGAAGTTTGACTTCAGACAATTCTTATATGCAGAGTAAAAAGGACCGGAGGGAGTACCTTCATATTGGGTAGCAACATAATAATTGCATTGGGACATGTGATGTTATAGTAACTAGCTAAGTTACTCAAACTACCTCTCTCCTCATTAACTCATTGCAACATAAGACTACTCTATAGTGGGTAACTATGTTAATACTACCTTCATAGTGGGTACTAACATATGTGTTGTGTCATGCATCACTTCATTTATTAGGTTATAGACTCGTCTTTTCTTAATATGTGTGATGTTACAGTAACTTGCTATGTTACCACATGCCTCTCTTTTTGCATTAATTACATGCCACATCATCTATTTTTCTAGATAAGTGTGATGTTACCATCTATGTTATTCCCATTATGGGTAGTCTAAACAAATTTGCTGAGTTGGACTCGATGTTGCTGCTGAAGTTACCCCCGCTGTGACTAGTCTGAGAAGGTCTGGTCTGCGGCAAGTAAATGATGATCCATTCTTGACTTGCTTATTTCTGGAGTACCCCCTCCGGTATTTTTTTTAGTTCGCATATAAGCTTTGTTCGAAGTCAAGCCTCGTAATGTTTTACCAACTTTATAGAGCCTTGTCCCTCGCAAAAAAACTTTATAGAGAAAAATACCAAGTGGAATCGATATCATCAGATGCGTTATGACTTTAATTTTCATATTGTATAACTTTAGTATTATAGACGTCGATATTTTTCATACAAATATGATCAAATTGTTGATATTTGACTTAGAGTATTGTTTATATAAAAAGGACCGGTGGGAGCGAAAGTGCCTTTCTACTCCCGATCTCATTTGAGCGGTGAACAGTAAAATAAAAAAAATTAAAAAAAATCCAATTTTTTTGACAGAAACAATGACAAAAGTTCTAAGTGCTTGCAAAAATTCGTCATGAAATCACATTATGAAAGTAGCATTTTCAGAGCATCGATTTTGTTTTTTTTTCACGCCTTATAGGAATGTGATTTCATGACGAATTTTTGCAAGCAGTTAAAACTTTCGTCAATGTTTCTTGCAAAAAAATACTTTTTTTAAATTTTTTAAATTTTGTTTCCATTTTACTGTTCACCCGAGCTCAAGAAACTCCGTGTCCCGGTGGGAGTACTAACTCACTCTGCACTCACGGTCTCAAGATACACGCACAAATGGCACCTCATCACAGGTCTCAATTAGCTGACAAACGTGGCTCGAGTGGGGCCTCTCTCTCCCGGGCCCGCCAGCCATTACCTTCACCCGCCCCAGCATTCAAGGACAGATTCGCTATTGCTCCAACGAAAATTATATAAAAAAGGACAGGCAGATTCGCTATGAGAAAACAAAAACAAAAAAAGGATAGATGCTCTAATTCCCCAAGCAACAAAGAAAGAAAGAAAGAAAGAAAAAGGACAAATATATATTCTTTGACGAGGGCACACCCTGGAGGTAGTACGCATCCCCATCGGTCAGGATTTGTTGTCACGTCGCCGTAGATCCTAAGCTCAGCTCAGCTCAGCTCAGCTGTGATGCGTGATCTCATCTCTTTTGCCCCGACAACCCCCCCTGGTTGGCATCACAGCGCACAAAAATGGTATGTTTAATGCTCCCCTAAGCATGCATGGCATCATGGCCACACGCTGCTTTTACTCTAAAAAATAAAGTGGCCACTTGGTCCATGTGCTAATGGTAGTACTCCTACTATACGGCCCAGGCTTGGCTATGCCACATGCCAGCCAAGGTGTGGTGTGGTGTAGGTGTAGGAGGGAATCGGGGAATAGAAAAACTTGACCAGTTAGGGCAGGGCCGTACCAAGGAGCCACGCACAAACACAATTCTTGTTGTGTGTTTCAAAGCCGTGAATCTCTCCCATCTCCCATCTCCGCCAGCTTTGGCCCTGGCCCCGGAGATCTACCTAGATATTTTGGGTTGCGTCAAATAATCTACTGGAGACGGGGTACGGAGTACAGGCTATTTCTGTGTTGAGACCTGTGCTAAGCGTCATGGCGTGGCAAAGGCCATCGGCCAAAGAGGCCGCTACCCGTGGCAGGCCTTCCACCACACACCACGGAGATGTTCTTCCAGCTAGACTCCCTCGTCACGGAGCGCTGCTTTTCTGTCTGCCTTTCCACGGGTATCAGCGGTCGGCGCGTTAATGCTAGGAGTGTTTTTTTTTTCTTTCACTCTAGCTATATGTATAAGTGGAGCTACTTGTAAACTTGGGCAAGTCAATTTTCTGATCGTTGATTCTTTTGTTGAGATTTGATTTTCTTTTTCTCTTTGTCTATGTTGACTTTTTGACTTGCGCCTATTCAGGTTAAGTAGAAAAATAGGTCGATTTTTCTACGGGGCTTGAAGCCGGTTAAAAATTGCATGTTTTTTATCTGTATGTGTTTTTCTTTTATTTTATTTTTATTTTTAATCGTTTTCTTTCTACATGGATTATTTTGGCATTTGTACCAATGAATTGTATACATATGCAATTATTAGACATAATGTGTTTGAATTACAGTAGTGTGTGAAAATGCATTATTATATGCTTATTCTTTGCATATTTAAAAAGTGCAATTTTTTTACTAGTGCAAAGTTGTGTGCAAATTATTAATTCATAATTTCCTACAAAATTTCATTATTTTGATCTTGTTTTAGTTTTTAGTTCATTTTCTTTCTTTGAAGGGGTAATACCAATGCCACTAATTCATTCTTTCTTAGAAAACTTTATTATTTTTATATTGTTTTAGTTCTTATTTCACTTCCTTTCTTCTTTAAGGGTAATAGAAACATCACTAATTCATTCCTTCTTAGTTTTTTTTGCAAAATTTCACTATTACATGCTTATTCTTTGCATATTTAGAAAGTGCAAGTCCAGTGCAAAGTTATGTGCAAGTTTTTTATTATCATTTTCTTTCTTCTAAAAGGGTAATACCAATGCCACAAATTCATTCTTCCTTTGAAAACATTATAATTTTGATATTGTTTTAGTTTTTACTTCATTTTCTTTCTTCTGAAATGGTAATATGAATGCCACTAATTTTTCTTTCTTAGAAAAATTCATTATTTTAATTTTAGTTTAGTTTTAATTTGTTTCGTAATACCATCGTCACGAATTCATTCCTTCTTACGAAACTTTTTTTTGCGAAATTTCACTACTATATGCTTATTACTGCATATCCTAGAAAAGTGTATTTTTTGTATAAATAATGTGCAATTTTTGTCATTATTTGTTTTTCAAAATTTTCAACTTGTTTCTCCCTAAAGGGTAGTACCAATGCCACTAATTCAACTTTTGGTAGAAAATTCACTATTTTGATTTTTGTTTTAGTTTTTATTCCATTTCCTTTCTTCTTTAAGAGAAATACAAATGCCACTAATTCTTTCCTTCTTATGAAACTTATTTTTTGTGAAAAATCCACTATTATATTCTTGTTCCAACATATGATAAAAAAACACAATTTCTGTGTAAATTGTGTGTAAAAAATTGTAAGTATTTGTATTAATCTTTTACATTTTTTTCTTAAAGGATAATATCAGTGCCACTAATTTATTTTTTCTTATTAAATTTATTATTTCATTGTTTTACTTTTCATTTCATTATATTCCTTCTTTAAGGTAAGATACCAATGTAACTAATTCCAACACTTTTGTCATGAATGCAAATGACATGCACATATAGGTGATGTTTTTCCGAACATTTTGATATCCTGCTTGTATTTTTTTTTGAATTAGCATGAAGTTTTTATGAAGTTTTCTAAGTGATGGTCAAGCGGTCAAAGGGCGAAAGCATAAGAGGAGTGGAGTGGCTTGGGCAGAACCGAGGTTTTTTGGAAACTAGGGGTAAAACTGCCGAGTAGGACCCAACTAGGGGCATCAAATTAATTATCCCTTTTTGTGAAAATTCCATTATTATATGCTTATTTTTGCATATTATGAAAAACATAATTCTTGCACAAATTTTATCTTTATCTGTTTTATTGTTTTATTTTCATTTTTCTGAAATTGTAATACCAATGTCATTAATTCATTCTTTAAATAAAACTTCATTATAATGATTTTGTTTCAATTTTTTATTTTTCTTTGTTTACAAAATAAAATTATGATGTTGCGTCGAGTGGGTGCAGTTTGAACGGAGGCGGTGTAACAACAATGTGAAGGGCATCCTAATTGTTCAGTCTCGGTGACATTGTACGATGCACATGCAACATACGGGCGGCATGAGAATAAGACTAGGAAGAACTAACGTTTTAGTGTTAAGTGGCTGCATGAGGGCCGAGAAGCCATTGCTAATCATAACCATTAGCTAAACGTAGTGTTAATTGCTTGGTTCTGACGGAGCTAGCTGGTTCATGCATCAACCTCATGCAGTTTGCTGTGGACTAAAGACAACAAAGTAGCAGAATCACATCAGGATCTGGGATACATACACATCATAGTTTGGCAAGCTCAGTTGTGTAAGAGGAGAGAGGGGATGTTATGATCCATAAGTATATGAAATCAAACGTAGTTCTTTCGATAAGTAAGTGTGTTCACTGAACGAGGAGCAGAAGGAATTAATAAGCGGTTTTCAACAAAGTATTCATGCTGTAAGAAAGTTGTGTCAGATAGTTTGATAGCAAGATAATTGATAACAAATAACAAGTGTTGGAAATATTCCCTAGAAAGTTTGTTATGAAAGTCATCAAGAACGAGGAAATCCGAAAACACACCATCCGCCTAGACCATAGCGCTGAAAGACCGAGCCCACATCCCAAATCACGTCGGGCATGCGAGCGTCTGACTCAGCGTGCGCTTCGATCGCACCTTGACAAGTTCTTTCCTTCATGCAAGGTGACTGTCGGGTTGTGGCATGGCCTCTTTCCATCGCATTCCCTTGGCTAGATATCGTGCTTTGTGATGTATGCCTGGTATTTAGATTTTGTGGTCTGCCCGGGTGGTCGCGAGTCAACTTAGTTGCTCTGAGTGGGAGTCCTGGGTTCCAATGGTTAGACTCGATGTTGTGTAACCCTGGCTGGCCAAAGAATGTGGGCAACGATTATTGTTGTCGGTCATTGGTAAGTACATGCTGGATACAAATGCAATACAAACATAATTATTTGTAGATAATTGGTGAAAAATATGCTTCAAATCTCCTGCATAATGTTCAGTGTGCAATTGTTCCAGAATACCAATACGAATCTCATAACAAATATTTTCAGTAGGTGGGGGCTCCTTCCTAACCACTTCAACACGTGGAGAGGTCATCCCAAACAAACTTCTCAAATGATTATTTTTCATAGTAGCAAACAAGAATATAAATCGACACGAACGATAAAAGTTTCCTTACTAAAGTCCACTTACCAAGAGTGTTACATTCCCCGAAAACAATGCCAGAAAATAGTCTTGATGACTAACAAGTATAGGAAATCAATCGTAATCCTTTCAATAAGTAAGAGTGTAGAATCCAACGAGGACAGAAAGAGTTGACAAGCAGTTTTTATCAAGGTTTCACTGCAAGTGTTGTAAGATAGTTTTGATAGATAGTTTGTAACCAACTAGCAAGTAACAAAAGTATTACAGTGCAGCAAGTGGCCCAATCCTTAATGGTGCTAAGGACAAGCCGATGGTGATTCTTATAGTGACTAAAACACTCTTGAGGAGACACGAGAATCTCGCCAAGTTACTTTCACCATGATTCATTAAGTTACCATTCATTGCTTTGATAAGTATTATGTGGGTGGACCGGATCTAAGGTGTTGCCCTAACATGAACACATACCTACTTATGATTGTACCCTCCATGCAAGCATCTGCAACTACAAAGAAGTAATTGGGATAAAATTAACCATGACATTAAACAGTTGGATCCAAAACCATCCCATCATGAGTTAATTCACAAACAAGGTATTGGGTTTTATCACTCCCGTAACCCATCATCTACGAACTACTTCCACGATGCCTTCCTTAGGCCCAAAGATGGTGAAGTGTCATGTAGTCGACTTTCACATAACACCACCAGAGAAAGAACAACACAACATATCATCAAACCATTGAACAATACCCAACTTCACATGATTACTAATAACAAGACTTATCTCGTCTTCTCAAAACCTAATGAAACTACTCACAACTCATCAAATGGATCATGATCAGTAGATACAAATATATGATGAACAATCTAAACACAACAATCTTTCGCCAATAATTCTCATATGCATCAACTACAAGGTGTAATCAACACACATAAACACTCCTAGGTACCAATCTGAGGTTTCATACAAGGATTGAACACAAAAGAAGAACTAGGGTTTGGAGATGAGATGGTGCTAGTGAAGATGTTGATCCCCACGATAAAAAGGCTGTTGGTAATGATGAAAGTTTCGATTTCCACCTCCTGAAGGGAAGTTTCCCCGACATAGTTGCTTCCCGGAGAGCAAAAATGTTCCCGCCAAGTTCCGCCTCGCAGACATCTGCGGAAAGTCCCGAGGATTTTCTATGATTTGTTTTCTAGGGCAAATGTAATTTTATAGCCCAAGGACGTCGGGAGAGGGGCCAAGGGGGCCCCACATGGCTATGTGGCATGCCCTAGGGTGGCGGCGCACCACCAGGATGTGTGATCCCTAAGTGGCCCCCTCTGGCCCATTCTTGCTTCATAATTCTTCATATATTTTGAAATAATTCTCCAATAATCCATGCTGCCTTTTGAGCTCTCGGGAATTGATTTTTTCCTTTGTTGCATTTTAGGTCAAGAATTCCATTTGTCCGACAATCCCCTCTCTTTGTATCCCTTACATTTTAAGTGAGAGAGGCATTAGAATTGCATCATATTGTGAAATATGTCATTGAAATAGGATAAATTATAGTAGAAAATAATGATGCAAAATGGATGTATTAGACATAGTCAGCGCAAATGTTATGGGCAGAGATGGTGGAGCCATAGGAGACCCCTCAAAGACATCTGAATAAGGAGGCATCTGCTCATCGATGATAGTTGGGAGTCCTCAACATAGGACGCTGGAAACTCACTCTCGGACAGGACAATGGCCTGACTAAACTCTCGTGTGCTCATCTCCTATAGTTGTTCGCTTCGGGAAGAGTGGAGCACACTACCCATGGACAGTACGGACGAGCGCCACAAATAGATAGTATGAAGAAGCACTACACATGGACAATATGAACAAACTATAGGGTCAAAAGTATGTCTAGAGGGGGGGGGGTGATTAGACTACTGATACGTCTCCATTGTATATACCTTTTCGAACTCTTTTGCCCTTGTTTTGGACTCCAATTTGCATGATTTGAATGGAACTAACCCGGACTGACGCTGTTTTCAGCAGAATTGTCTTGGTGTTATTTTTGTGTAGAAATAAAAGTTCTCGGAATGACCTAAAAATTTACGGAGAATATTTTTGGAATATATAAAAATATTGGCGAAAGAATCAACCAGAGGGGCCCCAACCATTGGCCACAAGAATGGGGGACGCCCCCATAGGGCGTGCCCTGGTGGCTTGTGGGCCCCCTAGACCTCCTCCGACCCTAACTCGAACGCTATATATTCACATCTTCGAAGAAAAAAATAGAGAGAAGGATTCATCGCGTTTTACGATACAAAGTCGCCGCCGTCTCCCGTTCTTCATCGCGAGGGCTGATCTGGAGTCTGTTTAGGGCTCCAGAGAGGGGGATTCGTCGTCATCATCATCACCAACCTTCCTTCATCACCAATTTCATGATGCTCATCGCCGTGCATGAGTAATTCCATCGCAGGCTTGCTGGACGATGATGGGTTGGATGAGATTTATCATGTAATCGAGTTAGTTTTGTTAGGGTTTGATCCCTAGTATCCACTATGTTCTGAGATTGATGTTGCTATGACTTTGCTATGCTTAATGCATGTCACTAGGGCCCGAGTGCCATGCTTTCAGATATGAACATATTATGTTTTCATGAATATATTTGTGTTCTTGATCCTATCTTGCAAGTTGTAGACACCTATCACGAGTTATGATCCGCATACCTCAAGGTGACAATAATTGGGATTCTTTTCGGTGATTACCGTAGTTTGAGGAGTTCATGTATTCACTAAGTGCTAATGTTTTGTTCCGGTTCTCTATTAAAAGGAGGCTTTAATATCCCTTAGTTTCCATTAGGACCCCGCTGCCACGGGAGGGTAGGACAAAAGATGTCATGCAAGTTCTTTTCCATAAGCACGTATGACTGTATACGAAATACATGCCTACATTATATTGATGAATTGGAGCTAGTTCTGTGTCACCCTAGGTTATAACTGCTACATGATGAATATCATCTGACACAATTATCATTGCCGATCCATTTCCTATGAGCTTTTCACATATTGATCTTTGCTTAGTTACTTCCGTTGCTACTGTTACAATCACTACAAAACTACTACTGTTACTTTTGCCACTGTTATTGTTACTTCCATACTACTTTACTACTAAATATTTTGCTCCAGATATTAAGTCTTTTAGGTGTGGTTGAATTGACAACTCAGCTGCTAATACTTGAGAATATTCTTTGGCTCCCTTTTGTGTGCAATCAATAAATTTGGGTTGAGTACTCTACCCTCGAAAAATGTTGCGATCCCCTATACTTGTGGGTTATCAAGACCTTTTTCTGGCGCCGTTGCCGGGGCGCATAGCTCTATTTTCTGAGTCACTTGGGATTTATATCTGTTGACCACTATGAGGAATTTGAAAGATAATCGAACCAAGATTCATCTAGCTCTGCACTTGATTCACCTTCTGTTTGAGTAAGCTTGTGACACCTACACTTGCTATTGATTCTGATATGTCGCATGTTATTGATGATGCTACTTCTACTATGAATGATGCTTATGATGGGTTTCGTAGTAATTTCAAAAATTTTCCTACGCACACGCAAGATCATGTGATGCATAGCAATGAGGGGGGGGGTGTGATCTACATACCTAGTAGATCACAACGGAAGAGTTTGGTTGATGTAGTCGTACGTCTTCACGATCCGACCGATCAAGCACCGAAACTATGGCACCTCCGAGTTCTAGCACACGTTCAGCTCGATGACGATCCCCGGACTCCGATCCAGCAAAGTGTCGGGGAAGAGTTCCGTCAACACGACGGCGTGGTGACGATCTTGATGCACTACAACAGCAGGGCTTCGCCTAAACTCCGCTACAGTATTATCAAGGACTATGGTGGCTGGGGGCGCCGCACATGGCTAAGGAAAAGATCACGTGGATCAACTTGTGTGTTCTAGGGTGCCTCTGCCTCAGTATATAAAGGACCAAAGGGGGGGGGAGGCTGGCCGGCCACATAGGGCGCGCCAGGAGAGTCCTACTCCCTCTGGGAGTAGGATTCCCCCCCATCCTAGTTGGACTAGGACTTGTGGAGGGGGGAAAAGAGAGAGAGGGGCCGCCCCCCTCTCCTTGTCCAATTCGTACCAAGGGAGGGGAGGGGCGCGCGGCCCATGTAGGGCTGCCTCTTCTCTTTTCCACTAAGGCCCATCATGGCCCATTTAGCTCCCGGGGGGTTCCGGTAACCTCCCAGTACTCCGGTAAAATCCCGATTTTACCCGGAACACTTCCGATATCCAAACATAGGCTTCCAATATATCAATCTTTATGTCTTGACCATTTCGAGACTCCTCGTCATGTCCGTGATCACATCCGGGACTCCGAACAACCTTCGGTACATCAAAATGCATAAACTCATAATATAACTGTCATCGAAACCTTAAGCGTGCGGACCCTACGGGTTCGAGAACAATGTAGACATGACCGAGACATGTCTCCGGTCAATAACCAATAGCGGGACCTGGATGCCCATATTGGCTCCTACATATTCTACGAAGATCTTTATCGGTCAGACCGCATAACAACATACGTCGTTCCCTTTGTCATCGGTATGTTACTTGCCCGAGATTCGATCGTCGGTATTCCAATACCTAGTTCAATCTCGTTACCGGCAAGTCTCTTTACTCGTTCTGTAATACATCATTACGCAACTAACTCATTTAGTTGCAATGCTTGCAAGGCTTAAGTGATGTGCATTACCGAGAGGGCCCAGAGATACCTCTCCGACAATCGGAGTGACAAAACCTAATCTCGAAATACGCCAACCCAACATGTACCTTTGGAGACACCTGTAGTACTCCTTTATAATCACCCAGTTACGTTGTGACGTTTGGTAGTACCCAAAGTGTTCCTCCGGTAAACGAGAGTTGCATAATCTCATAGTTATAGGAACATGTATAAGTCATGAAGAAAGCAATAGCAACATACTAAACGATCGGGTGCTAAGCTAATGGAATGGGTCATGTCAATCAGATCATTCTCTTAATGATGTGATCCCGTTAATCAAATAACAACTCATTGTTCATGGTTAGGAAACATAACCATCTTTGATTAACGAGCTAGTCAAGTAGAGGCATACTAGTGACACTTTGTTTGTCTATGTATTCACACATGTATTATGTTTCCGGTTAATACAATTCTAGCATGAATAATAAACATTTATCATGATTATAAGGAGATAAATAATAACTTTATTATTGCCTCTAGGGCATATTTCCTTCAGCTTATGATGCTACTACTTTGCATGATAAAACTGTGCCACTGGGTGAATTGCTTGATGAACACCTTGCTAGAGTTAAAACTATTGATTATGGTGAGGATGCTATATTTTTGAAACTGAAAACTTTGAAACACTTGATAAGACTAGCTCTCCTAGATATGAACTTCCTGTTATACCTGAGGGTTATGTTATGGATGGAGAGGTAGCTAGGGACTTTCTTGCTTGTAAGTATAGAGATGGTCTTAAGAAATTACTATGCAAGTGGAAAGAAAAATCTTTGAATGCTAGAATGCAATATGATCCTAAGTTTGCTACTTCACCTATCTTTGTTACTGATAAGGATTATGAATTCTCTGTCGATCCTGAGTTAATTACTTTGGTTGAATCTGATCCTTTCCATGGTTATGAATCTGAAACTGTTGTGGCACATCTTACTAAATTGAATGATATAGCCACCCTATTTGCTAATCAGGAAAAAATCGCTATTACTATATTCTCAAGTTGTTTTCTTTCTCACTAAAGGGTGATGCTAAGATATGGTTTAATTCTCTTGCTCCTGGTTTTGTGCGTAGTCCCGAGGATATGATTTATTACTTTTCAGAAAAATATTTTCCTGCTCATAAAGTACGAGATACATTCCTCCACTCACAAAATGCCTTGGTTGATGAGATTTGAGCCTTATAAACCGGAAAGAAGGGAGTACCCCATGTAGTCGCACTTAAGACGGTCGTGCCCCTCCCCTAGCACCGGTCGCCCTTCCGGCCCCGACGGCCACCCTCCCCCTCCCGCCGGCCACCACTCCGGTACCGGCCTCCACCTCCCGATGGGCTCGCAGGTCTCACTGAGTGCTTCCTCCACGCCGTCTAGGACCCTGCTGCCCTCCCCGCTCAGGCCACCCTTCCGCTCCGTTGTCGTCGACCTCAAGGTCCTAGACACGACTTTCGGCCCTATTGTCCAGGGGGTTGGACGGGGGGGGGGGGCTCGCGCCTTGTGCCTCCTCCGGCCTATGAGGCGTGGCAGACCAAGACAAGTCGCCTCCGCCCGCGGAGCCCTGGCCCCCCACCCCTCCAGCCCCACACCGTCAGCTTTCGCCTACCCTTCCCTCCTCCAGGCCGCCCTTCATGGCCTGTGCTACAACTATGGAAATGACTGACATATCTCACGTGATTGCACGAACGAGATGGTCTGTGTCCGGTGCAACCGCATCGGCCACTGATACATCCCCAATGTATCTATAATTTTTGTTTGTTCCATGTTGTTATATTATCAATCTTGGATGTTTTATAATAATTTTATATCATTTTTTGGTACTAACCTATTGACGTAGTGCCAAGTGCCAGTTGTTGTTTTTTGCATGTTTTTTACATCGCAGATAATCAATAACAAATGGAGTCCAAACACAGCGAAACATTTTGTGGACTTTTTTTGGACCAGAAGACAACCAATGGGCCGAAGAAGCACTTGGGGGCTACTCCGAGGGGAGCACAACCCACCAGGGCACGCCTGGGGGCCCAGGCGCGCCCTGGTGGGTTGTGCCCACCTCTGGTGCCCCCCGGACCGCCTCTTTACTCTATAAATACCCCAATATCCCAGAAACCCTAGGGGAGTCGGCGAAAATCAATTCCAGCCGCTGCAGAGTCCAGAACCACCAGATCCAATCTAGACACCATCACAGAGGGGTTCACCACTTCCATAGGTGCCTCTCCGATGATGCATGAGTAGTTCTTTGTAGACCTTCGGGTCCGTAGTTAGTAGCTAGATGGCTTCCTCTCTCTCGTTTGATTCTCAATACAATGGTCTCTTGGAGATCCATATGATGTAACTCTTTTGCGGTGTGTTTGTTGGGATCCGATGAACTTTGAGTTTATGATCCGATCTATCTCTTTTTATCCATGAAAGTTATTTGAGTTTCTTTGATCTCTTATATGCATGATTGCTTATAGCCTCGTATGTCTTCTCCAATATTTGGGTTTTGTTTGGTCAACTTGATCTATTTATCTTGCAATGGGAAGAGGTGCTTTGTAGTGGGTTCGATCTTACGGTGCTTGATCCCAGTGACAGAAGGGGAACCGACACGTATGTATTGTTGCTACTAAGGATAAAACGATGGGGTCTATTTCTACACAAATAGATCTTGTCTACATCATGTCATCGTTCTTATTGCATTACTTCATTTCTCCATGAACTTAATACACTAGATGCATGCTGGATAGCCGTCGATGTGTGGAGTAATAGTAGTAGATGCAGGTAGGAGTCGGTCTACTAATCTTGGACGTGATGCATTTGTAATGATCATTGCCTGAATATCGTCATGAGTATTTGAAGTTCTATCAATTGCCCAACAGTAATTTTTTCACCCACCGTTTGCTATTTTTCTCGAGAGAAGCCACTAGTGAAACCTACGCCCCCCGGTCTCTTCTACATATTATTTGCCTTTGCGATCTATTTTCCTTTGACTTTATTTTCAGATCTACTAAATCAAAAAATACAAAAATACCTTGCTGCAATTTATTCTTATTTATTAATCTACTACAATTTATTCACGTCCGTTTTGCCTATCTTGGGTACCGTACCCGAAATGGATTGACAACCCCTTTTACACATCAGGTTGCGAGTATTTGTTATTTGTGTGCAGGTGCTGATTACGTTGTGTTGCTTGGTTCTCCTACTGGTTCGATAACCTTGGTTTCATCACTGAGGGAAATACCTACCGTCGCTGTGCTGCATCATCCCTTCCTCTTTGGGGGAATACCGACGTAGCTTCAAGCCGCTATCAAAAGGAATTTCTGGCGCCATTGCCGGGGAGGATCATCTACATATACCAGGTTCCTAATCACAAATCTCATCTCCTTGCAATTTACATTATTTGCCATTTGCCTCTCGTTTTTCTCTCCCCCACTTCACAAAACTTTGCCATTTTATTCTCCCTCTTTTTTGTTCGCCGTTTTCTTGTCAGATCTATTTTTGTGTGCAATCTTGTTTGCCGTTATTGTCATTATGGATAGTTCTTCCTCTATTGCATGTACTCCCAAGAACGAGGTTCTCAACTTTAAACAAAACAGAGGAGAAAATTTAAAAGATGCATGGTATAGAATTTGCAATGCTCATAATAGATCTATCCGTAAGCAATCTACTGTTATTCTTCTTCGTTGCTTTTATGTGGGCATCACCACTTGGTATAGATTTGTCCTTGATACGATTACCAGTGGAAATTTCTTGATGTGTCCCTCTCTTGATGCTTTCAATGCCATGGGAAATTTAGTGGGTTCACCACCTCTTATGGTTAATGAAACAACTTTGACTCTTGAACATGTTATGGAAAGATTAGATGCTATTGAAAAGAAAATGCTTACTGAAGAACATATTGAGAACTTGGATAAAAAGATGCATAATTTTGCTACTAAGATTGGGTCAAAAGTGGGAGAAGTTTTTAAGTTGTTAAAGGAAAAGGGGACCATAATTCATGAAAGAATTGAAGAAAGTCTGTCTCGGATTGATAAACTAGAAGAAATCTTTAGTAATTTGAGCATGGCTTTTGCTTCCGCTAAAACTATTGAAAAAACTCCCGTAAAGATTGGCAAGACTACTCAAGTTACTAAGAACAAGGGTGCAACTTCTAGTAATAGTAAAGAAGATCTTAAGATGATTAGCATCCACCCGGATTTTGTTGAAGTTATAAGAGATCCCTTTGGCAAGAATGAATTCTTTAAAATTGTTCCTAGAAGTATTGTCATTGAAGATCTTTATGCTAAATCTTTGAAGAATTCTAAGTGTTTGATTGAAGAGTTGCACAAAGATGACAAAACTTAGATCCTTGCTTTATGCCTAGCTAAGGGCGTGAAACAATAGCGCTCGTTGGGAGGCAACCCAATGAATAAAATTTATTTTTGCGTTTTGCTTTCTGTTTTTGAGTGTTAGCACAATTATGCTACTATTATAATTGTGTTTTTATGTTTTAATTACTGTTTGTGCCAAGTAAAGCCTTTAGGATCTTCTTGGGTGATAGTTGTTTGATCTTGCTAAAAAACAAAAACTTTTGCGCTCGCGAAAATAATTTTAATTTTTAACCAGAGAGCGATAAAATACCCATTCGTTTTGTCGTAGATTAATATACAAATTTCCCAGGTCATCCTAATTGTTTAGAGTTTTTGGAGTTACAGAAGTATTCAAAATATCCAGATTGCTACATAATGTTTTGTTTTTGATAGATTCGGTTTTCTTTGTGTTGTGTGCTTGTTTTGATGATTCTATGGTTTTATTTGATGAACTTTTGCCATAGAAAAGTTGGAATATAGTAGATATAATGCAAGAACAAAATATGAATTGGTTTGCTACAACACTTATAGTAGTGATTTGTTTTCTTATACTAACGGATCTCACGAAGGCTTTTGTTGAGTTTTGTGTGATTGAAGTTTTTAAGTTTTGGGTTATCTTACGATGAATGAAGGAATAAGGAGTAAGAAGAGCCTAATCTTGGGGATGCCCCGGCATCCCAAGCTATTATCCAAAAGAGAGCAAGCAACTAAGCTTGGGGATGCCCCGAGTGGCATCCCCTCTTTCTTCTAATGACCTATATTTTTATTCGTCACATACTATATGTCTTGCTTGGAGCGTCTTGTATGATATGAGTCTTTGCTTGTTTTATTTTGTGTTTTTAGTCTTGATCCCTTGCTGGACACACCTATTTGAGAGAGCCAAAATTATGCCATGACTTGTTAGAATTGCTCTCTATGCTTCACTTAATTTTTTATAAGCTATGGATTTGCTCTAGTGCTTCACTTATATCTTTTTGAGCACAGTGTGCTTTAGTATTTTTGAAGAAATGCTCTCTTGCTTCACTTAAATTTATTTGAGAGTTAGTAATTTTTTAAGAAATTCTCTCTTGCTTCACTTAAATTATTTTGAGAGAAAGAAATATTATGCTTATGATCTTCACTTATATTTGTTTGAGCTTACCAAAAGCAACACATGAAAATTAGTTCCAAAGTGATAGATATACAAGAAGTATATAGTAAAAACTTTCATGAATATCATTGGACAAAATAAACTTGATTCTTAGTTATAGTTTTGAGATATGATGATGTGATATGTGAGTCATCTTGATGAGTAATTATGCTTTAGTAAGAATATTGGTGTTAAGGTTTGTCATTCCCTATGCAAGCATGAAAGTCAATAGTCATGCAATGAAATTATATCCTACTTGTGGTGCATTATTCGGTGTTAATTATGCTTAATGCTCGCTTATGAGATTATTCGTTTCTTAGTTGGTCGCTTCTCAATCTTTTGCTAGCCTTCATTTTGCACTAAGTATGATCACTACTTGTGCATCCAAAATCCTTTAAACCAGTTTTGCCACATGAGTCCACTATATCTACCTATATGTGGTATTATTTTACCGTTCTAAGAAAATTTCTATGTGCCATCTCTAATATTCAAAATAAACTTCTCTTTTTTGTGCTCATACCGCTCGCGAGGCGGTGAGGGGTGGCTAATATTTTTCATGCTAGATGTGTTATTCTCACGATGAGTGTTTATTCACTTGTCATTGCACGAGAGTAAGGCAAAGGTTTTAGGGATGCCCAGTCCCGAAATGAAAAATGAATTTACATTATGTTGTCAAATAATAAATTTCTTGGAAAGTGTTGGTATGGAAGGCACCCGTGGATACGGTTAGCCATGGAAAGTGAAAGTATGGTGGAAAAAGGACTAAACTTTAATTTCTGTTTGGGAACTGCCTATGATATATCTAGCATGGAAAGTGTTGGGAACTCTAAGTCGTTTTCGTTGGTGGGAAAAGTATGCCTCTCAAAATGTTTTTATCCCTCAATTTTTGCTTTGAGCTCTGGCACCTCTACAAATCCCTACTTCCCTCTGCGAAGGGCCTTTCATTTACTTTATGCAATTTTTATTTTTGAATTTGAGTCTCCATCTTCTCTTATAAAGCATCAATTAGGGGCACTATGATCGTACTTGAGCATTGGGTGTAGTTAATATGCGAGTGTGTTTCATGAATGGATCAATGATTGAGAATGATGGTCTAGGGATAGCTTATTTTAGCGTTGATATTTTGAAAGACATGGTTGCTTGTTGATATGCTTGAGTATTTAAGTTATCATGTCAAAACTAGACTATTGCTTTGAACAATATAAAAGTCGAAATGTCCATGCTATAAAGAAAATAATATGATATGACATGTTATGAAGCATTCCACATCAAATTTTTTATTTTTATCATTTACCTACTCGAGGGCGAGCAGTAATTAAGCTTGGGGATGCTGATACGTCTCCAACGTATCTATAATTTTTTATTTTTCCATGCTGTTATAGTATCAATCTTGGATGTTTTATAATCATTTTATAGTCATTTTATATCATTTTTTGGTACTAACCTATTGACATAGTGCCAAGTGCCACTTGCTGTTTTTTTTGCATGTTTTTACATCGCAGATAATCAATACCAAACGGAGTCCAAAAACAATGAAACTTTTTGTGGATTTTTTGGGACCAGAAGACAACCAATGGGCCGAAGAAGCACCTGGGGGCTGCTCCGAGGGGAGCACAACCCACCAGGGCACGCCTAGGGGCCCATGCGCGCCATGGTGGGTTGTGCCCACCTCGGGTGCCCCCGGACCGCCTCTTTACTCTATAAATACCTCAATATTCCAGAAACCCTAGGGGAGTCGGTGAAAATCAATTCCAGCCGCCGCAGAGTCCAGAACCACGAGATCCAATCTAGACACCATCATGGAGGGGTTCACCACTTCCATCGGTGCCTCTCCAATTATGCGTGAGTAGTTCTTTGTAGACCTTCTGGTCCGTAGTTAGTAGCTAGATGGCTTCCTCTCTCTCGTTTGATTCTTAATACAATAGTCTCTTGGAGATCCATACGATGTAACTCTTTTGCGGTGTGTTTGTTGGGAGCTGATGAACTTTGAGTTTATGATCCGATCTATCTCTTTTTATCCATGAAAGTTATTTGAGTTTCTTTGATCTCTTATATGCATGATTGCTTATAGCCTCGTATTTCTTCTCCTATATTTGGATTTTGTTTAGCCAACTTGATCTATTTATCTTGCAATGGGAATAGGTGCTTTGTAGTGGGTTCGATCTTACAGTGCTTGATCCCAGTGACAGAAGGGGAACTGACACCTATGTATCGTTGCTACTAAGGATAAAATGATGGGGCCTATTTCTACATAAATAGATGTTGTCTACATCATTTCATCATTCTTATTGCATTACTCCATTTCTCCATGAACTTAATACACTAGATGCATGCTAGATAGCGGTCGATGTGTGGAGTAATAGTAGTATATGTTGGCAGGAGTCGGTCTACTAATATTGGACGTGATGCCTATGTAATGATCATTGCCTAGATATCATCATGAGTATTTGAAGTTCTATCAATTGCCCAACAGTAATTTGTTCACCCACCATTTGCTATTTTTCTCGAGAGAAGCCACTAGTGAAACCTACGACCCCGGGTCTCTTCTACATATTATTTGCCCTTGCGATCTATTTTCCTTTGCCTTTATTGTCAGATCTACTAAATCCAAAAATCCAAAAATACCTTGCTGCAATTTATTCTTATTTATTTTATTTGGCGTTCGATCTATCAATCTACTACAATTTATTCACGTTCGTTTTGCCTATCTTTGGCGCCGTACCTGAAAGGGATTGACAATCCCTTTTACACGTCGGGTTGCGAGTATTTTTTATTTGTGTGCAGGTGCTGATTTCGTTGTGTTGCTTGGTTCTCCTATTGGTTCGATAACCTTGGTTTTATCACCGAGGGAAAAACTACCGTCGCTGTGCTGCATCATCCCTTCCTCTTTGGGGAAATACCGACGTAGCTTCAAGCCGCTATCAGCCACATCACGTGGGACTGCACATGGAGGCGGGTCTCGCCGCCGCTGGACTTCCAGGCCCCTCCCTGCCCGCCGGCGTGCCCCACATTGGCTGCTTAGCACTGGACCTATGTGGTCAGAATGAAGAAGGACAAAGCCAGACACCTCGGGCCTCGATGCATGTGGGGTCTGTCGAGATTGTGGTGCAGCAGAGGATTGGCCAGGAACTGCCGCAGGAGGGCCATCCTGAGGGATCATAAGTCGATCCCGCGTGTAGCCCCACCCCCTTGGCGCTTTCTGTCGCGTGGCCCGAGGAATGAGGGGGGGGGGAGAATGCTGGGCAGGTGGATTCCACGCTCCTGTCCCCGCATGCCACGCAGATTGAGGAATGAGGACCGTGGATTGGATGGGGATTTCAGTTTCTTATTGGGATTGGGCTCGGAGCACCCACATCGCATGCAAGATGCCGACATGCCCATGCACGACGAGGGAATGGTAGCGGTGAGCCTCACAGTGGAAACGGCGGGTGCTCCACAACAACCAGTACACCCCTAGGTGGAGGACTTCTGCGCTAATATCACACACGAGCTGGCTTCGATTTTGCATGGACTGGTCACATGTACGCCGCCAGCACAATCCAGAAGGCCCCGACAGAAGAGAGCTCCTGTATCTAACCCACGAAGAAGTGTGCGGCTTGTAAAGGGAAGAGGGTCACACGCCACGAAGCAGCAATCAATAATCATCAGGAAACTCTGCTTGGCCAATGAAGGAGAGATCATCAGCGATCGAGCCCTAGAAGCATACGTTGAGCTCTTTAAGAAACCCCTTTCGGATTCCCACATAGGAGCGATCCTAGCACTGTTTGGATGGGAACCATCGGTGCTCCCACTCATGGAGCCGCCGACCGGAGTGGAGCTAGGCCCCTAGTGCCTACCAAGGATGGTGGATCTACGGGCCTTACCCATGGCGATACAACCCCTTAAGTTACTGGTGTGGAACGTCCAGGGACTAAACTCTCCGGCGCGTAGGCATTCTATCTACCAAGTGGTAATTTCGGCAAGTCCTAGCATTATATGCTTCCAAGAGACTAAGATGGAGAACATCAATGTGGAACTTGTAAGGCAATGTCATGGAAATAAATTCAAAAGTTTTTACTATTTACCCGCGATGGGTACTAGAGGCGGCATCCTCCTTGCTTGGGATGCTACGGTGGTACAATTATCCAACCCGCACACCACAACTAACACGCTAACGGCGGTGGTCAAACCTGTGGAAGGCCCATAATGGTGGATCACCGGGGTGTACGGCCCGCGGGGCGATAGAGAGAAGATTGAGTTCCTCCGGGAGATCGTGGAGGTGCGTGAACTGCTGGCAGGCCCTTGCGTGCTTGTGGGGGACTTTAACATCATGGTTAACCCTGAAGACAAGAACAACACGACAATCCATAGGTGGATGATGTATAGATCCCATACAAAACGAAACCAGCTTGAGCTCAAGGAGATTCATCTGAATGGGCGTAAATTCACATGGTCGAATGAAAGGGAGAGGCCGACCCTTGAGAAGATTGATCATATTTTTTGCACCAATTCATGGGAGTGATGACCCACAAGTATAGGGGATCTATCATAGTCCTTTTGATAAGTAAGAGTGTCGAACCCAACGAGGAGCAGAAGAAAACGACAAGCGGTTTTCAGCAAGGTATTCTCTGCAAGCACTGAAATTATCGGTAACAGATAGTTGTGTGATAAGATAATTCACAACGAGTAACACGCAACAAAAGTAAACAAGGTGTAGCAAGGTGGCCCAATCCTTTTTGTAGCAAAGGACAAACCTGGACGAACTCTTATATAAAGCAAAGCGCTCCCGAGGACACATGAGAATTGTTGTCAAGTTAGTTCTCATCATGCTCATATGATTCACGTTCGTTACTTTGATAATTTGATATGTAGGTGGACCGGTGCTTGGGTGCTGCCCTTCCTTGGACAAGCCTCCCACTTATGATTAACCCCTCTCGCAAGCATCCGCAACTATGAAAGAAGAATTAAGATAAATCTAACCATAGCATGAAACATATGGATCCAAATCAGCCCCTTACGAAGCAACGAATAAACTAGGGTTTAAGCTTCTGTCACTCTAGCAACCCACCATCTACTTATTATTTCCCAATGCCTTCCCCTAGGCCCAAACAATGGTGAATTGTCATGTAGTCGACGTTCACATGACACCACTAGAGGAAAGACAACATACATCTTATCAAAATATCGAACGAATACCAAATTCACATGATTACTTATAATAAGACTTCTCCCGTGTCCTCAGGAACAAACATAACTACTCACAAAGCATATTCATGTTCATAATTAGAGGAGTATTAATTATCATTAAGGATCTGAACATATGATCTTCCACAAAATAAACCAACTAGCATCAACTACAAGGAGTAATCAACACTGCTAGCAACCCACAGGTACCAATCTGAGGTTTTGAGACAGAGATTGGATACAAGAGATGAACTAGGGTTTGAGAGGAGATGGTGCTGGTGAAGATGTTGATGGAGATTGACCCCCTCTCAATGAGAGGATCGTTGGTGAGGACGATGGCTTCAATTTCCCCCTCCCGGAGGGAAGTTTCCCCGGCAGAATAGCTCCGCCGGAGCCCTAGATTGGTTCTGCCCAAGTTCCACCTCGAGACAGCAGAGCTTCATCCCGAAAGCTTCCTTCTTATTTTTTTCCAGGTCAAAACACACCATATAGTAGAATATGGGCATCGGGGGCCTACCAGGTGGCCCACAAGGTAGGGGGGCGCGCCTAGGGGGGTAGGACGCGTCCTCCACCCTTGTGGATGGCAGGTGGCCCCCTCTGGTGCTTTCTTCACCCAATATTTTTTTATATATTCCAAAATAATTCTCCGTGAAGTTTCAGGACTTTTGGAGTTGGGCAGACTAGGAGCCTGTTCAGATGCACTCCATTCCTTAACATCTTCCACTCCACTCCCAGCTCCTGGACTGATGGCTCCTTCCACCAAATCGAGAGTTTATAAGATGTTCGGCAACTGACTCCACTCCACAATCCATAAATGATCAATCAGAAGGGTGAAGGGGCCGTCGAGCTCCTCCACTCCGTCGCCGGCCGCGTCGAGGTCGCCGACGTCGTCCCTCCCGGCGCCGGTGTACTGCCGTGCGCGGACCCGTTGGAGCTCATCCAGAGGCCAGCGTGGACGCCGCTGCGTGGGCGCGTGCTGTACTTCTCGGCGGAGTTGCTGGTGGCGCTCAAGGAACAGGCTAGGCAGGAGCTCCTAGAGGCCGGGGACGCGGTGGGTGCGGCCGCCCTGAGGCGGTTCCAGGCCTTGGGCTCGTTGATGTGGCGGTGCGTCACCCGCGCTCGACGGCTGGTCCCGGACCACGTGATGGTGTTTTGCGTGGCCGTCAACGACCGAGGGCGGCTCCAGCTGGCGCTGCCGGGGGAGTACTTCGGGAACCGCATCCACGCCGTCAGCACAGAGCCCGTGTGCTCTTCTGACCTGGTGGTGCACGGCGGGCACGGGCGGGGGCGAGGGCGGCGGCCCTGGAGCGCGCGGTGGCAGCACACACGGATGCGGCCATCAGGGAGCGCGTCGCGGCGTGGACGACAAGCTCGCCAGGGAACGACGCTAGTGGGCGGTGGCAGCGTGGCGGTTGGGTTCAATGGTCGGAGAGTCGCTGTGAGAGAGAAAGAAATTTCGATCGATCGGGTAGAGGGAGTCGCCCGCGAAGCTCGCTATTAGCCACTCCGCCGAATTGAACTGCATGCAGGTCCACTCCACTCTTTCAACTCCAAGAGCGGTAGCGTTCGGCGGCCACTCCGCCCGCTCCGGGCGCGGAGTTGCGGAGCGAAGTGCATCCGAACAGGCCCTAGGTCTCTAATATTTGCTCCTTTTCCAGTCCAGAATTCCAGCTGCCGGCATTATTCCTCTTCATGTAAACCTTATAAAATAAGAGAGAAAATGCATAAGTATTGTGATATAATGTGTAATAATAGCCCATAACGCAATAAATATCAACATAAAAGCATGATGCAAAATGGACGTATCAGGGAGGAGGACCATCCCTCGAGTTTTGTAGCAGCATTGGGATCCGCGATACCGGACCACTGCCCTCTCCTCCTAGACCTCGACGCAGACTTCAGATTCGGCAAGAACTTTTGCTTCGAGGTTTTCTGGACCAAGATCGAGGGCTTCTTTGACACGGTCACAGAAGCGTGGAATTCCACCCCTTCCATTGGAAACCCGTTTATTGTGCTGGATAACAAGCTAAGAGCGATAGCCAAGAAACTGCAAAGCTGGAAGGATAGGTGGATCGGCAACATCAAAGTACAAATCTCCATAGCTTTGGAGATCATCGCGCGACTGGACGTGGCCATGGACTCACGACATCTGACGGCCGGGGAAATCGCACTAAGGAGAACCTTGAAGCACAAACTACTCGACTTATGCTCGCTAGAGCGCTGCATTGCACGACAGCGATCTAGATTGCTTTATTCGCGCGAGGGGGATGCCAATACCTCATTCTTCCAACAGCATGCATGCCAACGGACCAGGAGAAACATGATTCTCACTCAAACACAATGACCGATCATCACAGGCCAGGAGGAGCTGACCGAAGTGGTGGACAATTTCTACGACAACCTCTTCGGACACGCACCGGCGAGGGCGCATTCCTTGGACCTAGACAAGTTGGATATGTCGTGCAAGGAACTAGAGCACCTGGAGAGGTCGTTTCTGGCACAAGAAGTGGAGAGGGTAGTAAAAGCGATGCCACTTGACAAGGCGTCGGGGCTGGATGGATTCACCGACCGGTTTTATGCTACATGTTGGCACATCATCAAGGACGATTTCATGTGCGCTATGGACATGTTCCACCGCACTGACATGAGAGGCCTCGGCACAATAATCAAAGCCATAGTCACTTTATTACCCAAGAGGGCTGGCGCCACAGACTAAAGGACTTCCGGCCGGTGACCCTAGTCCACGGGGCCATCAAAATCTTCAACAAGGTACTTGCAGACAGACTTGCGAAGGAGCTGCCATCCATTGTGGGAACACATCAGAGCGCTTTTGTCAAAGGAAGACTACTGCATGACAACTTCATGTTGGTCCAAAGCACGGCGCGTAAGTTACATGCTATGGGCCAATCTTCAATAATGCTAAAGCTGGACATCACCAAGGCATCCGACTCGGTACAATGGCCATTCCTCATCAAGACAATGACACAACTTGGCTTCGGTGGTAGATGGGTATCGTGGATTTGTGGACTGCTAGGAACCACAACCACTAAGATCACAGTCAATGGTATACTAGGGAGGAATATCTACAACTGTCAAGGGCTACGCCATGGTGATCCGGTATCCCCAATGCTTTTCATCATGATCATGGAGCCCCTCAAGAAAATGTTCGACCTTGCCACGACACGAGGCCTACTGCCCCCTGGCAAGAACAGGAATAAGGCAAAGGATATCTATGTTCGCAGACGACGTGATGATCTTTATCAAGCCACAAGAAGTGGAATTAAGGACTTGCTCGAGAATATTGGAGATGTTTGAGGAAGCATCGGTCCTCAAGGTCAATCTACTGAAGAGTGCGGCAATTCCCATTCACTACTCAGGTGATGACGTAGCAACAGTCCAAAACACCATGAGATGCCAAATTGGATCCTTCCCATGCAAGTACCTCGGTTTACCATTAACACTCAGGAAGCAAACAACATCACAGTTGCATGATCTGGTGGACCATGTGGCCGCGCGCTTGCGCACTTGGCGTGCATCATCCCTACCCAAAAGTGGACGTCTGCTATTGGTGCAGTCGGTCTTGTGCGCAATCCCGATCCACGCGATGATGGCACTGGACATCCCGCCAAAAATGCTTATGGCAATGACGAAACTATGCAGAAGATTCTTGTGGTGTGGAAAAGACAAGCCCAATGGTGGAAATTGTGCGGTGGCTTGGGACACCGTATGCACACCCAAGTGGGCAGGAGGACTAGGACTACCAAACCTCGGGTGGTTAAACTGTGCTATGCAGGCAAGATGGCCGTGGTTGCAACGTACAGACCATCACAGCCTTGGAGCGAATTCCCAATCAAAGTGCCCAAGGAATCCATGGAAATGTTCAGGGCGGCTGCCAGCACTACTATTGGGAATGGACACACAGCCCTGTTCTGGGAGGATCGTTGGCTCCAGGGGTACCGGGTGCAAGAACTTGCGCCAGGGATTTACGGCGGTGTGCCGAACAGAATCAGAAAGACAAGAACCGTACAAGACGCGCTAGCGCAGGGGTCCTGGGCGCATGAGTTTGGCCTCGAGCTGACGGAGGAGAAGCTGCTCGAGTTCTTCGATATATGGGACCGCACAGCCACGGTGCAGTTGCACGATGAGATCCCAGATGTTGAAATATATTGCCCACCTCCCTCTATCAGTTCAGACTTTTGGATGAGTTGGCCGGAGCAATAGCCTAGACATGAGGGGAAGTGTTGAAATATATCGCCTACCTCCCTTCATCAGTTCGGACTTTTGGATGAGTTGGCTGGAGCATTAATTCAATACCAGACACAATATCTTGGGCGTGGGAGAATGACAGATGTTTCTCAACAAGATCAGCATATGCCGCCAAGTTCTGGGGAAAGGAAGTTTCCCCCACTACAAGCTTCACATGGGCGAGCCCCCCTCCGGTGCAAAATTTTCTCCTGGTTAGCCATCAAAAATAGATGCTGGACGTCAGACCGCCTAGCACGAAGAGGTCTCCCCCACCAGGACAAGTGCCCGTTCTGTGATCAACAAGACGAGACGATCATCCACCTACTTCTTCAGTGCGTCTTCTCAAGACAAATGTGGACGGTAATAGGCAAGGTGATGGAGTCGCCCGCGTACGCGCCCACCCATCTCGACGTCCTGACAGATTGGTGCACCAATAGAACAAGAAATCGACTTTTGGACAAGGACAACAGAACGATTACCACGTTGGGTATGTGGACACTATGGAAGCACCGGAACACAATCGTTTTCGACGGCGCAACACCCTACTTACATCGGGTCATCGAGACTATACACTTGGAGTGTAGGAACTGGAAGGCGAGCGGGTTTAATCAAGGACGACCTCAACCATTCAATAGCGGAACTAGCTAGGTGGATTAGCATGAGAGATGGGTAGGCTAGCTGAGCCGGTTGTGGCCGGGCAGAGTAGTGCTTACTTGTAATCACATGTAACTCTACTTGTGGAGGGGTTCTTTAACCCCTTTTCTTCTTTAATAGAAAAAAATACTTCTCACAAACCAAACACGCCATGAGATCCATGACGGTGATTTTGATAAGATCCAACAGTGACAACGCTCCTTCCCTCCTCACCCTTCCTCACGAAGCAAAAGGTGAGTAGAATCGTTGTCAAAAGATAACTGTGGCACACAGTCGAGCGGGGATCAACAATGTCTATCTCTGATTCTATCGTTCACTAGCACCACAGTTGCCGCCTCGTGCTCTACTGCACAGAGATGATAAAGATGCTCGACTCCGTGGACATGATAAAGATGATCGCGACTCAAAGAGAAGACAAGGATCTTGTTCCTTTGAAGAAGAGGCATTCGACGGTGCGTCAATCGGAAAACAGTGCCGACTACGCAGGCATATATACAGCGTGGTTGAGCAGCCAGCGGGAGACGGATGATCAGCAAGGGATCACTAGCCAAGAGCCGTACAGAAGAAACGGAGGCTAGCCATAGACGACGATGCGTTGCCGCTAAGAACTAGATCCGGCCGGTCCCAGCGGAAATCTTTTAGGCGCAGGGCGCGGTGGCGACCTGATGCGATGCTGATGCGGACGCCATGCATGTCGTGCATCGCGTACAACGGGCGCGGTTCCCCCGGCCGGCTGTGGCACGGCCCATCAAAAGCGAGCGCAGGAATATTTGACGTGTCCAACGCCGGGGCGCCGACGTACAGCGGCCGGCCGGCCGGGAGCGCACGATCGAGCCTAGGCGTGGCTGGGCCTGAGTACGTTTTGAGCGCCCGTGAGACGGTTCTGGTACGCCGCGCGCACGGCACGACTGCATCGGCCGTGGAGGTGGAGGAGGATCTCATCGCCGCTTTGCTTGACGGGCAGGATGGAGGAGCACTGCCAAACTGCCCGCCGCTACGCTTGACCAGACCAGCAGCGTCAGCTGGGTCTTGGTCGTTGTCGGGCGATGCCGAGGGCAGTGCTCTGGCCTGCGTCCACGGCTGGTACAAGGCGGCATGTGGTGTGGGAGACCGTAGCCAAGCGTGCGTTTCAAGCAAGCAAGCAAGCAAGCAAGCAATGCCTCGCCTGCCGCACCGTACCTGCCTTTGGGCACCCGAGCTGGACACACCCGGCCCCGTCGTCCCGCCCTCTGCGTGCGCTTCGCCTCGGTTGAGACCCGGTGCAGGCCTAGCTACTACAACTACTCCTACAACTGGTTTACTGGTGCTCCTATTGGCTGCTGTTCCTAGGAGTAGTATACTACTAGGAGCCTAGCATGCATGTGACAGCACTCCATCGGGGTCGGTCTCGGAATCAATGGACCAGCCAAAGGCAGCAGCGACCTAGTACAAGTCACCAGTCCGTTTGGCATCTGCGTGCGTTTGTGTAGCATTGTACGCTCACCAGTATTCTGTTTTGGATCGTCGCACGAAGAAACGGTGGTTGCATCTCTTCATGGGGTCTCCGTTTCTGGCTACACGTTTTTCGTTTTCTCCGTCGAGGGGAGCTGTTCACTGCCAGAGTTGGCAATGCAAGAAGCAAACAGGTCGAGTAGGTGTAGTTGCTACTACGTGCTCAGCAGAGCTGACACGTGGTTAACTTCTTCTTCTTTTTTTGCGGGGGTGGTTAACTTCTTTGTGGTGGAATCAGTCTACAAGGTTCAAGCCGTAAACTTTGACACCGATGTGCGCATTTTTCTTTTTTTAGTCTAGACTTTCAGTAATGTTCGTTTAGTGGGAGGGGATGTTCTCATTGAATACGAGGTGCGCTGTGGTAACTTCGGCAATCTCAAGATGTTGTGTCGGTTCAGTACTTCAGATGTGTTTATAGGAGTGTGTGTATGTGAGTGTCTAGATTTGTAATGTGTTGAAAAAAAAGCAATCATGCCTAGGTAATAGAATTAAGGACATCTCCAACGCTGTCCCCTAAAATAGACATACTATTTATCCGCAGATCAGTCTACAAATACTGATGCGGGAGCCCGCTATCCAACCCTACACCCTAAATACGCGTCTATATTTTTTTCCAAGCCAACAACACTCAAAATAATTATAGGAAATAGCACACTTCATCCATAAATGACATGCAAATATTTCTAGAACTACACTAGTTTAAATGTAAATATTACATAAGAGGTAACTGGATATGTTCAACAAGTTTTTCGAATACATAGATTCCTAATTAAATGATACTCGATCCAGAATCGGCATATGTTGTCCCACACATACTGCCTCTTGAATTTCATCCAATAATATATGTGCGTGAATGCCCTGCCCTTGATGATATAGTACATCACAGCAGCGCGTGCATGCTATATAAGTGTAGAGCAACATTGAGTGAATGAATGAATGAATCAATTAACCAATATGTACACCAGCAAGAAGCAAACTTGCGATCCCCATGGTTGATGAGCCCAGTGGCCACATTGTCTCCACTCGGTGAATCACACTGCAATATCTCATGACGGACTTGTTGAAAATATGCCTAGAGGCAATAATATTTGTATTATTATATTTCTATACATTCATAATTAAAAAGTTTATATTCTATGCTATAACTGCTATGATCCTGGAATATGCGATTCAGTGAAAAACTCATATGCATGTGTTGATGATAAATGGTTAAATAAAAGCTTCCTAGTCTTGCCTCTAGGACGAGCTAAGTGTTGTTGGTGATCATGTTTTCCGAATCTTTGGATATCATTAAGTGTAACGATAGTCCTAAAACAACATTGAGATTATGATGTTGGAAGAACAATCATATTGAATCGACCCAAACTTGTTTTTTGTGAATTGGATTAATATCGTCTATATTCAATTGTAATAACGCGGAGTGTTAACGTGTGATCTTGCTCCTTAGACCATGAGAGTATTGTGGTCACTTCTTACTGTACGGGGGGCTTTGAGTTGCTCAAACGTCGCCCGTAACAAGGTGGTCATAACGACAACTTACGGGTTCACCGGAAAGTTTGACAAGTAGCCGGATAGCTCAAGAGTGGGATTTGTTGCTCCGATAATGGAGATATATTCTTAGGGCCCTCCCGGTGTGACGCCATCAATCATAGTCTGGCCAGACACGAGTGACTTTGTCACTGGGATGCCGGAACACAATAACGAGAAAGAAGAACAAAACCGGTAATGAGGATTTCGGTATAATGAGCATAGTGATAACTCGGAAGGATATCGATAAATCTCGAGTTTTGTTAAGTATCGCAAAGCAAAGGGAACAACACATGATAACCAAAGGTTCACTCGAATATCATTCGTGTGCTCATAGGGATCGATATGGACGTCCACGGTCCCACTATCGGTCATTGAACGAACAGTTTCGTTCATGTCTATGAGTTACCGAACCTATAGGGTCATAAGCGTAAGGCAATCACGATCTGCTGAGTGTTAGTAGGACGGGAGTGATGAGAATATTTTTGTGGAATTATCGAAAAGCGGGAATTCAAAGTTGGGGAATATGTTCTTTTGTACAACTCTCATTTTAGATTCTTTGCAGGAAAACTTCTTTCCAAATGGAAAGGACCATATATTATCAAAGAGGTTTATCGTTCTGGAGCTATCAAAATTAATAATGCCAAAGGTACTAACCCGAAGGTGGTCAATGGGCAAAGAATTAAACACTATATCTCAGGTACGCCTATTAATATTGAAAGCAATATTATTCAAACCATGACACTATAGGAACACATAAAAGAAACGTCCCGGAACACTCCAGAACCCTGAAAAAGAGGAGGTACGTGATACGGTAAGTAAATGGACTCCGGAAAATCTGCAAAAATATTTTCTGTCAGTTTTGGAATATTACAAAAATTAGGAAATTAAGAAATAACCAGGAAGGCAAACGAGGAGGGCGTAAGACACCAGGGCACGCCTGCCTTACCTGGCGCGCCCAGGTGGGTTGTGCCCACCTGGGGAACCTTCCTGACTTTGTTTTCCTTCTGTTTTGATTGTTTCCCAAGATAAAAAGAATCTTTATATACCCCCCGAACGTGTTGACCACCGTATCGCGGAGAAATCCTCTATTCTTGTTTTGTGTTGTTTTCCTGACAGATCTGAAAATATGTCGTCTCAAGATTCGGGTGGAGAGAGCTATGTTGCAGACTATATCGCAAACCCAAAAGTTTATGGGGATGTGGAGCATTACGTTTGGACCACGAAGGGAGAAGAATATTATGATTCGAAGGGAAAAGAAGAGACAAGCTTAGATGAAGATGAAATCCCTTTACCTCAACCTAGGGACTTGCATGTGGAATTCAAGATGCTTGCACGAGTCCATAGATGCATAGCTGGAGCTTGCATACCTTGTTAGCATCCTTAGGATTGACAAAACCTTCCGCTTGCATCATATACAACTCTTCCTTAAGGAACCCGTTAAGGAACGTTGTTTTGACGTCCATCTCCCAGATTTCATAATCATGGTATGCGGCAATTGCTAACATTATTTTAACAGACCTAAGCATCACTACGGGTGAGAAAGCCTCATCATAGTCAACTCCTTGAATTTGTTGAAAACCTTTTGTGACAAGTCGAGCTTTATAGACGGTGACATTACCATCGGCATATATATTCTTCTTAAAGATCCATTTATTATCAATGGCCTGCAGGTCATCGGGCAAGTCTACCAAAGTCCATATTTTGTTCTCATACATGGACCCTATCTCGGATTTCATGGCCTCAAGCCATTTGTCAGAATCCGGGCTCATCATTGATTCTTCATAGTTCATAGGTTCACCGTTGTCTAACAACATGACTTCCAAGACGGGATTACTGTACCACTCTGGTGCGGAACGTGTCTTGGTCGACCTATGAAGTTCGGTAGTAACTTGATCTGAAGTTTCATGATCATCATCATTAGATTCCTCTCCGATTGGTGTAGGCATCACAGGAACTGCTTTTTGTGATGTGCTACTCTCCAATTCGAGAGAAGGTACAATTACCTCATGAAGTTCTACTTTCCTCCCACTCATTTCTTTGGAGAGAAACTCCTTCTCTAGAAAGGACCCATTCTTGGCAACACAGATCTTGCCCTCGGATCTGTGATAGAAGATATCCCCAATGGTCTCTTTAGGGTATCCTATGAAGACACACTTCTCCTCTTTGAGTTCAAGTTTATCAGGCTAACGCCTTTTCACATAAACGTCGCATCCCCAAACTTTAAGAAATGACAACTTAGGTTGCTTGCCAAACCATAACACATACGATGTCATCTCAACGGATTTAGATGGTGCCCTATTTAAAGTGGATGTGGTTGTCTCTAATGCATAACCCCAAAATGATAGTGGCAAATCGGTAAGAGACATCATAGAATGCACCATATCCAATAAAGTACGATTACGATGTTCGCACACACCATTACGCTATGGTGTTCCAGGTGGCGTGAGCTGTGAAACAATTCCACATTGTCTTAAATGCATACCAAACTCGTAACTCAAATATTCACCTCCACGATTGGATCATAGAAACTTTATTTTCTTGTTATGATGATTCTCCACTTCATTCTGAAATTCTTTGAACTTTTCAAATGTCTCAGACTTATGTTTCATCAAGTAAATATACCCGTATCTACTCAAATCTTCCATGAAGGTAAGAAAATAACGATATCCACCCTGTGCTTCAACACTCATCGGACCGCATACATCGGTATGTATTATTTCCAGCAAGTCACTAGCCCGCTCCATTTTACTGGAAAACGTGGTTTTGTCATCTTGCCCATAAGGCATGGTTCACATGTATCAAATGATTCATAATAAAGTGATTCCAATGGCCATCAGCATGGAGTTTCTTCATGCTCTTTACACCAATATGACCTAAGTGGCAGTGCCACAAGTATGTGGTACTTTCATCATTAACTTTGCATATTTTGGCATCAATGTTATGAATATGTATATCACTACCATCGAGATTCAACAAGAATAAACCATTCACAAGGGGTGCATGACCATAAAAGGTATTATCCATATGAATAGAACAACCACTATTCTCTGACTTAAATGAATAACCGTCTCGCAATAAACATGATCCAGATATAATGTTCATGCTCAATGCAGACACCAAATAACAATTATTTAGGTTTAAAACTAATCCCAAAGGTAAATGTAGAGGTAGCGTGCCGACGGTGATCACATCAACCTTGGAACCATTTCCGACACACATCATCACCTCGTTCTTAGCTAGTCTTTGTTTATTTTGCAGCTCCTGTTTCGAGATACAAATATTAGCAACCAAACCGGTATCAAATACCCAGGCGCTACTACGAGCACTAGTAAGGTACACATCAATAACATGTATATCAAGTATACCTTTGTTGACATTGCCAGCCTTCTTATCTGCCAAGTACTTGGGGCAGTTCCACTTCCAGTGGCCCTTCCCCTTGCAATAGAAACACTCAGTCTCGGGTTTGAATCTAGCCTTGGGTTTCTTCACGGGAGCGGCAACTGTCTTTCCATTCTGCTTGAAGTTCCCTTTCTTTCCCTTGCCCTTCTTGAAGCTGGTGGTCTTATTGACCATCAACACTTGATGCTCTTTCTTGATTTCTACCTCCGCGACCTTAAGCATCGCGAAGAGCTCAGGGATCATTTTCTCCATCCCTTGCATATTATAGTTCATCACAAAGCCCTTGTAGCTTGGTGGTAGTGTCTGGAGAACTCTGTCAATCGCTACTTCATCCGGAAGATTAACTCCCAAGTGATTCAAGCGGTTATAGTACCCACACATTCTGAGTACATGTTTACTAGCGGAGTTTTTCAACTCCATCTTGCAGCTAAGGAACTTGCCGAAGGTGTTGATTGCGGCTTGAACTACGTCGGTATTTCCACAAAGAGGAAGGGATGATGCAGCACAGCTATGGTAGGTATTTTCCTCAGTGATGAGACCAAGGTTATCGAACCAGTAGGAGAACCACACAACACCACGTAAACAACACCTGCACACAAAGAACAAATACTTGCAACCCGACGTAAGAGAGAGGTTGTCAATCCCTCACGGGTAAAAAGATAGGTAAAATTGTAGTTGATTGGATAAATAGATCTCACGGGAATGCGAGATAAAATAAATAATAGTAAATTGCAGCAAGGTATTTTTGGGTTTTTATATTAATAGGCCTGAAAATAAAAGCAAATAAAATAGATCGTGAAGGCAAATATAATAAAGAAGAGACCCGGGGGCCGTCGGTTTCACTAGTGGCTTCTCTCGAGAAAAATAGCAACGGTGGGTAAACAAATTACTGGTGGGCAATTGATAGAACTTCAAATAATCATGACGATATCCAGGCAATGATCATTATATAGGCATCACGTCCAAGATTAGTAGACTGACTCCTGCCTGCATCTACTACTATTACTCCACACATCGACCGCTATCCAGCATGCATCTAGTGTATTAAGTTCATGGAGAAACGGAGTAATGCAATAAGAACGATGACATGATATAGACAAGATCTATTTATATAGAAATAGACCCCATCTTGTTATCCTTAATAGCAATGATACATACATGTCGGTTCCCCTTCTGTCACTGGGATCAAGCACCGTAAGATCGAACCCATCACAAAGCACCTCTTCCCATTGCAAGATAAATAGATCAATTGGTAAAAAACCCAAATATCAGAGAAGAAATACGAGGCTATAAGTAATCATGCATATAAGAGATCAAAAGACTCAAATAACTTTCATGGACAAAAACATAGATCTGATCATAAACTCAAAGTTCATCGGATCCCAACAAACACACCGCAAAAAGAGTTACATCAAATAGATCTCCAAGAGACCATTGTATTGAGAATCAAGAGAGAGAGAGAGAGAGAGAGAGAGGAAGCCATCTAGCTACTAACTACAGACCCGAAGGTCTACAAAATAATACTCACGCATCATCGGAGAGGCACCAATGAGGATGATGAACCCCTCTGTGATGGTGTGTAGATTGGATATGTGGTTTCTGAAACTTGCGGCGGCTGTAATTGATTTTCGTCGACTCCCCTAGGGTTTCTGGAATATTGGGGCATTTATAGAGCAAAGAGGCGGTGCGGGAGGCCACCGAGGTGGGCACAACCCACCTGGGCGCGCTTGGGGGCCTTGGCGCGCCCTGGTGGGTTATGCCCCCCTTGGGGCACCCCCAGGTGCTTCTCCGGCCCATTGGATGTCCTCTGGTCCATAAAAATTCCACAAAAAGTTTCGCAATAGTTTAGTTTTGACATGAATACTTTAATACTCAAGCATATCAACAAGCAATCATGTCTTTCAAAATATCAACCCTAAAGCAAGTTATCCCTAGCCCATTATGCTCAATCATTGATCCATTCATGAAACACACTCACATATTAGCAACACCCAATGCTCAAGTACGATCATAGTGCCCCTTAGTTGGTGTTTTATAAGAGAAGATGGAGACTCAAGTAAAAATAAAAATTGCATAAAGTAAACAGAAAGGCCCTTCGCCGAGGGAAGTAGGGATTTGTAGAGGTGCCAGAGCTCAAAGCGAATAGAGATAAAAACATTTTGGAAGGAATGCTTTTCCTGTCAACAAAAACGATCGAGTAGTTCCCAATACTTTCCATGCTAGATATATCATAGGCGGTTCCCAAACATAAAATAAAGTTTATTCCTTTTTCCACCATACTTTCACTTTCCATGGCTAACCGTATCCATGGGTGCCTTCCATACCAACACTTTCCAAGATATTTATTATTTGACAACATAAAGTAAATTCATTTTTCATTTTGGGACTGGGCATCCCTAATACCTTTGTCGTACTCTCGTGCAATGACAAGTGAATAAACACTCATTTTGAGAATAACACATCTAGCATGGAAATATATGAGCCACCCCTACCGTTTCATGAACGGTACGAGCACACAAAAGAGAAGTTTATTTTGAAAATTAGAGATGGCACATACAAATTTGCTTAGAACGGTAAAAGAATACCACATATAGGTAGGTATAGTGGACTCATGTGGCATAACTGGTTTAAAGGATTTTGGATGCACAAGTAGTGATCATACTTAGTGCAAAATGAAGGCTATCAAAAGATTGAGAAGCATGCAACCAAGAAACAAAAAATCTCATAAGAGAGCATTAAGCATAACTAACACCGAATAATGCACCATAAGTAGGATGTAATTTTACTGCATAACTATTGAATTTCGTCCTTGCATAGGGAATCACAAACCTTAACACCAGTATTCTTACTAAAGCATAATTACTCATCAATATGACTCACATATTATATTATCATATCGCAAAACTATTACAAGGAATCAAGTTTATTTTGTCCAATGATCTTCATGAAAGTTTCTATTATTCTCCTTGGATATGTATCACTTTGGGACTAATTTCATATTTTGCTTTTAGTAGCTCAAACAAATCTAAGTGAACAACATGGGCATAAAATTTTTCTTCTCTCAAGATAATTTAAGTGAAGCATGAGAGAATTTCTTCAAAATTTTACTAACTCTCAAATAAATCTAAAGCATGAGAGCATTTCACCAAAAATACTAAAGCAAACCGTGCTTAAAAGGATATAAGTGAAGCACTAGAGCAATTCCATAGCTAAAAAAGATTTAAGTGAAGCATAGAGAGCAATTCAAACAAGTCATGGCATAATTTTGGCTCTCTCAAATAGGTGTGTCCAGCAAGGATTCATGACTAAAAATACAAAGCAAAACAAGCAAAGACTCATATCATACAAGAAGCTCCAAGCAAAACTCATAATATGTGACGAATAAAAATATAGTTTCAAGTAAAATACCGATGGTTGTGAGAAGAAAGAGGGGATGCCACTCGGGGCATCCCCAAGCTTAGTTGCTTGATACTTCCTAAATATTATCTTGGGGTGCCATGGGCATCCCCAAGCTTAGCCTTTTTCTAATCCTTATTCCTTCATCCATCGTAAAGTCACCCAAAACTTGAAAACTTCAATCACACAAAACTCAACAAAACCTTCGTGAGATCCGTTTGTATAAGAAAGCAAATCACTACTATAAGTATTGTTGCAAACCCATTCATATTTTATTTTTGCATTATGTCTACTGTATTCCTAATTTTCTATGGCAAAAACTCTTCAAAGAAAACCATAGAATCATCAAAACAAGCACACAACGCAAAGGAAACAGAATCTGTCAAAAACAGAACAGTCTGTAGCAATCTGGCGATTCCAAATACTTCTGTAATTCCAAAAATTCTGAAAAATTAGGAAACGCGAGCAATTTGTATATTAATCTTCTGCAAAAACAATCAGTATTTTAGCACGCTTCCATTAAAAACGAAAATTATTTTCCCGGGCGCAAAATTTTCTGTTTTTCAGCAAGATCATATCAACTATCACCCAACATGATCCCAAAAGCTCTACTTGGCACAAACACTAATTAAAACACAAAAACACAATCATAACAGTATAATAATTGTGCAAACACTCAAGAACAGAAAGAAAAAGACAAAAATAAATTTTATTCATTGGGTTGCCTCCCATCAAGCGCTATTGTTTTATGCCCCTAGCTAGGCATAATGCAAGGGTTCAACTATTGTCATCTTTGTTTCTAGATCCATACGATGCCCTCATGATTGATTCATATGGTGGATTAATTCTAGTTATAGGGAAGTGTTTCATACCCTTCCTTAGTGGAAATTGAAATTTAATATTGCCTTCTTTCATATTAATCACGGCACCAATAGTACGTAAAAACGGTCTACCAAGAATAATTTGACAAGACGGATTGCAATCAATATCAAGAACAATAAAATCTATGGTCACATAATTCCTATTTGCAAGAATAAGAACATCATTAATTCTTCCCATAGGTTTTTAATAGTAGAATCCGCCAAGTGCAAATTTGGAGAACACTTTTCAATATCGGTAAGACCAAGCACATCACATAAAGATTTCAGAATTGTATAAACACTAGCACCCAAGTCACATAAAGCCAAACATTCATAATTTTTAATCTTGACTTTGATAGTAGATTCCCATTCATCATGGAATTTTCTAGGAATTGAAATCTCTAATTCTAACTTTTCTTCCAAAGCTTTCATCATAGCATCAACAATATGTTTAGTAAAAGCTTTGTTTTGTTCATAAGCATGGGGTGAATTTATCATGGATTTCAACAAAGAAATACAATCAAAGAGCAACTATCATAATTAAAGTCTTTGTAACCTAAAAGAGTGGGCACATCATGAGTTAAAGTTTTGACCTCTTCAAACCCACTTTTGTCAATTTTCTCAACAAGATTTTCACCCTCCAAATTATCGGGACGCCTTCTAGCTAAAGTTAACTATTCTCCAGTCCCTTTATTATCAATCTCAATTTTACTAAACAAGGAATATATAGAAGAAACACCAATCGTTTTAAGATCTTCATCACTTTTATGAAAGCAATCACTAGAAAACGCTTTTTCTAAAAATTACGTTCTAGCTCTAAGCATAGCGGTTCTTTTCTTACTTTCACCCATAGAAACATAAAGAGATTTAATTAGTTCCTCAACCTTCGGCACACAAATTTTCATCTTGAGATTTTTCACATCATGAGAAATTCTATCAGTACTTCTAGACATATCACCATCTTATTCAACTTTTCTTCTATTGTAGCATTAAAAACTTTTTGAGTATTGAAAAATTCTTTAATATTATTCTCAAGATCAGAGGTGTTCCTATTATTATTATTATAAGAATGATTACCATAGGAATTACTAGAATTATTAGTGGAATTACTAGGAAAAGGCCTAGGATTAAAATTACCTCTATAAGCATTGTTATTGAAATTATTCCGAGAGATAAAATTCACATCTATGACATCACTATGTTGCTCAATAAAATTAGAGAAAGACACATCATTAAAATCAATAGGAGCACTTTTATTAGCAACCAATTTCATAAGAGCATCAACTTTTTCACTCAAAGAAAAAAAATTCTTCAACCGAATTAACTTTTTTACTAGTAGGAGATTTTTCGGTATGCCATTGTGAATAATTTTCCATAATATTATCAAGAAATTTAGTGGCTTCACCCAAACTAATTTCCATAAAAGTACCACCCGCGGCGGAGTCCAAAAGATTACGAGAAACAAAATTTAACCCCACATAAAAATTCTGTATGATCATCCAAAGATTTAACCCATGAGTTGGGAAATTCCTTAGCTTTAATTTCATCCTTTCCCAAGATTGTGCAACATGCTCATGTTCAAGTTGCTTGAAATTCATGATCCGGGTTCTAAGGGAAATAATTTTTGTGGGCGGAAAATATTTACTAATAAAAGCATCTTTGCACTTATCCCAAGAATCGATACTATTGCGAGGCAAAGAAGAAAACCAAATTTTTGCATGATCTCGCAAAGAAAACAGGAATAATTTCGACTTCACAACATCATTGTCCACATCTTTTTTCTTTTCCATATCGCATAATTCCACAAATGTGTTAAGATGGGACGCGGTATCCTCATTAGGAGTACCGGAAAATTGATCTTTCATAACAAGATTCAGCAAAGCGGTATTAATATCACAAGACTCCGCACTAGTGGCGGGAGGAGCAATCAGAGTGCTAATAAAATCATTGTTGTTGGTATTGGAGAAATCACACAACTCGGTGTTCTCTTGAGTCATTGTGACTACACAACAAGATTACACTCAAAAACAGATCTGACGAGAAAATGGCGAACAAAAAAGAGGGCGAATAAAATAACATTTTTTATGAAGTGGGGGAGAGGAAAATGGGAGGCAAATGGAAAATAATGTAAATTGCAAGGAGATGAGATTTGTGATTAGGAACCTGGTAGATGTTGATGATGTCTCCCCAGCAACGGCGCCATAAATTCCTTTTGGTTGCGGCTTGAACTACGTCGGTATTTCCCCAAAGAGGAAGGGATGACGCAGCACAACTACGGTAGGTATTTCCCTCAGTGTTGATACCAAGGTTATCAAACTAGTAGGAGAACCACGCGAACACCACGTAAACAGCTCCTGCACACAAAGAACAAATACTTGCAACCCGACGTAATAGAGGGGTTGTCAATCCCTCACGGGTAAAAAGATAGGTAAGATTGTAGTAGATTGGATAAATAGATCTCGCGGGAACGCGAGATAAAATAAATAACAATAAATTGCAGCAAGGTATTTTTGGGTTTTTGGATTAATAGATCTGAAAATAAAAGCAAATAAAAATAGACCGCAGAGGCAAATATAATAAAGAAAGACCCGGGGGCATAGGTTTCACTGGTGGCTTCTCTTGAGAAAAATAGCAACGGTGGGTAAACAAATTACTGTTGGGCAATTGATAGAACTTCAAATAATCATGACGATATCCAGGCAATGATCATTATATAGGCATCACGTCCAAGATTAGTAGACCGACTCCTGCATGCATCTACTACTATTACTCCACACATCGACCGCTATCTAGCATGCATCTAGTGTATTAAGTTCATGGAGAAAGGGAGTAATGCAATAAGAATGATGACATGATGTAGACACGATCTATTTATGTAGAAATCGACCCCATCTTGTCATCCTTAATAGCAATGATACATACGTGTCTGTTCCCCTTCTGTCACTGGGATTAAGCACCGTAAGATCGAACCCATCACAAAGCACGTCTTCCCATTGCAAGATAAATAGATCAATTTGGCCAAAGAAAACCCAAATATCAGAGAAGAAATATGAGGCTATAAGTAATCATGCATATAAGAGATCAAAAGACTCAAATAACTTTCATGGATAAAAACATAGATATGATCATAAACTCAAAGTTCGTCGGATCCCAACAAACACACCGCAAAAGGAGTTACATCAAATAGATCTCCAAGAGACCATTGTATTGAGAATCGAGAGAGAGAGAGAGAGGAAGCAATCTAGCTACTAACTACAGACCCGAAGGTCTACAAAATACTACTCATGCATCATCGGAGAGGCACCAATGAGGATGATGAACCCCTCCGTGATGGTGTCTGATACGTCTTCAATGTATCTATAATTTTTGATTGCTCCATGCTATATTATCTACTGTTTTGGACATTATTGGGCTTTATTATCCACGTTTATATTATTTTTGGGACTAACCTATTAACCAGAGGCCCAACCCAGAATTGCTATTTTTTTTGCCTATTTAGGGTTTCGAAGAAAAGGAATATCAAACGGAGTCCAAACGGAAGGAAACCTTCGGGAACGTGATTTTTGGAACAAACAAGACCGAGGAGACTTGGACCCTACGTCAAGCAACCAACAGGGAGGCCACGAGGTAGGGGGCCGCGCCTACCCCCCTAGGCGCACTGTCCACCATCGTGGGCCCCCTGTTGCTCCACCGACGTACTCCTTCCTCCTATATATACCTACGTACCCCCAAACGATCAGATACGGAGCCAAAACCCTAATTCCACCGCTGTAACTTTCTGTATCCACGACATCCCATCTTGGGGCCTATTTCGGAGCTCCGCTGGAGGGGGCATCCGTCGCGGAGGGCTTCTACATCAACACCATAGCCTCTCCGATGAAGTGTGAGTAGTTTACCTCAGACCTTCGGGTCCATAGTTATTAGCTAGATGGCTTCTTCTCTATTTTTGGATCTCAATACAATGTTCTACCCCTCTCTTGTGGAGATCTATTCGATGTAATCTTCTTTTTGCGGTGTGTTTGTTGAGACCGATGAATTGTGGGTTTATGATCAAGATTATCTATGAACAATATTTGAATCTTCTCTGAATTATTTTATGTATGATTAGTTATCTTTGCAAGTCTCTTCGAATTATCAGTTTGGTTTGGCCTACTAGATTGATCTTTCTTGCAATGGGAGAAGTGCTTAGCTTTGGGTTCAATCTTGCGGTGTCCTTTCCCAGTGACAGTAGGGGCAGAGAGGCACGTATTGTATTGTTTCCATCGAGGATAACAAGATGGTTTTTTTTTATCATATTGCATGAATTTATCCCTCTACATCATGTCATCTTGCTTAAGGCGTTACTCTGTTTTCATGAACTTAATACTCTAGATGCATGCTGGATAGCGATCGATGAGTGGAGTAATAGTAGTAGATGCAGGCAGGAGTCGGTCTACTTGTCTCGGACGTGATGCCTATGCACATGATCATACCTAGATATTCTCATAACTATGCTCAATTCTATGAATTGCTCAATAGTAATTCGTTCACCCACCGTAAAATACTTATGCTCTTGAGAGAAGCCACTAGTGAAACCTATGGCCCCCGGGTCTATCTTTATCATATTAATCTTCCAATACTTAGTTATTTCCTTTGCTTTTTTCCTTTGCTTTTATTTTACTTTGCATCTTTATCACAAAAATACCAAAAATATTATTCTATCTATCAGATCTAACTCTCGTAAGTGACCGTGAAGGGATTGACAACCCCTTATCGCGTTGGTTGCGAGGAGTTATTTGTTTTGTGTAGGTACGAGGGACTCGCGCGTAGCCTCCTACTGGATTGATACCTTGGTTCTCAAAAACTGAGGGAAATACTTACGCTACTTTGCTGCATCATCCTTTCCTCTTCAAGGAAATCCAACGCAATGCTCAAGAGGTAGCAAGAAGAATCCTGGCGCCGTTGCCGGGGAGTCTACACAAAAGTCAACATACCAAGTACCCATCACAACCCTTATCTCCCGCATTACATTATTTGCCATTTGCCTCTCGTTTTCCTCTCCCCCACTTCACCCTTGCCATTTTATTCGCCCTCTCTCTATCCTCCCTCTCTTTCTCTATTTGCCTCTTTTTGCCCGCTTGCTTTTTGTTTGCTTGTGTGTTGGATTGCTTGCTTGTCACGATGGCTCAAGATAACACTAAATTGTGTGACTTTACCAATACCAACAACAATGATTTTATTAGCACTCCGATTACTCCTCTTACCGATGCTGAATCTTGTGAAATTAATGCCGCTTTGCTGAATCTTGTCATGAAAGATCCGTTTTCCGGCCTTCTTAGTGAAGATGCCGCTACCCATCTAAATAGTTCCGTTGATTTGTGTGATATGCAAAAGAAGAAAGATGTGGATAATGATATTGTTAAATTGAAGCTATTGCCTTTTTCACTTATAGATCGTGCTAAAGCTTGGTTTTCGTCTTTGCCTAAAAATAGTATTGATTCTTGGAACAAGTGCAAAGATGCTTTTATCTCTAAGTATTTTCCTCCCGCTAAGATCATCTCCCTTAGAAATGATATTATGAATTTTAAGCAACTTGATCATGAATATGTTGCGCAAGCTTGGGAGAGGATGAAATTAATGATACGTAATTGCCCTACTCATGGTTTGAATTTGTCGATGATTATACAAAAATTTTATGTCGGATTGAATTTTGCTTCTAGAAATCTTTTAGATTCGGCCGCATGAGGCACTTTTATGGAAATCACTTTAGGAGAAGCTACTAAACTCCTAGATAATATTATGGTTAATTATTCTCAATGGCATATTGAAAGATCTACTAATAAAAAGGTGCATGCGATAGAAGAAATTAATGTTTTGAGTGGAAAGATGGATGAACTTATGAAATTATTTGCTAGTAAGAGTGTTTCTTCTGATCCTAATGATATGCCCTTGTCTACTTTGATTGAGAATAATAATGAATCTATGGATGTGAATTTTGTTGGTAGGAACAATTTTGGTAACAATGTGTATAGAGGAAATTTTAATCCTAGGCCTTATCCTAGTAATCCCTCTAATAATTATGGTAATTCCTACAACAATTATTATGGAAATTATAATAATATGCCCTCTGATTTTGAATCTAATATTAAAGAATTTATTACTTCACAAAAGAATTTCAATGCTTTGATTGAAGAAAAATTGCTTAAGATTGATGAGTTGGCTAGGAACGTTGATAGAATTTCTCTTGATGTTGATTCTTTGGAACTTAGATCTATTCCTCCTAAGCATTATATCAATGAGTCTCTCAAAGCCATGAGATTTTCCATTGATGAGTGCAAAGAAAGAACCGCTAGGATGCGTGCTAAGAAAGATGCCTTTATAAGAGCGTGTTCTTCTAGTTCCTATGAAAATAAAGATGAAGATCTAAAAGTTATTGATGTGTCCCTTATTAAATCTTTGTTTTGCAATATGAATCTTGATAATGATGGGACTGAATATGATCCACCTTTACCTAGAAGGCGTTCCAAAAATTCGGAGTTTTTAGATCTTGATGCTAAATTTGATGAAAGTGGGATTGAAGAAATTAAAACCCTAGATGTTGCTAAACCCACTATTTTGGATTTCAAGGAATTTAATTATTAAAATTGCTCTTTGATTGATTGTATTTCCTTGTTGCAATCCATGCTAAATTCTCCTCATGCTTATAGTCAAAATAAAGCGTTTACTAAACATATCGTTGATGCCTTGATGCAATCTTATGAAGAAAAACTTGAGTTGGAAGTTTCAATCCCTAGAAAACTTTATGATGAGTGGGAACCAACTATTAAAATTAAGATTAAAGATCATGAGTTCTATGCTTTATGTGATTTGGGTGCTAGTGTTTCCACGATTCCAAAGACTTTGTGTGATTTGTTAGGTTTCCGTGATTTTGATGATTGCTCTTTAAACTTGCACCTTGCAGATTCAACTATTAAGAAACTAATGGGAATAATCAATGATGTTCTTATTGTCGCAAACAGGAATTATGTGCCCGTAGATTTTATTGTTCTTGACATAGATTGCAATCCTTCATGTCCTATTATTCTTGGTAGACCTTTCCTTAGAACGATTGGTGCAATTATTGATATGAAGGAAGGAAATATTAGATTCCAATTTCCGTTAAGGAAAGGCATGGAACACTTTACTAGAAAGAAAATTAAATTACGTTATGAATCTATTATGAGAGCCACTTATGGATTGCCTACCAAAGATGGCAATACCTAGATCTATCCTTGCTTTTTATGCCTAGCTAGGGGCGTTAAACGATAGCGCTTGTTGGGAAGCAACCCAATTTTATTTTTATTCCTTGCTTTTTGCTCCTGTTTAGTAATAAATAATTTACCTAGCCTCGGTTTTGGTTGTGTTTTTTGTGTTTAATTAGTGTTTGTGCCAAGTAGAACCGTTGGGAAGACTTGGTGAAAGTCTTATTATCTTGCTGTAAAAAACAGAAACTTTAGGGCTCACGAGAACTTCTGCCATTTTTATTTGGAAAGTTCTATTTAGTTAATTATTTTTGAAGATGATTAATATATAAATTCCTCACGTCCTTCAATTTATTTTAGAATTTTTGGGGTTTCAGATCTTGCGCTAGCTACAGATTACTACAGACCGTTCTGTTTTTGACAGATTCTGTTTTTTGGGAGTTGTTTGCTTATTTTGATGAATCTATGGCTAGTAAAATAGTTTATAAACCATAGATAAGTTGGAATACAGTAGGTTTAACACCAGTATAAATAAAGAATGAGTTCATCACAGTACCTTGAAGTGGTCTTTTGTTTTCTTTCGCTAACGGAGCTCACGAGATTTTCTACTTTAAGTTTTGCGTTGTGAAGTTTTCAAGTTTTAGGTAAAAATTTGATGGATTATGGAACAAGGAGTGGCAAGAGCCTAAGATTGAGGATTCCCATGTAACCCCCAAGATAATCTAAGGACACGTAAAAGCCAAAGCTTGGGGATGCCCCGGAAGGCATCCCCTCTTTCGTCTACTTCTATCGGTAACTTTACTGGGAGCTATATTTTTATTCACCACATGATATGTGTTTTGCTTGGAGTGTCTTGTATGATTTGAGTCTTTGCTTTTTAGTTTACCACAATCATCCTTGCTGTACACACCTTTTGAGAGAGCCATACATGATTTGGAATTTGTTAGAATACTCTATGTGCTTCGCTTATATCATTTGAGTTATATAGTTTTTGCTCTAGTACTTCACTTATATTTTTTAGAGCATGGTGGTGGAATTGTTTTATAGAAACTATTGATATCTCATGCTTCACTTATATTATTTTGAGAGTCTTAAATAGCATGGTAATTTGCTTAAATAATCCTAATATGCTTGGTATTCAAGAATAGTAAAAACTTTCTTATGAGTGTGTTGAATGCTATGAGAAGTTTGATGCTTGATAATTGTTTTGAGATATGAAGATGGTGATATTAAAGTTGTGCTAGTTGAGTAGTTGTGAATTTGAGAAATACTTGTGTTAAAGTTTGTGATTCCCGTAGCATGCACGTATGGTGAACCGTTATGTGATGAAGTCGGAGCATGATTTATTTTTTGATTGTCTTCCTTATGAGTGGCGGTCGGGGACGAGCGATGGTCTTTTCCTACCAATCTACCCCCCTAGGAGCATGCATGTAATACTTTGCTTTGATAACTTGTAGATTTTGCAATAAGTATATGAGTTCTTTATGAATAATGTTGAGTCCATGGATTATACACACTTTTCTTCCTTCCACCATTGCTAGCCTCTCTAATACCGCGCACCTTTCACCGGTATCATACACCCACCATATACCTTCCTCAAAACAGCCACCATACCTACCTATTATGGCATTTCCATAGCCATTCCGAGATATATTGCCATGCAACTTTCCACCATTCCGTTTATTATGACACACTCCATCATTGTCATATTGCTTAGCATGATCGTGCAGTTGACATCGTATTTGTGGCAAAGCCACCATTCATAATTCTTTCATACATGTCACTCTTGATTCATTGCATATCCCGGTACAGCGCCGGAGGCATTCATATAGAGTAATATTTTGTTCTAAGTATCAAGTTGTAATTGTTGAGTTGTAAGAAAATAAAAGTGTGATGATCATCATTATTAGAGCATTGTCCCAGTGAGGAAAGGATGATGGAGACTATGATTCCCCTACAAGTCAGGATGAGACTCCGGACGAAAAAAGGGGAAAGAAAAGAGGCCATAAAAAAGAGAAAAGGCCCAAATAAAAAAATGAGAGAAAAAGAGAGAAGGGACAATGTTACTATCCTTTACCACACTTGTGCTTCAAAGTAGCACCATGATATTCATGATAGAGAGTCTCTCATTTCGTCACTTTCATATACTAGTGGGAATTTTTCATTATAGAACTTGGCTTGTATATTCCAATGATGGGCTTCCTCAAAATGCCCTAGGTCTTCATGAGCAAGCAAGTTGGATGCACACCCACTTAGTTTCTTTTGTTGAGCTTTCATATACTTATAGCTCTAGTGCATCCGTTGCATGGCAATCCCTACTCACTCACATTGATATCTATTGATGGGCATCTCCATAGCCCGTTGATATGCCTAGTTGATGTGAGACTATCTTCTCCCTTTTTTGTCTTCTCCACAACCACCATTTCTATTTCCACATATAGTGCTATATCCATGGCTCACGCTCATGTATTGCGTGAAGATTGAAAAAGTTTGAGAATGTCAAAAGTATGAAACAATTGCTTGGCTTGTCATCGGGGTTGTGCATGATTTAAATACTTTGTGTGGTGAAGATAGAGCATAGCCAGACTATATGATTTTGTAGGGATAACTTTCTTTGGCCATGTTATTTTGAGAAGACATGATTGCTTTGTTAGTATGCTTGAAGTATTATTATTTTTATGTCAATATTAAACTTTTATCTTGAATCTTTCGGATCTGAATATTCATACCACAATTAAGAAGAATTACATTAAAATTATGCCAAGTAGCACTTCACATCAAAAATTATCTTTTTTATCATTTACCTACTCGAGGACGAGCAGGAATTAAGCTTGGGGATGCTTGATACGTCTCCAACGTATCTATAATTTTTGATTGCTCCATGCTATATTATCTACTGCTTTGGACATTATTGGGCTTTATTATCCACTTTTATATTATTTTTGGGACTAACCTATTAACCGGAGGCCCAGCCCAGAATTGCTGTTTTTTTGCCTATTTTAGGGTTTCGAAGAAAAGGAATATCAAACGGAGTCCAAATGGAATGAAACCTTCAGGAACGTGATTTTTGGAACGAACAAGACCCAGGAGACTTGGACCCTACGTCAAGCAACCAACAGGGAGGCCACGAGGTAGGGGGCGCTCATACCCCCCCAGGCGCGCCCTCCACCCTCGTGGGCCCCCTGTTGCTCCACCGACGTACTCCTTCCTCCTATATATACCTACGTACCCCCAAACGATCAGATACGAAGCCAAAACCCTAATTCCACCGCCGCAACTTTCTGTATCCATGAGATCCCATCTTGGGGCCTGTTCCGGAGCTCCGCTGGAGGGGGCATCCGTCACGGAGGGCTTCTACATCAACACCATAGCCTCTCCGATGAAGTGTGAGTATTTTACCTCAGACCTTCGGGTCCATAGTTATTAGCTAGATGGCTTCTTCTCTCTTTTTGGATCTCAATACAATGTTCCCCCCTCTCTTGTGGAGATCTATTCGATGTAATCTTCTTTTTGCGGTGTGTTTGTTGAGACCGATGAATTGTGGGTTTATGATCAAGATTATCTATGAACAATATTTGAATCTTATCTGAATTCTTTTATGTATGATTGGTTATCTTTGCAAGTCTCTTCGAATTATCAGTTTGGTTTGGCCTACTAGATTGATCTTTCTTGCAATGGGAGAAGTGCTTAGCTTTGGGTTCAATCTTGCGGTGTCCTTTCCCAGTGACAGTAGGGGCAGCAAGGCACGTATTGTATTGTTGCCATCGAGGATAACAAGATGGGGTTTTTATCATATTGCATGAATTTATCCCTCTACATCATGTCATCTTGCTTAAGGTGTTACTCTGTTTTCATGAACTTAATACTCTAGATGCATGCTGGATAGCGGTTGGTGAGTGGAGTAATAGTAGTAGATGCAGGCAGGAGTCGGTCTACTTTGTCTCGGACGTGATGCCTATACACATGATCATACCTAGATATTCTCATAACTATGCTCAATTCTGTCAATTGTTCAACAGTAATTCGTTCACCAACCGTAAAATACTTATGCTCTTGAGAGATGCCACTAGTGAAACCTATGGCCCCCGGGTCTATCTTCATCATATTAATCTTCCAATACTTAGTTATTTCCTTTGCTTTTTTACTTTGCTTTTATTTTACTTTGCATCTTTATCACAAAAATACCAAAAATATTATTCTATCTATCTATCAGATCTCACTCTCGTAAGTGACAGTGAAGGGATTGACAACCCCTTATCGCGTTGGTTGCGAGGAGTTATTTGTTTTGCGCAGGTACGAGGGACTCGCGCGTAGCCTCCTATTGGATTGATACCTTGGTCCTCAGAAACCGAGGGAAATACTTACGCTACTTTGCTGCATCATCCTTTCCTCTTCAAGGAAATCCAACGCAGTGCTCAAGAGGTAGCAGTGTCTAGATTGGATCTATGGTTTCTGGAACTTGCGGCGGCTGGAATTGATTTTCGTCGACTCCCCTAGGGTTTCTAGAATATTAGGGGTATTTATAGAGCAAAGAGGCGGCGCGGGAGGCCAGCGAGGTGGGCACAACCCACCTGGGCGCGCCTGGGGGCCCAAGCATGCTCTGGTGGGTTGTTCCCCCCTCGGGCCACAACCCACAGGTGCTTCCTGGCCCATTGGATGTCATCTGGTCCACAAATTCCAGAAAACGTTTCACTGCATTTAGACTCTGTTTGGTATTGATTTTCTGTGATGTAAAAAACAAGAAAAAAATAACAACTGGCACTTGGCACTGTGTCAATAGGTTAGTACAAAAATGATATAAAATGATTGTAAAACATCCAAGAATGATAATATAACAACATGGAACAATAAAAAATTATAGATACATTGGAGACGTATCAGGTGTCATACCTCTCAACCCGGGCATGAACCTGGAATATCAATTTCAGCTCCTGGAACATCTCATATGCTCCGTGGTGCTCAAGACGTATTTGGAGCCCCGGTTCTAATCCGTAAAGCATGGCACACTGAACTATCGTGTAGTCATCACTTCTAGTCTGCCAGACGTTCATAGCATCCAGATTAGCAGGAGCGGGTGGCACACCTAGTGGTGCTTCAAGGACATAAGCCTTCTGTGCAGCTATTAGGATAATCCTCAAATTACGGACCCATCCTTCTGAATGCATTAAAATTAAGGGGAGCTACAGCGCGAGCCATTGATCTACAACATAATTTGCAAAGACATTAAGACTATGTTCATGATAATTGGTTCTGTTAATGAAATTACTAAAGAACACCCACTTAAATCAACATCCCTCAAGTTGTCTATGTGTTACACAATCCATATCAACCAACCCATGTCCGATCATCACGTGAGATGGGGTGGTCATCAATGGTGAACACCTCCATGTTCATCATATCTACTATATGACACATGTTCGACCTTTCGGTCTTCCCTGTTCTGAGGCCATGTCTGCACATGCTAGGCTCGTCAAGTTTAACCCCAAGTATTTTGCATGTGTAAAACTTGCTTACACCCGTTGTATGTGAACGGAGAGTCTATCACACCCAATCATCACATGGTTCTTTGAAACGACGAACTTTCCCAATGGTGCATACTTAGGGAGAACACTTTTATCTTGAAATTTAGTGAAGGGGTCATCTTATAACGCTAACGATGTCCTAAGAAAAATAAGATGCATAAAAGATAAACATCTCACATGCAATCAAAATATGTGACATCATATGTCCATTATCATTATGTGCTTTTGATCTCCATCTCCAAAGGACCGGCATGATCTCCATCATCACCGGCCGTACACCATAATCTCCATCATCGTGTCATCACGTGGCTGTCTCTCCAAATATTGCTTCTACAACTATTGCTAATGCATAGCGATAAAGTAAAGCAATTGCAGATGTTAAATTATTGACATGCGGGACATACAATAAATTAAAGACAACCCTATGGCTCCTGCCAATTGCCATACTATGATGTCACTTGAACTACGTCGGTATTTCCTCAAAGAGGGAGGGATGACGCAGCACAGCTACGGTAGGTATTTCCCTCAATTATAAAACAAAGGTATAAATCCAGTAGGAGAACCAAGCAACACTATGTAAACGGTACCTCTACACAAAGAACAAATACTTGCAACCCGACGTGTATGAGGGGTTGTCAATCCCTCTTCCAGGCAACGGCGCAAGAAATTGTCAAGTTGACAGGATAAAATTTGTAATAAATAGATCTCAAATAAACGTGAAATAAAAGATGAAAATAAAAAGTGCAGGAAAGTATTTTGGGTTTTTAGAATAATAGATCTGAAAATAAATGCAAATAAAAATAGATCTCAAATGCAAATAATAGATCGGAAACCAAATATGATGAAGAACAGACCCTTGTGAGGCGTAGGATGAAGAGGGTCTCTCTCAAAGTGCAGAGTTTTGTAGGATAGTAGCAAATTTCCCTCAAGTGGATGACCTAGGGTTTATCAATCTGTGGGAGGTGTAGGATGAAGAGGGTCTCTCTCAAACAACCCTGCAACCAAATAACAAAGAGTCTCTTGTGTCCCCAACACACCCAATACAATGGTAAATTGTATAGGTGCACTATTTCGGTGAAGAGATGGTGATACAAGTGCAATATGGATGGTCGATATAGGTTTTTCTAATCTAAAACTATAAAAACAGCAAGGTACAAAGTGGCAAAAGTGAGCGAAAACGGAATTGCAATGCTTGGAAACAAGGCCTAGGGTTCATACTTTCACTAGTGCAAGTTCTCTCAACAATAATAACATAATTGGATCATATAACAATCCCTCAACATGCAACAAAGAGTCACTCCAAAGTCAATAATAGCGGAGAACAAACGAAGAGATTATTGTAGGGTATGAAACCACCTCAAAGTTATTCTTTCTGATCAATCTATTGGGCAATTCCTATAAGTGTCACAAACAGCCCTAGAGTTCGTACTAAAATAAAACCTTAAGACACACATCAACCAAAACCCTAATGTCACCCAGATACTCCAATGTCACCACAAGTATCTGCAGGTTTGATTATCGATATGCATCACACAATCTCATATTCATCTACTCAAACCAACACAAAGAACTTCAAAGAGTGCCCCAAGGTTTCTACCGGAGAGTCAAGACGAAAATGTGTGCCAACCCCTGTGCATAAGTTCAAAAGGTCACAGAACCCACAAGTTGATCACCAAAACATACATCAAGTAGATCACGTGAATGTCCCATTCTCACCATAGATAAGCACATGCAAGACATACATCAAGTGTTCTCAAATCCATAAAGACTCAATCCGATAAGATATCTTCAAAGGGAAAACTCAATCCATTATAAGAAGGTAGAGGGGGAGAAACATCATAAGATCCAACTATGATAGCAAAGCTCGTGGTACATAAAGATCGTGCCATATCAAGAACACGAGAGAGAGAGAGATCAAACACATAGATACTGGTACATACCCTCAGCCCTGAGGGTGAACTACTCCCTCCTCGTCATGGAGAGCGCCAGTATGATGAAGATGGCCACCGGTGATGATTCCCCCTCCGGCAGGGTGCCGGAACAGGGTCCCGATTGGTTTTTCATGGCTACAGAGGCTTGTGGCGGCGGAACTCCCGATCTAGGTTCTGTTATGGAGGTTTGGGGATTTATAAGAGGTGTTGGCGTCGGGAACAAGTCTGGGGGGGCCACGAGGTGACGACAAGTATGGAGGGCGTGCCCTAGGGGGTGGGGGCGCCTCCACCCTTGCGGTGGCCTTAGGACTTCTCCGATATCTTTTCGTTCCAGTATTTTTATATTTTCCAAAAATAATCTCTGTAAATTTTCAGGTTAATTGGACTTCGTTTGATATTCCTTTTCTGCGAAACTTAAAAACAAGGAAAAAACAAAAACTGGCACCGGACTCTAGGTTAATAGGTTAGTCCCAAAAATCATATAAAATAGCATATAAATGCATATAAAACATCCAAAATAGATAATATAGTAGCATGGAACAATAAGAAATTATAGATACGTTGGAGACGTATCAAGCATCCCCAAGCTTAATTCCTGCCTCGAGTAGGTAAATGATAAAATAAGAATTTTTGATGTGGATTGCTACCTAACATATTCATCCATGTAATTTTCTTTATTGTGGCATGAATATTCAGATCCATAAGATTCAAAACAAAAGTTTAATATTGACATAAAAACAATAATACTTCAAGCATACTAATACAACAATCATGTCTTCTCAATATAACATGGCCAAAGAAAGCTATCCCTACAAAATCATATAGTCTGGCTATGCTCCATCTTCATCACACAAAGTATTCAAATCATGCACAACCCCGATGACAAGCCAAGCAAGTGTTTCATACTTTTGATGTTCTCAAACCTTTTCAACTTTCACGCAATACATGAGTGTGAGCCATGGACATAGCACTATAGGTGGAATAGAATATGGTGGTTGTGGAGAAGACAAAAGGAGGGAGATAGTCTCACATAAACTAGGCGTATCAACGGGCAATGGAGATGCCAATCAAGAGATATCAATGTGAGTGAGTAGGGATTACCATGCAATGGATGCACTAGAGCTATAAGTTTATGAAAGCTCAAAAAGAAACTAAGTGGGGGTGCATCCAACTTTCTTGCTCATGAAGACCCAGGGCAATTTGAGGAAGCCCATCATTGGAATATACAAGCCAAGTTCTATAATGAAAATTCCCACTAGTATATGAAAGTGACAACATAGGAGACTCTCTATCATGAAGATCATGGTGCTATTTTGAAGCACAAGTGTGGTAAAAGGATAGTAGCATTGCCCCTTCTTTCTTTTCTCTCATTTTTTGGGCCTTCTCTTTTTATTGGGCTCTTTTTTTATTTTCGGTCCAGAGTCTCATCCCGACTTGTGGGGGAATCATAGGCTCCATCATCCTTTCCTCACATGGGACAATGCTCTAATAATGAAGATCATCACACTTTTATTTACTTACAACTCAAGAATTACAACCCGATACTTAGAACAAAGATATGACTCTATATGAATGCCTCCGGCGGTGTACTGGGATGCGCAATGAATCAAGAGTGACATGTATGAAAGAATTATGAACGGTGGCTTTGCCACAAATACGATGTCAACTACATGATCATGCAAAGCAGTATGACAATGATGGAACGTGTCATAATAAACGGAACGGTGGAAACTTGCATGGAAATATATCTCGGAATGGCTATGAAAATGCCATAATAGGTAAGTATGGTGGCTGTTTTGAGGAAGGTATATGGTGGGTTTAAGGTACCAGCAAAAGTTGCGCGGTACTAGAGAGGCTAGCAATGGTGAAAGGGTGAGAGTGCGTATAATCCATGTACTCAACATTAGTCATAAAGAACTCACATACTTATTGCAAAAATCTATTAGTCATCGAAACAAAGTACTACACGCATGCTCCTAGGGGGATAGATTGGTAGGAAAAGACCATTGCTCGTCCTCGACCGCCACTCATAAGGAAGACAATCAATAAATAAATCATGCTCCAACTTCATCACATAACTGTTCACCATACGTGGATGCTACGGGAATCACAAACTTTAACACAAGTATTTCTACAATCCACAATTACTCACTAGCATGACTCTAATATCACCATCTCTATATCTCAAAACAATCATAAGGAATCAAACTTCTCATAGTATTCAATGCACTTCGATATGAAAGTTTTTATTATATCCCTCTTGGATGACCATCATATTAGGACTAAATTCATGACCTAAGCAAATTACCATGCTGTTTAAAGACTCTCAAAATAACATAAGTGAAGCATGAGAGTTCAAAAATTTCTTCAAAATAAAACTACCGTCATGCTCTAAAAAGATATAAGTGAAGCACTAGAGCAAATGACAAACTACTCCAAAAAGATATAAGTGAAGATCAACGAGTAGTCGAATAATTATGTAACTATGTGAAGACTCTCTAACATTTAAGAATTTCAGATCTTGGGATATTATTCAAACAACAAGCAAATATTAATAAAATAAAATGACGCTCCAAGCAAAACACATATCATGTGGTGAATAAAAATATAGCCTCAAGTAAATTACCGATAGACGAAGATGAAAGAGGGGATGCCTTCCGGGGCATCCCCAAGCTTAGATGCTTGGGTATTCCTTGAATATTACTTTGGGGTGCCTTGAGAATCCCTAAGCTTAGGCTCTTGCCACTCTTTATTCCGTAGTCCGTTGAAACTTCACCCAAAACTTGAAAACTTCACAACACAAAACTTAACAGAAAACTCGTAAGCTCCGTTAGTATAATAAAGAAAATCACCACTTATGTACTTTCAAGACAAGATTCATAATTTTTCTCACATGATGCCTACTGTACCCTATTATTTCTACAATTTATATTAAGAAATATAACCCATAGAAACTAGAAAACAAGCAAATATGCATCAAAAAACAGAATCTATCAAAAACATGACAGTCTGTAGTAATCTGTAACTCTCAAATACTTTTGTAACTCCAAAAAATCTGAAAAAGACGAAAACCTGAGAAATTTGTTTATTAATCTTCTGCAGAAGAAATCAGTATTTTATCACACTTCTGTTAAAAATAAGAATTGTTTTTCTGAGTGCAAAAGTCTCTGTTTTTCAACAAGATCAAATCAACTATCACCATAGATCATCCCAAAGGTCTTACTTGGCACTTTATTGAAACAAAAGCAATAAAACATCATCACCATAGTAGCTTAATCATGTGAACACAAAAACAGTAGGTATAAATGTTGGGTTGTCTCCCAACAAGCGTTTTTCTTTATTGTCTTTCTCGCTAGGCATGATGATTCCAATGATGCTCACACAGAAGATAAGACTTGAAACATAATGGGAGCATCATGAAGAATATGACTAGCACATTTAAGTCTAACCCTATTCCTATGCATAGGGATTTTGTGAGCAAACAACTTATGGGAGCAAGAATCAACTAGCATAGGAAGGTAAAACAAGCATAACTTCAATATTTTCGACACATAAAGAGGAAACTTGATATTATTGCAACTCTTACAAGCATATATTCCTCCCTCATAATAATTTTCAGTAGCATCATGAATGAATTGAACAATATCACTACTAGGGAAAACCTTATACACAGAATCTTAGCAGCAACGTGGTTTAAAAACAAACACAACTGCTAATTAGCAGTAGCGAGCTCCAGGAAACCGCGCTACTAACATCCCGATAGCAGTAGCGCACTAGGTGAAACAAGCGCTACTACTATAATTGCCACGGTGTTGCCTCCAAGCTAGATATAGTAGTAGCGCCCTTCTCCTGGACGCGCTACTCCTAATGTACTCAGTAGCAACGTTTTTCTTCAAAACTCGCTGCTGCTAAGTATCACCGCAACTAATTAAGTTTAGTCCCATACTGCTAAGCGAACAAGGTGTTTACCACCTTAAATATGTTACTTCTCAAACTATCTCGAGCACTTGGTCTTCATTGAACTATATGTGTAGGATTTGTGGCTGCAATATGAATCTTCTCCTGTGCCTAAACAGGTACGGTGAAGATTCATGTTGACTATTTAGATTCTACACAAAAATATCAATGATGACTAATGTATATATTTGATGTTTTTACATGCTTAGACTTATAGCGTTTTTCCAGGACAAAGCGCTACTGATATTGGGATAAACAAAAGAAATAACTGCTTCCTTTAGCAGTAGTGTTTTTTTTTCTAAAATGCTCTATAGCTAAATTAGCTATAGCGCATTTCCTTAAGAGCGCTACTGCTAGTTCGACTTAACCACCCGCGGGCTCAAAATTTTGCTAAGTCCTCCTTCCCCCTGTTCCCCTACTCCTCTGTCGCCGCCACCCGAGCCCGAGCCTACCCTCACCGCCACCGCCCTCAACCTCATCGTCGCCGCTCTTGACCTCACCGCCGCCGTCCTCGACCTCATCGCCGCCGCCCGAGCCCGCCCAGGACCGGCGCCTCCCAATCCCGAGCCCGCCCTCGCCGCCCCTACCTCCGTCGCCGAGCACCTCCCCGCCACTGTCTCTCCTCTCCTCTGTAAGCCCCCCATCCCTCCCCCACCCCCTCTCTCTCTGCTTAGTTAGTAGATGGTTTTTAGTAGTAGATGTTAATTTAGGGTTCATAGATAATGATTTTTAGTAGTAGTAGATGTTAATTAGTAGTAGTGATGGTACTAGTTAACTAGGGCAGTATGGTTAATAGTAGATGTTTTTATTATTGTATAATGTAATTTTTTTACTGTTTTTAGTAAGTGTTTAAAATAATTAGTAAGTAAATTAATAAACTAGTTGAACTAGTTTAGTTTTAGTTGAACTAGTTTAGTAAGTAAATTAATAAACTAGTTGAATTAATAGAACTAATGTATTTTTAGTAAGAAAATTAATATAACTAGTTGAACTAGTTTATTTTTAGTTTATTTCTATTGTAAGTTTATATTTAGTAAGAACTATTTGAATTAATAGAACTAGTTGAACATGTCACATTTGTTGTTATTCTTTTAGTTTAAGAAATTATTCCCGCATTGATGTCGTTTGCTAGGGTTTTATTTATAGGGTTTTTGTTTTTGCAGAAATCAAGGAGCCCCTCCATCATCCCCGTCGTTGTCCCCGTCACCGACCCTCTCCGACCTCGAGGTGAGACCAGCCAAATGTCCATGTCAATATGAGTCCTATAAGATATGATGTAGATAAAAACATCTATATTTTGTCTTGCTCAAATAGGATATGTGGTTGCCGAAGTGGCCGGTCATGTTCATGTTACACCTCCGAGTGGCCTATGTTTTGCCGGAGTGTTGATTAATTTCCGTTCCGGCAAATTTCAGGTGCTCGATATGTCCTGTTTTAGCAAAGGTCATGCCGGAATTTTTCGTGAATTGTGGCATGACTTGTGCTAGAATATGTAGGAAATATCGAGTGGCCTGGATTTTCTAGAAAAATAATTAAACGACATTTCGGGTTGACATTAAGTGTGCCAAGGCTCCATCACCGAAGGTCAAAAAATCAGCGAGGGAGTGTATCCACCATATATGAGAGAGGACGAAGAATCCCGACTGTTGCCGTGGGGGTCGTTTCTCTTTCTTTTCCTTGTGCTAGACCTTTGTTATGCACTAGGGAAAGAAGGAGTAATGACCATCACCGACGGTCGCAAATGTCAGAGAGGAATAAGTGAGGGAGAGTCTCCACCATATAGACTCGGCAGACCGATAGTCAACCCGTGATGAATAATAATGATCCAATTTAATTTTTATAGTACATATATTTAATTGTACCGGTTTAATATTTGAATTATGAACATAGGAAATGTCGTACTCGGACGACGAAAGTCTCCCGGGGGAGTGCTCCTGGTGCCACGACGACCGGGGTTTCTGCGACAGGCCTCACCTGGACGAAGATCGGTGCTTCAGCATTAAGCTTGAGGAGGCCTTCGATTGTGATATGGTAAGCTAGGATACAAAGTGTTTTTTTGTAATTAAGCTCGACTTGTACTACTTCAACGTGTAATTTTTGTCTTTTACAATTCGACTAGCTTATCCCATGCCATGCAATATGCTATGTCTTGGAGAGGATGGGTTTTCAAGATCATGAGAGGAATGAAACAAAGAAAATTAACCTAAGGACCCATCATGGTATGGATTTTGAGGTATATCTATACAATTCTGAGAGCGTATCCCATTTTGGTTGCCCGGCTTGGGAAACACTTTGCAAGATGTATGATTTTCAAGAGGGTATGTTTGTCACCATGGATCTTGGTGATCCTGACATCGACCAAGACAATTTGGACATTTGGGTCCTTGTTGATACGCTTCCAATTCTACCGCTATGTGAGTTTCTCAGACATAGTTATTAACTAATTTATATTGTTTATTTAAAAATAGTTGACAACTTATTTCCATTGACAACTTATTTTAATTGTTCAAACAATGTGCGGAACATGGTAGACAGAACCTACTACACCGATGGCTCTGAGTTAACTTATCAGGAGAAAAATCATCTGTCGCATTTTGTATTGATCTTGAGAATTACAATATCTATAATAAAACTCCTCCACATTATGGTCAATACCTGCCACTAGTGCACGTGTTGAACTACGGTAACATCCATGGAGATGCCATGGTAAGATTTTTTACTATTACGACATCCGTGCATCTTTTGCATAAATTCTTTTAAAACTTAACTACATTGCTAAATACGAAGTTATTACTATGTTTTTCAACAGAAAATCATGGATGATTGTGTGCCTCATTTGATGTATCAGAAAGGTCGCCTTAATGTTTTGAACATACAGCCAGGTCGTCCTACGAATCTCACCTGTCCATATCGGATTTCTAAAAGAGATGGAGACATGAAAATCACTGAATGGAAAAAATGTATGGACAGTCGTAAGGAGCTACTTGGAAGCAACATTGTGCGAAAGGCAATAATTGGAGACAGGATAATCTCCATTCTCCATAATGGAGAGTCAGGGGCTATCTTGTTTTATGCTATTTTACCTAAGAGAATATAGTAGGCCCTAAGAGAATGTAGTCGGTCCTACGAGGTACAATGTTTATTATGTGGTACAATGTGTTAGAGTTGATGATGAGTAGTAGTTGTGATTATGACTAGTGACCAACTTGCTATGTGATGTCTCATTGATGAAAACGATGATCATGAGGAGGTGCTATATGACAATGATGTATTATGATGATAAGTTGTTAATAATAATATGATGATGATGATGACGATGATATTTATTATATCACTGGGTGAAAGAACCGCGGATTAGTTTCAAGTGGATGTCCATCCACTTGAAACTAGTCCACGGTTCTTTCACCCAGTGACGTAATAACTCATTATGATGTAAAAACAATCTCTAAATTGTTGTTGTATGAAAACTTGTATAAAGGTGTATGAATAAAACATGAAATAAAAAAGAAATAAAATACGAAATAATAGTAGTAGCGCGTGCAGGGAGAAGCGCTACTAGTAATTACCAGTAGCCCTGTTTGGAGAAAACGCTACTACTAAGTCAATATAGTAGTAGCGTGGGTTAACCCACACTACTGCTAACCGGTACCAGTAGCGCACCACCCCGCGCTACTGCTAGGCTTTTCCCTAGTAGTGTATAGCTATCACATAAACCATTAATTTCATGATGCATAAGCATAGAAATTTTATTACTCTCCACATAAACAAATTTATTCTCATCAATAGTAGTGGGAACAAACTCAACAAAATAACTATCATGTGAGGCATAATCCACTTGAAAGTTAAAATCATGATGACAAGTTTCATGGATATAATTATTATCCATAGCATACATGTCATCACAATAATCATCATAGATAGGAGGGATGATTTCATCATAATAACTTTGCTCATCAAAACTTGGGGGACAAAAAATATGATCTTCATCAAACATAGCATCCCCAAGCTTGTGGCTTTGCATATCATTAGCATCATGGATATCCAAATAATTCATACTAACAACATTGCAATCATGCTCATCATCCAAAGATTTAGTGCCAAACATTTAATTGCATTCTTCTTCCAACACTTTGGCACAATTATCGGAACCCTTATTTTCACGGAAGACATTAAAAAATGAAGCATATGAGGCAACCTCAATTCCATTTTTTTGTAGTTTTCTTTTATAGACTAAACTAGTGATAAAACAAGAAACTAAAAGATTCAATTGCAAGATCTAAAGATATAGCTTCAAGCACTAACCTCCCCGGCAACGGCTCCAGAAAAGAGCTTGATGTCTACTACGCAACTTTATCCTGGTAGATGTTGTTGGGCCTCCAAGTGCAGAGTTTTGTAGGACAGTAGCAAATTTCCCTCAAGTGGATGACTTAAGGTTTATCAATCCGTGGGAGGCGTAGGATGAAGATGATCTCTCTCAAACAACCCTAAAACCAAATAACAGAGAGTCTCTTCTGTCCCCAACACACCCAATACAATGGTAAATTATATAGGTGCACTAGTTCGGCGAAGAGATGGTGATACAAGTGCAATATGGATGGTAGATATCGGTTTTTGTAAACTGAAAATATAAAAACAGCAAGGTAGCAAGTGGCAAAAGTGAGCGAAAACGGTATTGCAATGCTTGGAAACAAGACCTAGGATTCATACTTCCACTAGTGCAAGTTCTCTCAACAATAATAACATAATTGGATCATATAACAATCCCTCAAAATGCAACAAAGAGTCACTCCAAAGTCACTAATAACGGAGAACAAACAAAAAGATTATTGTAGGTTATGAAACCACCTCAAAGTTATTTTTCCCGATCAATCTATTGGGCTATTCCTATAAGTGTCACAAACAACCTAGAGTTCGTACTAAAATAACACCTTAAGACACACATCAACCAAAACCCTAATTTCACCTAGATACTCCAATGTCACCACAAGTATCCACGGGTTTGATTATACGATATGCATCACACAATCTCAGATTCATCTATTCAAACCAACACAAAGAACTTCAAAGAGTGCCCCAAGGTTTCTAGCGGAGAGTCAAGACGAAAACGTGTGCCAACTCCTATGCATAAGTTCACAAGGTCACAGAACCCGCAAGTTGATCACCAAAACATACATCAAGTAGATCATGTGAATATTCCATTGTCACCATAGATAAGCACATGCAAGACATACATCAAGTGTTCCCAAATCTTTAAAGACTCAATCCTATAAGATAACTTCAAAGGGAAAACTCAATGCATTACAAGAAGGTAGAGGGGGATAAACATCGAAGGATCCAACTATAATAGCAAAGCTCGCGGTACATCAAGATCGTGTCATATGAAGAACAAGAGAGTGAGAGAGAGAGAGTGTGTGTGAGAGAGAGATCAAACACATAGCTATTGGTACATACCCTCAGCTCCGAGGGTGAACTACTCCCTCCTCATCATGGAGAGTGCCGGGATGATGAAGATGGCCACCAGTGATGATTCACCCCTCCGGCAAGGTGCCGGAATAGGGTCTCGATTGGTTTTCATGGCTATAATGGCTTGCGGCGGCGGAACTCCCAATCTAGGTTCTGTTCTAGAGGTTTGGGGATTTATAAGAGGTGTTGGTGTCGGGGATAAGTCAGGGGGCCCACGAGGCAACGACAAGGATGGAGGGCGCACCCTAGGGGGTGGGGGCGCCCTTCACCCTTGTGGTGGCCTCGGGACTCTTCTCCGATATCTTTTCGTTCTAGTATTTTTTATATTTTTCAAAAATAATCTCCGTAAATGTTTAGGTCAATTGGACTCCGTTTGATATTCCTTTTCTGCGAAACTCAAAAAAAGGAAAAAAAACAAAAACTGGCACTGGGCTCTAGGTTAATAGGTCTGTCCCAAAAATCATATAAAATAGCATATAAATGCAAATAATACATCTGAGATAGATAATATAATATCATGGAACAATCAAAAGTTATAGATACGTTGGAGACGTATCACCGGGGGCCGTAGATTTCACTAGTGGCTTCTCTCTAGAATAGCACACGGTGGGTAAACAATTTACTGTTGGGCAATTGATATAAAATCGAATAGTTATGATGATATCTAGGCAATGATTAATATATATGTTGGGGAACGTAGCATGCAATTTCAAAAAATTTCCTACGAGCACGCAAGATCTATCTAGGAGAAGCATAGCAACGAGAGGGAGAGAGTGTGTCCACGTACCCTCGTATACCGAAAGCAGAAGCGTTAGTTTAACGCGGTTGATGTAGTCGAACGTCTTCACGATCCAACTGATCTTAGTACCGAACCTACGGCACCTGCGTGTTCAGCACACGTTCAGCTCGATGACGTCCCTCTAAGTCTTGATCCAGCAGAGGGTCGAGGGAGAGTTCCGTCAGCACGACGGCGTGGTGACGGTGATGGTGATGTGATCCACGTAGGGCTTTGCCTAAGCACTATGACGCTATGACCGGAGGAGTAAACTGTGTAGGGGGGCAGCACACACAGCTAAGAGAACAATTGATGTGCCTTTGGGGTGCACCCCGACCCTATATATAAAGGAGGAGAGGGGAGGTCGATCGGTCGGCCCTAGGGGCGCGCCAAGTGGGGGGAGTCCAACTAGGACTCCTAGTCCTAGTCGGCTCCCCCTTCCTTCCAACGGAGAGGGGCAAAGGGGAAGGAGGGGGAGAGGGAGAAGGAAAGGTGGGCCGCGCCCCCACCTCCTGTGACCTGCCTCCTCCTCTCCACTATGGCCCATGAGGCCCATTAACTTTCCCGGGGGGTTCCGGTAACCTCCCAATACTCCTAAAAATCCCCGAACCTCTTCGGAACCATTCTGGTGTCCGTATATAACCTCCAATATATGAATCTTTACATCTCGGCCATTTCGAGACTCCTCGTCATGTCTGTGGTCTCATCCGGGACTCCGAACAAACTACGGTCACCAAAACACATAACTCATAATACAAATCGTCATCGAACATTAAGCATGCGGACCCTATGGGTTCAAGAACTATGTACGCATGACTGAGACACATCTCCGGTCAATAACCAACAGTAGAACCTGGATGCTTATATTGGTTCCTACATATTCTAGAAAGATCTTTATTGGTCAAACTTCAATAACAATATACGTCATTCCCTTTGTCATTGGTATGTTACTTGCCCGAGATTCGATCGTCGGTATCATCATACCAAGTTCAATCTCATTACCGGCAAATCTCTTTACTCGTTCCGTAATACATCATCCCGCAACTAACTCATTAGTCACATTGCTTACAAGGCTTATAGTGATGTGTATTACCGAGAGGGCCCAGAGATACCTCTCCGATACTCGGAGTGATAAATCCTAATCTCGATTTGTTCCAACCCAACAAACACCTTCGGAGACACATTTAGAGCATCTTTATAATCACCCAGTTACGTTGTGACGTTTGATACCACACAAGGTGTTCCTCCGGTATTCGGGAGTTTCATAATCTCATAGTCAGAGGAATACGTATAAGTCACGAAGAAAGCAATAGCAATAAAACTTAACGATCATTATGCTAAGCTAACGGATGGGTCTTGTCCATCACATCGTTCTCTAATGATGTGATCCTGTTCATCAAATGATAACACATGTCTATGGTTACACTACTAGGAAAAGGCCTACTAATGGCGCACCAGTTTTGCCTACTAATGGCGCGTCACTGGTGCGCCATTAGTATCACGCCACTAGTATTTATTACTAATGGCGCACCGCTGGTGCGCCATTAGTATCTGGTATACTAATGGCGCACCCGCAGTGCGCCATTAGTATATAACACCATGCACCATTAGTATGCCTCCCAGGGGCCATATTTAACCATGTGCTTTGGCACACTAATGGCGCACTGCGGATGGATGCGCCATTAGTATACTTGGCATACTAATGGCGCACTGTTTGGTGATGCGCCATTAGTATACTTTGGCAAACTAATGGTGCATTCTATAGTGATGCGCCATTAGTATGAATATTAGGTTTTTTTTACTTTTTTGATTTTTGCATAGGTTACAAAATATATTATTTGACAGAATATAGACAGTAGCACACAGCAACAGCAGATTCATCGAATACAATAGAAGATTAGTCTCTGAATACAATTCATCATATTAGTCTCCGAATTCAAAAGACCGAACAAAGATAAAACATTACAAGTCTCGAGACCGCGAGTATCGAGTTTGTCTTCACACTACAAGTCGATATCGATCATCTAAACTACCATCACATAGAAGAGAGCTGTGGTCATCACGATGAGCATCATCACGATGAAACTGGTCTTCATCCGGTTCCTCGAACGCTCCCTCCTCTCTCCCGCTAGATAGCGGGCGTATCTAGATTCCGCCTCCGCCCTAGTGGTGTACCCTTTGTAACTGTTACCGCTAAAACGATGAACCTGTCTCCGACACTTCTCCCAGTCGTCGTAGACACCGGGAACCTTACCCTTGTACACGACATACGACGACATCTCTATGCACAAGCCAAACAACAGACAATACATACATAAGCAATATATAAGTATGCAACAAAAGGATCGGAAGAGAAAAGCAAGACATTAATAGCATGATTCATGGTCCTACTAATAAACAGCATCGATTACATCTAAGTTGAACGACTATCCAAACCAAAGAGACATATAATTCATTAAAGTTTAATTACAACATGAGCCAATCAATGTATCAGAACTACACATCACTACTTTCGACTCGACTCATGGACAGGAGCATGGATGAAGCCGCCGTCTGTCGTGATGGTCATGAAATCGCGGGCGTTGTCAGCCTGCATTTGTAGCATTCCGTCTATCTCAATGTTGGACGGTTGATATCTGAGGAAGAACTGCCCCGAGGTATGAAGGACATCTTGATGGATGATGTCCGCAAACTCTGACTGGATGCGAAAGAATTCTTGTCTGATGTCCGCGTCCTGGATTGCCGACAAGCTCGCGGCCCAATCTTTGAGATTATTTGGTAGCAGAAGGTGATGATGGTCCCTTACAATCGCCTGCATGTGATGGAGGGCGTAGTAGGCATCCTTCTGACCGCCAGGCGGCTGCTTGACGCAGCAGAACATCGTATTGTGGGCGAACACGTGCTTGCCGTACTTATGAACTGCCCTGGTGAAGGTGCCTCCAGATTTGGCGTAGCCGGGGAGAACATCATCAAGAACTTTCTTGATATTTGTGTAGTCTATCTTGGAGTTACGGTTCGGGTCGAAATACGTGGCCATGGAATATTTTGGGCTTAAGAGGATGAGTGTGCAATGTGTGTCACTGCATAGAACATGGAATGTTAGAAAAAAAAGAACGATCGAAATCTAAGAAATCATATGTTACGGGGCGGTTAAGGGATGACTTACTCGGGAAAGTAAGCCACAAGGAAGTTATCCTTATCTGGGTTTGCCAGAATGACGTCTTCGAGGTGTGAACTCGTGACTTTGCGGTCCCCAGCGCTGCTCAAGAGCTTGGCACGCATGTAGAAGGGGTCGACGATCATGATGTCTGAGGTCTTGTCTCTAATGATCCGCATCTCCATACTCAGCGAAAACAGCCGAACAAAGGTGTAGTGCAGCGGATGAAGGTTAACCATAGCAAAGATGTCATCAAACCGTAGGACGATCGTACCCCCGATGTCGCCATCCACAAAGCCCTTGCCCTCTGGCACCTTGGCCACGAAAACCGGGTATGTCACATCATTCTCTCTGAGACGCCGCTTCTCCAAAGAAAGAACACTGTCGTGCAGACTCCGCATAGCACCGGTTGCAGCATTGAGCATATTTGTCGGTAGCATCGCCCTACCCGCCACATGCACCCTCCTCGAGATATCCTTAGGTGAAGGTGGCCCATCCTGAGCACGAATCGTACTCGGTGCCGGCTGGCTCGCACCGGCGGCCTTTTTAGTCGGCCGTTTCCGGCCCTTCTTCTTGATCTGCTGTAATGGGACCGAGTTCTGCTCACAGACCGCCTTCTTGAGCGTGTTGGGGCTGATAATATTTGGCACCTCCGCTATCTGAGGCTCGGTGAAGGCGGCAACTGGAGGCGTCTCCTGAGAACTGAACGCCAGACGACGCCTGTTGCAATTGGGTTTCTCCGCCGTACCAGCTAGATCGCGGTCGTCTTGTTTGGGTTCTTGAGAAGGAGGCCTGCAGAACTCGTCACCGTACCCATGTTCGGCAAAGTACTTATCGATGTTGGTAAATGTACCATCGTCGTTGTCGTCATCGTCCGGATCCTGTGCCATAGGGATGTCCGGCATGTCCGGTAGCGTTGCGGCGTTCTTGCCATTGCTTGGTGCCGACATGACTGGCGGTCTTGTTGTGGGGTGGTGTCCCCCGCCCCCAAACGAATCTGGCTCTTCGGCCAAAGCAGGGGCCAGCTTACGCAGGCGCTGAGGGTCATCTCATCTTGTTCGTCGGCCCCAGCGGGTCGAATCGAAGGTAACAGCTCGTCGCAGCCTGGCAGCACCCGAACCACTTCAACCCTATACATTGTGGGTGGCATCGGATTACCGTGGAACACAGGGTTGCCCGGTTGAATGATTCTTCCCTTGGCGACATCGACCAACTCGCCTCCCACGAAGTGCAGGAGAGTGCAAGGAACATTGGCGGCGCCCTGCGAAAACATGTAGGGCGTCAGGGATGCCCAGTCAAAGGCAAGGAGATGAAGTCCTCGGCCGAGAGGCTTAGTTACCGTGATGTCGTCGAGCTCGGCTAATGTCGAGGCACCGCCAACGGCCGGCGTGCAACTGACGGAGGGGCCGCTTGCTGGCGAGGTGCCGGCCGGCGTACACCCGGGTGCATTAAGCTCCAATGCTGGCGTCGGAGACACCAATACCGCCGCCGCCGGAGACACCAATGGCACCGCCGCCGGAGACACCAATGGCGCCGCCTGCGCGTTGTGTGAGTTGCTGGCCGTGAAGCTGGGAATCGGGGGCGGCCCCTGTTGGACACCCGCAATCCACGTCGTTATCCCATGAATCAAGGTAGGCATAATGCCGGTAAGCGTCGATCCCAGTTGTTGTTGCACTTGCTCTTGGACCATCTCCGGAATCCGCGCCACTTGCGCCTTGAGTGCTTCAACCTCGCATGACTGGCTTTCCGAGCTGGTCTTTTTCTACTTTCGCCCACCAGCGCCATAGTATGACGACCATTTTGTGGACAAGCCTTTGCTGGCCACACGACCAGCTGACGTCAGCTTATTGAGCTTATCCCTATTTTTCATTACATTCAATGCCCTATTCAAAGGGGTGTCGAAAGGGGAGCTCTGAGACGACCCCGCGCTACTGCTTTCTTTGTCCTGCGGAAGGAACGTGAACCATTTAGAAATATTGGGGATTAATTAGAGTGCAACCATATGGAGCTAATTACGCGGGGGTGTATTCCTTACCAGAACAAGCTCAAGCTCCCTGGTCTTCGGATCCGTGGTAAGCCCCTTTGGTACCGGGTCCTCCTTGTACCGGGCCCTGAGAAAGTTCCTGGTCTGCTTGTCACTGTATTTCTCAAAGCGGGGCGGTAGGCCTTGCTCGGCACGCTCCGCGTCCTCCTTGTCCCATACAGGCTCCGCCACTCTGTAACCGCCGGGACCGAGTTGGTGGACCCCTATGTTCAACTGCCGCATTTCTTTCCCCCACTTACTTGATTCGGAGGTTGCGGGGCTCTCGCACTTGATCTTGAACTCCTTGTAGTCATCTTCGCTCATCAAAGGATATTTCTCCTTGATCTTCTCATAACTATCACCTTTGTCAATCATTGCCTTCACCGTGCTTTTCCAAGTAGACAGGGCCGTGCTCATCGTCGTGAGGGCGGCACCGTTCACTTTATTACCCGAGAGGCGTGTGTTTGCGAACTCAGCGGGGAACTTGTATCGTTCGTGCAGCTTCGTGAAGAGGAGGCTGCGCAAATTCCCTCAGTCCTAATGCCTTAGGTTCTCGGTGTTGATCGAGGCGGTGCTCCGGAGAATGCACCCGAGCTGAATCGAGTACCCCTTGACTACGTGTTTGGGCGCCGTCGGATGCCCGTCGGAGTTCACTTCAGTAAATTCCTCCCTGACGGTGCCGAGCATGTTCGGGCACCGGTCCTTCCGTTGCCTCTTCGGTTGGCCCATCTGTGCGTGCGCCAGCATCATCAGTGGTGGCATTCACGGCGCCATCATTAGTGGTGTCATCCCTGACGCCACTAGGGGTTGTGTAGTCAGGATCGGTGTCTTCCGCGGCGTCCTCATAGCGGTGAGGTTCTTCCTCCAACTCCTGGGACAGCTCCCAGAATTGCTTGCCGCCCGAACCGCCGGCCTCATCGTTGTGGGCCATGTTTCTCTCTAAATAGGAAAAAAGTTTGGTCAAAAAGTTGGTTATTGTCAAGGAACAAGATCATGGTCTCATCATTTAGGGTTTGTCGACACCGAGGCATCCTAAAAGCTAAGCTTTTATCATTTAGGGTTTGTCGACGCCGAGGCACCCTAAAAGCCTAAGCGTACATCATTTAGGTTCTCATCGACACCGAGGCACCCTAAAAGCCAAGGTTTCGTCATTTAGGGTTTGTTGACACCGAGGCACCCTAAATGCTATGTTTTCATCATTTAGGGTTTATCGATGCCGAGGCACCCTAGGTTGGGCCTAATCACTTGGCACTAATCAGTTGGCTTTATTGCCACCTATGTTGGGTTTATCATCTAGGGTTTATCGATGCTGAGGAGAATTTCTAAGTTGGGCCTAATCACTTGGCTCTATTGCCACCTATGGTTTAATGCAGCAAGAATAAAGGGGCAATTGATCCTACTTAATTAAGTACTAAGATACCCCGGCCCATGCATTAGTAGCAAGTACCTCATATGTCCGATTTTTAGCAAAGTCATGCTAAAATTCACGGAAAATTTCAGCATGACCTTTGCTGAAAATAGGACATATGGAGTACCCGAATTTGCCGGAACGGAAGTTAATCGACATTCCGGCAAACTCAAGGGCCTCTCGGGGTACCTGCAAAATCATCACGACACGAAGGGCCTCTCAAGGGCCTCAAGCAACAACGGCGTCTCCCAGGACCCCATTTTTTTGCTAAATTTCTTTGAGCAACAATCAGAGCAGAAAATTCAGTATATTTCTATACAATGTTTTTGGTATATATCAGGTTTTGGCTGCATTTGCAAATGCATTCCATGTACTGCAACCCTCGAGAATTCCTAGCATGAGGTTTGTCCATCACTTTTGGCTCACTTATTAATCTACTCATCCTATGTCAATATCCATATGCTATGTCATCTGATGTTCCTGAATCATTGTAGTTTAGGCACCATACAAGATTGTTAGTTCAATGTGCTTTATATCCTAGTTATACTACTGCAGGAAAGGAGGATCATCATACACATATATATGTATAGCAATTGACAGGAGCTTCATCATTTTTAGTAACAACAATACATATATAGCAATTGGAAGCAAACAGATGTACACATAAGATAGAAATGTAGTGCTGAAAGTTTAATACTTACAAAAGACTTGTTGAAATAGTGAGAAATATGGAGTCACCAAGCTGGCTAAGAAACTCCCAAAGTCCACTAGCAAATCCAAGATCTAATCCTGTTACACACATCATAACAATTTAAGATAATTAGGATAACGATAGTAGGAAATGAAAACGAAAGAGCTCAAAAAACAATCACAACAGAAAAATAATAAAAACTTAGTCCTAGAAGAAAATAAATCCTAAAAGAAAAGAAATCCTAAAATCTGGAGCAAGTCCTAGCAGTAGTAGTCCAACTAGATGGCCACCACTACTACTCCTATGGCCATGGCACAGCACACGACCATGGCCATGGCAACTAGAAATCCTACACAAAGCACACAAAGCACACAGCACATGACCATGGCAACTAAAATCTGGAGCAAGTCCTAGCAGTAGTAGTCCAACTAGAAATCCTACACAAAGCACACGGCCATGGCCATGGCCATGACCGCCAGTAGCTGCAGTGCTAGCAACATTAGCAAGCAGCGGCCGCGGTGCAGCTAGCAACAGGCGGCGGCAATAGAGCAGCAGTGGTGACAGGCGCAGGTGACTGCAGGAGGACGCGGGCGAAGCGGCCAGAGGGCGCAGGGGCGGAGCGAGCTCGGGTCAGGCGGGTAGCAGCGTCTACGACGATGGATCCACGCGAAGGAAGAAGGGGATCGACGGATGGGCTCACAGGGGGGGCGTAGGCGAATTCGGCGAGGTCGGGGGCGGTCGAGGCGGCACGGATCGAGGTGAAATCGATGACGGCAGAAGGAAGAAGACGATCTCGATCCCATCGTTCGGCGGTGCCCTGGCTCGATCTGGACTTGTAGACGACGTGGAAGACGATGGGGAAGCCGGGGGACACACTATCTTGGCGTGGGGACGACGGTGGCCGCGAGAATGACGACGGCGAGCGCGGTCACCGCACGAGCTCTCGTGCTCGAGTACGAGCCGAGGAGGAGGCGGCTCGATGGGGAAAGAGGGGGAATCGGGCAAGGGGTGGTCTCTCTGGAGGCGGCGGGGGTGTGGAGTCCTGCGAGGGTTGGGGCGCGGGGGCGCGGGGGCGCGGGGGCGGCGAGGGTGGAGTCCGGTGAGGGTCGGGGCGGCGGCGTCGTGGGTCGGGGCAGCGCGCGGGTGGATCTGGTGGCGAGGGAGAGAGGGTCGAAGGGGATCTGGCAAGGGAGAGGGAGGATAGCTAGGGGGAAGCTTACTAATGGCGCACCACACCTCGGTGCGCCATTAGAAATCTTTTTTTAGATAGCAATGGCCCACCCCGCAGCGGTGCGCCATTAGAAATCTTTTTTTAGATAGCAATGGCGCACCCCGCAGCGGTGCGCCATTAGAATGTTTTTTTATTACAGTTCGAGCACAGGTTATATTGCACCTAACCCAATCCACATCAGAACCTGCCCACTAGCCTGACTGGTCAGCACGCAGCACACACACCAGGAGGTCCTGGGTTTGATTCCCAGGCTCCGCAATTTTTTTTTGCATTTTAAATGCTGTTTGATATTTATTTGTGTTTAAATATGTTCAAACTTGTTTAAATCATAACAATAATATTTTTTTAAAAAAAAACAGTAATAATTTTTTTAAAAATATGTTCAAATTTGTTACTTGAAAATATCATCGGCGGCGGCGGTGGAGCGGGGGAGGGTGCGGGGGGTGCCCGTTGGCGGCGGTGGAACGGGGGAGGGTGCGGGGGGCCGGGTGCTCGTCGGCGGCGGTGGAGGGTTCTTCATGATATCAAAAAGTGCCCATGAAATACAATCGAGAAATGAAGACTACGATTTAAATACAATCGATCTTAGCTAGCTATCTGTTCACAATCTTCTTGCCCTTATTTTTCGCAAATGGAGTTCTTCTGTGGAACGGACGTCCTTTAGGTAGGGTGGTCTTGCTTCTTCTTGTGGTGTGTGCTGCTACTTCATCGTCGTCGTCATGTTCGATCTTCGGGTCGCCGTACTTGTCGAAGTCTTGCTCATTGGCTACTCCATCCATTCCGATGATCTTCCTTTTGCCTCTCCTCACGACAACATGACTGGGCTTTGACGGGTCGGTAATGAAGAAGCATTGGTCCACTTGGGAAGCCAGTACCCGTGGCTCATTTTTCGCGGTGACGTTTGCACCCGCGGTCTTGGATTTGGCTTCGGGTATAACCATGGTGGTGAAATACCGGTCTTATTTTAGGACGCTCTTGGCCCATCTGACATGAAACATCGGGACCTTCTCTCCAGCGTAGCTCAGCTCCCAGATCTCCTCGATCCTTCCGTAGTATCTGTCCTTGTCGTTACCGGTGTAGGATTCCATCGTTACCCCGGAGGTCTGATAACCATCGCTCTTCATGTCCTTGTTCGCGGTGTAGAATGTGTAGCCGTTGATATCGTACGCCTCATAGGTCATCAGGTTGTGCTCGGCGCCCTGTGACAAGGCGAATATGAGTTGTTCTTCCGCGGAAGAATCCTCATGTAAAGGGTACGACAGAAGCTTCTGCTTGAACCAACGCGTGAAACATGAGTTGTGCTCTTTGATTATATCTCCGTCCGTCCTCTGTTGGCCTCGGTCATTGTACGTCTTCTCAATAAAGGTTTTGTGCTCTACCACCCAAGGATCGACCACGTCTATGTGTTGTAGCGCGACTAGGTTTGCTCTTTCAAAGTCGGTGAGTTGACCCTCGAAGTCGACATGCATTTCGCGGCGACCCTCATGGTGACCCCATCCAGCGAGCCTGCCGAGGTGCCTGTTGACGGGCAGACCAACGGGGTTCTCGATGCCTAGATAATTCATGCAGTAGGAGATGCACTCTTCAGTCAGAAAGCCCCTGGCTATACTTCCCTCTGGACGTGACATGTTGCGAACGTATCCTTTGATGACACCATTCATCCTTTCGAACGGCATCATGTTATGCAGGAACGTCGTCCCGAGTTGGATGATATCCTCCACGATATGGACCAGCAGATGCACCATAACGTCGAAGAATGCGTGTGGGAAGTACATCTCAAGCTCGCATAGTATCACCACGATCTCTTCCTGTAGCCTTCTGAGTTGCCTCACGCCAATCGACTTCCGAGAGATGACATCGAAAAAGTTGCATAGGCCAAATAGTGTTTCATGGACGTGCGCGTCCATGATCCCACAGATTGCAACTGGAAGTATCTGCGTCATCAGCACGTGATAGTCGTGAGACTTCATCCCGCTGAACTTCTGCTTCACTGGGTCTAGGTATCTGCTTATCTTCCCCGCGTAACCGTAAGGAAGTTTTACTCCTACGAGGCAGGTGAAAAACTGCTCGATCTCCTCCTGACTTAGAGTGAAGCACGCGGGAGGGTAGTCACTTTCGGTCTTCTTGGCCTTTTTGCCTTTGCGACGAGTTCCTGTGTCCTGCTTCGCCTCATCATCATCATCATCATCATTAGCGTGAAGCTCCTGCCTGATGCCCATTGATTTCAAGTCTGCCCTTGCTTTCGGCCCATCTTTGGTCCTCTCTGGCATGTTGAGCAGGGTACCAAGCAGACTCTCGCACACGTTCTTTGTGATATGCATGGGATCAAGGCTGTGAGGCACACGGTGGATCTTCCAGTACGGCAAGTCCCAGAAAACAGACCTCATTTTCCATACCTTCAGCAGCGGCTCTGGCGCCTTTCGCTTCTTTCCCGGCTCTGGCGCCTTTTGCTTCTTTCCCGGCAGTGGGCAATCTTTCCAATTTTTCAACAGCTCGTCTATTTCCTCGCCGCTCCTCATACGCGGGCGTTTTCGGGGTTCGGTTTCACCATCGAACAGATCCTTGCGTTTCCTCCACGGGTCATCGTCGCGAAGCCACCTTCGATGTCCCATGAACACGGTTTTCGAAGACCCGAGATCTCTATCTAGCTGGCGATACGTTGTGTCATCCATGCACCTTACGCATCTAGAAAATCCGTGGACTACCTGCCCCGCGATATATCCGTAACTGAGATAGTCGTGCACCGTCGTGAGCAGTGCGGCTCTCATAGGGAAATATTCTTTCTCTGCGGTGTCCCACGTATTGGCTGGCGTTTTCCACAGCGTGTCTAGCTCCTCTTTCAGCAGCCCCAGATACAGATTGATGTCATTCCCTGGTTGTTTCGGCCCTTCAATTAGCATACTCATGTGAATGTACTTCCTCTTCATGCACAACCAGGGGGGAAGGTTGTACATCCACACAAACACATGCCAGGTGCTATGTGTGCTTCTCTGGCTGCCAAACGGATTGACTCCATCGGTGCTCGCGCCCAGCACGATGTTCCTTGGATCCTTCCCAAATTCTGGGTATTCAAAGTTCAACGCTTGCCACTGGCTCGCACCCTTAGGGTGACTCAGCATCTTGTCTTTTTTATTTATCTCCGGATCATTTCCGTCATCTTCCCGCTTCTTCTCCTCCCTATCCGCATGCCAACGCAGGAGCTTTGCTACCTTAGGGTCCGCGAAATACCGCTGCAGACGAGGAGTGATCAGAAAGTACCACACTGATTTTCGAGGAGCTTTCTTCCTCTTCTTGTATCGAGTGACGCCGCACACCGGGCATATGGTAGACTCCGCGTGCTCGTCCCGATAAATGATGCAATTGTTCATGTAGACATGGTATTTCATGTGCGGTAAATCCAGAGGACACACGATTTTCTTCGCCTCCTCGAAACTGGTCGGGCACTTGTTCCCCTTGGGAAGATGTTCGTGCCAGAATGACATGTTATCGTCGAAGCATGCGTCGGTCATTTTGTGTTTTAACTTCATCTCCAGAGCCATGAGCATTACTTTTAGGCGGGTATCCTCGGGCCTGCATCCTTCATACAATGGAGTAACCGCGTCTATCTCCATTTGATCCAGCTTGGCTTTCTCTTGGGCGGCAGCTCTTGCGTTATCCGTCTACTTGAGAAGCAGCTCTTGAATATGAGGGTCCTGCACCCAGCCTCCATCGTCGTCTGCTCCGGCATCTTCATCTTCATGATCACGCCCTTCGTCTTGATCTTCTTCATCATCATGTACGACATCTTCTACATGATGACTGTGTACAGCATCACCGTCGTGATCATGTTCTGGAGATTCTTCGTCTTCTCGCCCGCCCTTGCTGCGGTGGTACTTGTCTTGTTGCCCTTCCTCATTTCTTGCCCGGCCCCCATGGACGACTTCATAGTCATCTTCATCACCTTGCCACTGATAGCCAGCCATGAAACCATGCAAGAGCAGGTGGTCCTGCACCTGCCTGGAATTCGGGTCTGCAATAAGGCTCTTCAGCTTGCATCTTCGACACGGACATCTTATCTCCGTCTCGTTCTTTTGAAGCATCTCGGCCTTCGCGGAGCTCAAAAACCTATTCACGATGCCTTCGGTCATCGTGCGGACCATGGTCGCCTGCGGGGTATAGCAAAACGATATTTTAGAACCAAGAAAAAATTTGGCATGACCTTCCCTAAAAATAGGACCAAAAAGAATGCATAGTGCCAAAATTCTCGCCGAAACGGAAATGAATCAACATTCCGGCAAAATATTGGCAACTATCGCATTTCAAATACCGGTACCTGCAAGCACAAACATATATGCAACACCACAAACACATGCAGCACCAGAAACATACATCGATCTAGCTAGGCCACAAAAAGTGCATGTGCACGTTGTTGGAGCGAGCTAGGGAGAAAAAAAGTAGATCTACATCATGAAGATAGCTTTCCCCTTACTTACCTATCAAAAAAGGTAATTTTAACTTAATTTTGATGAATCTATGGTGGAAATGAGGTGAGGAGGAGGAGGCAAACGAAAGCTTGGAGAAGGAGGTGGAGGGAATGAAGTGGGGAAAGTGAGTGGGTAGGTGTGGCTGTCCAAAATATCTTGTTGGGGTCCCAGGTTACTAATGGCGCACCACCTGCAAATGCGCCATTAGTAACCCTGGTTACTAATGGCGCACCTGCAGGTGGTGCGCCATTAGTAGTTTTGCAGAAAAGTAAAAAAAATATATACTAATGGCGCACTTTTACTGGGTGCGCCATTAGTAGTTTTGCAAAAAAAAGAATAAAAAAAATTCAGTACTGGCGCACTCCCTGTCTGGTGCGCCATTACTAGTTAGAACTAGTAATGGCGCACTTCGGTAGGATGCGCCATTAGTATGTATGTAAAAATGAAAAAAAAATATCACTAGTGGCGCACCTATTTTCTGGTGCGCCATTAGTGTCTTCCACACTAATGGCGCATCACCAACTGGTGCGCCATTAGTATATAGTAGTGGCGCACTACTTCCCTGGTGCGCCATTAGTGTCAATCCTATCTATAGCCCTTTTCCTAGTAGTGTTAGGAAACTTAACCATCCTTGATTAACGAGCTAGTCAAGTAGAGGCATACCAGGGACACTTTGTTTTTGTCTATGTATTCACACATGTAATAAGTATCTGGTTAATACAATTCTAGCATGAATAATAAACATTTATCATGATATAAGGAAATATAAACAACAACTTTATTATTGCCTTTAGGGCATATTTCCTTCAGTCTCCCACTTACACTAGAGTCAATAATCTAGATTACATAGTAATGATTCTAACACCCATGGAGTCTTGGTGCTAATCATGTTTTGCTCATGGAAGAGGCTTAGTCAACGGGTCTGCAACATTCAGATCCATATGTATCTTGCAAATCTCTATGTCTCCAGCCTTGACTTGATCGCGGATGGAACTGAAGCGTCTATTGATGTGTTTGGTTCTCTTGTGAAATCTAGATTCCTTCGCCAAGGCAATTGCTTCAGTATTGTCACAAAAGATTTTCATTGGACCCGATGCGCTAGGTATTACACCTAGATCGGATATGAACTCCTTCATCCAGACTCCTTCATTTGCTGTTTCCGAAGAAGCTATGTACCCCGCTTCGCACGTAGATCCCACCACGACGCTCTGCTTGGAACTGCACCAACTTACAACTCCACCATTTAATATAAATATGTATCCGGTTTGCGACTTAGAGTCATCCAGATCAGTGTCAAATCTTGCATCGACGTAACCATTTACGACAAGCTCTTTGTCACCTCCATAAACGAGAAACATATCCTTAGTCCTTTTCAGGTATTTCATGATATTTTTGACTGCTGTCCAGTGATCCACTCCTGGATTACTTTGGTACCTCCCTGCTAAACTTATAGCAAGGCACACCTCAGATCTGGTACACAACATTGCATACATGATAGAACCTATGGCTGAGGCATAGGGAATGAATTTCATTTTCTCTCTATCTTCTGAAGTGGTAGGGCATTGAGTCTGACTCAACTTCACACCTTGTAACACAGGCAAGAACCATTTCTTTGACTGTTCCATTTTGAACTTCTTCAAAACTTTATCAAGGTATGTGCTTTTTGAAAGTCCAATTAAGCGTCTTGATCAATCTCTATAGATCTTGATGCCCAATATATAAGCAGCTTCACCGATGTCTTTCATTGAAAAATTCATATTCAAGTATCCATTTATGCTATCCAGACGGTAGATGTAGAGGTAGTGATGTCTACTACACAACCTTCTTCTTGTAGATGTTGTTGGGCCTCCAAGTGCAGAGGTTTGTAGGACAATAGCAAATTTCCCTCAAGTGGATGACCTAAGGTTTATCAATCCGTAGGAGGCGTAGGATGAAGATGGTCTCTCTCAAGCAACCCTGCAACCAAATAACAAAGAGTCTCCTGTGTCCCCAACACATCCAATACATTGGTAAATTGTATAGGTGCACTAGTTCGGCGAAGAGATGGTGATACAAGTGGTATATGGATAGTAGATAATAGTTTTTGTAATATGAAAATATGAAAACAGCAAGGTAACTAATGGTAAAAGTGAGCATAAACGGTATTGCAATGCGTTGAAACAAGGCCTAGGGTTCATACTTTCACTAGTGCAAGTCCTCTCAACAATAATAACATAATTGGATCACATAACTATCCCTCAACATGCAACAAAGAGTCACTCCAAAGTCACTAATAGCGGAGAACGAACGAAGAGATTATGGTAGGGTACGGAACCACCTCAAAGTTATTCTTTCCAATCAATCCGTTGGGCTATTCCTATAAGTGTCACAAACAGCCCTAGAGTTCGTACTAGAATAACACCTTAAGACACAAATCAACCAAAACCCTAATGTCACCTAGATACTCCAATGTCACCTCAAGTATCCGTGGGTATGATTATACGATATACATCACACAATCTCATATTCATCTATTCAACCAACACATAGAACCTCAAAGAGTGCCCCAAAGTTCCTACCGGAGAATCACGACGAAAACGTGTGCCAACCCCTATCCATAGGTTCATGGGCGGAACCCGCAAGTTGGTCACCAGAACATACATCAAGTGAATCACGTGATATCCCATTGTCACCACAGATACGCACGACAAGACATACATCAAGTGTTCTCAAATCTTTAAAGACTCAATCTGATAAGATAACTTCAAAGGGAAAACTCAATCCATTACAAGAGAGTAGAGGGGGAGGAGAAACATAAGATCCAACTATAATAGCAAAGCTCGCGATACATCAAGATCGTGCCAAATCAAGAACACGAGAGAGAGAGAGATCAAACACATAGCTACTGGTACATACCCTCAGCCCCGAGGGAGAACTACTCCCTCCTCGTCATGGAGAGCACCAGGATGATGAAGATGGCCATCGGAGAGGGATTTCCCCCTTCGATAGGGTGCCGAAACGGGTCTAGATTGGCTTTCGGTGGCTACGGAGGCTTCTGGCGGCGGAACTCCCCATCTATTGTGCTCTCGGATGTTTTTAGGGTATAATGAGATATATAGGCGAAAGAAGTACGTCAGGGGGCCACGAGGGGCCCACGAGGGTGGAGGGCGCGCCCTAGGGGGGTGGGTGCGCCCCTACCTCGTGGCTCCCTCATTTCTTTCCTGACGTGCACTCCAAGTCTTCTGGGTTTCTTCTGGTCCAAAAATAACTTCCGTGAAGTTTCAGGTCAATTGGACTTCGTTTGATTTTGCTTTTCTGCGATACTCTAAAACAAGGGGAAAACAGAAACTGGCACTGGGCTCTGGGTTAATAGGTTAGTCCCAAAAATAATATAAAAGTGTATAATAAAGCCCATAAACATCCAAAACAGAAGATAATATAGCGTGGAGCAATCAAAAATTATAGATACGTTGGAGACGTATCAGCATCCCTAAGCTTAATTCCTGCTCGTCCTCGAGTAGATAATTGATAAAAACAGAATTTTTGATGCGGAGTGCTACTTGGCATAATTTCAATGTATTTCTTCTTAATTGTGGTATGAATATTCAGATCCGAAAGATTCAAGACAAAAGTTCATATTGATATAAAAATAATAGTACTTCAAGCATACTAACTAAGCAATTATGTCCTCTCAAAATAACATGGCCAAAGAAAGTTCATCCCTACAAAATCATATAGTTTAGTCATGCTCCATTTTCGTCACACAAGAATGCTCTCATCATGCACAACCCCGATGACAAGCCAAGCAATTGTTTCATACTTTAGTAATCTCAAACCTATAAACTTTCACACGATATATGAGCGCGAGCCATGGACATAGCACTATGGGTGGAATAGAATATGATGATGGGGGTTATGTGGAGAAGACAAAAAGGAGAAAGTCTCACATCAACGAGGCTAATCAATGGGCTATGGAGATGCCCATCGATTGATGTTAATGCGAGGAGTAGGGATTTCCATGCAACGGATGCACTAGAGCTATAAATGTATGTGAGCTCAACAAAAGAAACTAAGTGGGTGTGCATCCAACTTGCTTGCTCACGAAGACCTAGGGCACTTGAGGAGGCCCATTGTTGGAATATACAAGCCAAGTTCTATAATGAAAAATTCCCACTAGTATATGAAAGTGACAAAACAAGAGACTCTCTATCATGAGGATTATGGTGCTACTTTGAAGCACAAGTGTGGCAAATGATAGTAGAATTGTGCCTTCTCTCTTTTTCTCTCATTTTTTGGGGCCCCTTTTTGTATGGCCTTTCTCTTCTTTTTTTATTCCTCACTTGGGACAATGCTCTAGAAAATGATGATCATCACACTTCTATTTATTTACAACTCAATGATTACAACTCGATACTAGAACAAAGTATGACTCTATATGAATGCCTCCGATGGTGTACCGGGATGTGGAATGATGCATGAGTGACATGTATGAAAGAATTATGAGAGGTGGCTTTGCCACAAATACGATGTCGACTACATGATCATGCAAAGCAATATGACAATGATGAAGCGTGTCATAATAAACGGAATGGTGGAAAGTTGCATGGCAATATATCTCGGAATGGCTATGGAAATGCCATAATAGGTAGGTATGGTGGCTGTTTTGAGGAAGATATAAGGAGGTTTATGTGTGATAGAGCGTATCATATCATGGGGTTTGGATGCACCGGCGAAGTTTGCACCAACTCTCAATGTGAGAAAGGGCAATGCACGCTACTGAAGAGGCTAGCTAGGATGGAAGGGTGAGAGTGCGTATAATCCATGGACTCAACATTAGTCATAAAGAACTCACATACTTATTGCAAAAACCAACAAGTCATCAAAAACCTCGGCACTACGCGCATGCTCCTAGGGGGATAGATTGGTAGGAAAAGACCATCGCTCGTCTCCGACCGCCACTCATAAGGAGGAAAATCAAATAACACCTCATGTTTCAAATTTGTTACATAACATTTACCATACGTGCATGCTACGGGACTTGCAAACTTCAACACAATCATTTCTCAATTTCACAACTACTCAACTAGCACGACTTTTATATTATTACCTCCATATCTCAAAACAATCATCAAGCATCAAACTTCTCTTAGTATTCAAAACACCCATAAGAAAATTTTACTAATCTTGAATACCTAGCATATTAGGATTTTAAGAAAATTACCATGCTATTTAAGACTCTCAAAATAATATAAGTGGAGCATGAGAGTTCATCTATTTCTACAAAATAAAACCACCACCGTGCTCTAAAAGGATATAAGTGAAGTACTAGAGCAAATGACAAACTACTCCGAAAGATATAAGTGAAGATCAATGAGTAGTCGAATAATTATGCAACTATGTGAAGACTCTCTAAAATTTAAGAATTTCAAATCTTGGTATTTTATTCAAACATCAAGCGAAACTAAATAAAATAAAATGACGCTCCAAGCAAAACACATATCATGTGGCGAATAAAAATATAGCTCCAAGTAAAGTTACCGATGAACGAAGACGAAAGAGGGGATGCCTTCCGGGGAATCCCCAAGCTTAGGCTCTTGGATATCCTTGAATATTACCTTGGGGTGCCTTGGTCATCCCCAAGATTAGGATCTTGCCACTCCTTATTCCATAGTCCATCGAATCCTTATCCAAAACTTGAAAACTTCACAACACAAAACTTAGCAGAAAACTCGTAAGCTCCGTTAGTATAAGAAAATAAACCACCACTTCAAGGTACTATAATGAACTCATTATTTATTTATATTGGTGTTAAAACTACTGTATTCCAACTTCTTTATGGTTTATAAACTCTTCTACTATCCATAGATTCATCAAAATAAGTAAACAACACATAGAAAACAGAATCTGTCAAAAACAGAACAATCTGTAGTAATCTGGATCAAACGTATACTTCTGGAACTCATAAAATTCTCAAATAAATTGCTGGACATAAGTAACTTATCTATTAATCATCTGAAAAAAATAATTAACTAAATATCACTCTCCAAATAAACATGGCAGCAATTCTCGTGAGCGCTAAAGTTTCTGTTTTTGACAGCATGATCAACAAGACTTTCCCCAAGTCTTCCCAAAGGTTCTACTTGGCACAAACACTAATTAAAAGCATAAAACCACATATAAACAGAGGCTAGATGAATTATTTATTACTAAACAGGAAAAAAAAATAAAGAACAAGAATAGGATTGGGTTGCCTCCCAACAAGCGCTATCATTTAACGCCCCTAGCTAGGCATGATGATTTCAACGATGCTCACATAAAAAATAAGAATTGAAACATAAGGAGAGTATCAAGAAGAATATGACTATCACATTTAAGTCTAACCCACTTCCTATGCATAGGGATTTTGTGAGCAAACAACTTGTGGGAACAAGAATCAACTTGGATAGGAAGGTAAAACAAGCATAACTTCAAAACTTTAAGCACATAGAGAGGAAACTTGATATTATTGCAATTCCTACAAGCATATGTTCCTCCCTCATAATAATTTTCAGTAGCATCATGAATTAATTCAAGAATATAACCAGCACCTAAAGCATTCTTTTCATGATCTACAAGCATAGAAAATTTACTACTCTCCACATAAGCAAAATTGTTCTCAATCGGAATAGTGGGAGTATCATAAGAGACTCGAATACTATAAATTGTTTCCACATTAAAAGAGTAATGTTAAGAAAATGGGTAGCCATAATCATGACAAGTTTTATAAATATAATCAATACTTTTTATAGCATAAGTATCATCACAATAATCATCATAAGTAGGAGGCATGCTATCATCATTATAAATTTGCATGTCAACACTTGGGAGACTAAAAATATCGTCATTAAACATAGCATCCCAAAGCTTGGCCCTTTTCATATCATAAGCATAATCACTCTCATCATTAATAGTATGGATAGCACCAATAGTATAGCAATTATCATAAATCTTCCAAGCAAGTGCCAAAAAGATTTTCAAGATCATAAGAAGTATCATTATCTTCCACAATTATATTTTCATGAGGCACAATAGTAATAGGAGCAGCATTATTTTGGGGAGATATCTTTTTACCTCTCTTCCTTTTTCTTTTCTTCTTCTTCACCACATCATGTGTGGGTTCAATCCTCTTTTTGGAGCTCCTTATTAATTTGGTTGAATAGGAGGCTCCTCCTCGTTACCTGATTTATCATAAGAAATAATAGGAGGATATTGGGAAGTCTCTTCCCTTTCATTAGTATTCTCTTCATCTTCTATTTTTTTCTTTTCTTTATACTAATTGGCAATATAAGGATTTTCAATGCAATTCACCGCACAATACATATAAATTTCCTCTAAATCAAAGCCAAGCAGTTTATAATGGGCAAATTCTGGAAGATCCCCAGTTATATGTTTCATTTCTTCGCAACCCATAAGCAAGCTAAGTTCATTATAATGTGCAAGGGAAATCAACTCATCACAATTTTTGGACACGATTAGATCATGAAACAATTTGCATCAGATGGTTAAATGACCACGTTCACTTCAAAGCTCACAAGTATGGCAAAGAAAATTTAAATTTTCATCACAATCATCTAGCCTTTTTGCAACAATTTAGTTTCGAAGTGCTTATGCCTCTTGAAATATCTATCTTCCCTATTTGGTGTGTACTTGCGAACCCAATGCACTCCACAAAAATTGACATGTTTATAGGAGACATTTTCATCATAACTAGTGCGATCATCATTAGTATCATGGATATTCAAAGAATTCGTACTAACAACATTGCAATAATGCTCATCATTCACATATTTTATGCCAAGCATTCTATGTAATTCTTCTTCTAGTATTTGAGCACAATTTTCCTATCCATCATACTCACGAAAGATATTAAAAAGATGAAGCGTATGAGGTAAACTCAATTCCATTTTTTTATAGTTTTCTTTTATAAACTAAACTAGTGCTAACACAAGAAACTAAAAGACTCGATTGCAAGATCTAAAGATATACCTTCAAGCACTAACCTCCCCGGCAACGGCGCCAGAAAAGAGCTTGATGTCTACTACACAACCTTCTTCTTGTAGACATTGTTGGGCCTCCAAGTGCAGAGGTTTGTAGGACAGTAGCAAATTTCCCTCAAGTGGATGACCTAAGGTTTATCAATCCATAGGAGACGTAGGATGAAGATGGTCTCTCTCAAGCAACCCTGCAACCAAATAACAAATAGTCTCTTGTGTCCCCAACACACCCAATACAATGGTAAATTGTATAGGTGCACTAGATAATAGTTTTTGTAATATGAAAATATGAAAACAGCAAGGTAACTAATGGTAAAAGTGAGCATAAACGGTATTGCAATGCGTTGAAACAAGGCCTAGGGTTCATACTTTCACTAGTGCAAGTCCTCTCAACAATAATAACATAATTGGATCACATAACTATCCCTCAACATGCAACAAAGAGTCACTCCAAAGTCACTAATAGCGGAGAACGAACGAAGAGATTATGGTAGGGTACGGAACCACCTCAAAGTTATTCTTTCCAATCAATCCGTTGGGCTATTCCTATAAGTGTCACAAACAGCCCTAGAGTTCGTACTAGAATAACACCTTAAGACACAAATCAACCAAAACCCTAATGTCACCTAGATACTCCAATGTCACCTCAAGTATCCGTGGGTATGATTATACGATATGCATCACACATTCTCAGATTCATCTAGTCAACCAACACATAGAACCTCAAAGAGTGCCCCAAAGTTCCTACCGGAGAATCATGACGAAAACGTGTGCCAACCCCTATACATAGGTTCATGGGCGGAACCCACAAGTTGGTCACCAAAACATACATCAAGTGAATCACGTGATATCCCATTGTCACCACAGATATGCACAGCAAGACATACATCTAGTGTTCTCAAATCTTTAAAGACTCAATCCGGTAATATAACTTCAAAGGGGAAACTCAATCCATTACAAGAGAGTAGAGGGGGAGGAGAAACATAAGATCCAACTATAATAGCAAAGCTCGCGACACATCAAGATCGTGCCAAATCAAGAACACGAGAGAGAGAGATCAAACACATAGCTACTGGTACATACCCTCAGCCCCGAGGGAGAACTACTCCCTCCTCGTCATGGAGAGCACCGGGATGATGAAGATGGCCACCGGAGAGGGATTTCCCCCTCCGGCAGGGTGCCGGAGCGGGTCTAGATTAGCTTTCGGTGGCTACGGAGGCTTCTGGCTGTGGAACTCCCGTTCGATTGTGCTCTCGGATATTTTTAGGGTATATGGAGATATATAGGCGGAAGAAGTACGTCAGGGGGGGGCATGAGGGGCCCACGAGGGTGGAGGTGTGCCCCCTACCTCGTGGCTCCCTCGTTTCTTTCCTGACGTGCACTCCAAGTCTTCTGGGTTTCTTCTGGTCCAAAAATAACTTTCGTGAAGTTTCAGGTCAATTGGACTCCGTTTGATTTTCCTTTTCTGCGATACTCTAAAACAAGGGGAAAACAGAAACTGGCACTGGGCTCTGGGTTAATCGGTTAGTCCCAAAAATAATATAAAAGTGTATAATAAAGCCCATAAACATCCAAAACAGAAGATAATATAGCATGGAGCAATCAAAAATTGTAGATACATTGGAGACGTATCAGGTAGCGTGCCGACGGCGATCACATCAACCTTGGAACCATTTCTGACTTGCATCGTCACCTCGAACTTAACCAATCTTCTTCTAATCCGTAGCCCCTGTTTCGAGTTGCAAATATGAGCAAGAGAACCAGTATCAAATACCCAGGTGCTACTACGAGCATTAGTAAGGTACACATCAATAACATGTATATCAAATATACCTTTTACTTTGCCATCCTTCTTATCCACCAAATACTTAAGGCATTTCCGCTTCCAGTGACCAGTCCCTTTGTAGTAGAAGCACTCAGTTTCAGGCTTAGGTCCAGACTTGGGCTTCTTCCCGGGAGCAGCAACTTGATTTCTATTCTTCTTGAAGTTACCCTTCTTCCCTTTGCCCTTTTTCTCGAAACTAGTGGTCTTGTTAACCATCAACACTTGATGCTCCTTCTTTATTTCTACCTCCGCAGCCTTTAGCATCGCGAAGAGCTCTGGAATTGTCTTTTCCATCCCTTGCATATTGTAGTTCATCACAAAGCCTTTATAGCTTGGTGGCAGTGACTGAAGAACTCTGTCAATGACACGATCATCAGGAAGATTAACTCCCACCTGAGTCAAGTGGTTATGGTACCCAGACATTCTGAGTATGTGTCCACTTACAGAATTATTCTCCTGCATCTTGCAGCTATAGAACTTGTTGGAGACTTCATATCTCTCAACTCGGGCATTTGCTTGAAATATTAACTTCAACTCTTGGAACATCTCATATGCTCCATGACATTCAAAATGTCTTTGAAGTCCCGATTCTAAGTCGTAAAGCATGGCACACTGAACTATCGAGTAGTCGTCAGCTTTAGTCTGCCAGACGTTCATAATGTTCAGAGTTGCTCCTGTAGCGGGCCTTGCACCTAGCGGTGCTTCTAGGATGTAATTCTTCTGTGTAGCAATGAGGATAATCCTCAAGTTACGGACCCAGCCCGTGTAATTGCTACCATCATCTTTCAACTTAGCTTTCTGTAGGAACTCATTAAAATTCAAGGGAACGGTAGCACGGGCCATTGATCTACAACAACATAGATATGCAAAAACTATCAGGACAAAGTTCATGATAAATTAAAGTTCAATTAATCGTATTACTTAAGGACTCCCACTTAGATAGACATCCCTCTAGTCTTGACTCTCCAGTAGAAACTTTGGGGCACTCTTTGAATTTCTTTGTGTTGGTTGAATAGATGAATCTGAGATTGTGTGATGCATATCGTATAATCATACCCACGGATACATGAGGTGACATTGGAGTATCTAGGTGACATTAGGGTTTTGGTTGATTTGTGTCTTAAGGTGTTATTCAAGTAGGAACTCTTGAATAGATTGATCGGAAAGAATAACTTTGAGGTGGTTTCGTACCCTACCATAATCTCTTCGTTCGTTCTCCGCTATTAGTGACTTTGGAGTGACTCTTTATTGCATGTTGAGGGATAGTTATATGATCCAATTATGTTATTATTGTTGAGAGAACTTGCGCTAGTGAAAGTATGAGCCCTAGGCCTTGTTTCCTAGCATTGCAATACCGTTTACGCTCACTTTTACCACTTGCTACCTTGCTGTTTTTATATTTTCAGATTACAAAAACCATTATCTACTATCCATATTGCACTTGTATCACCATCTCTTCGCCGAACTAGTGCACCTATACAATTTACCATTGTATTGGGTGTGTTGGGGACACAAGAGACTCTTTGTTATTCGGTTGCAGGGTTGTTTGAGAGAGACCATCTTCATCCTATGCCTCCCACAGATTGATAAACCTTAGGTCATCCACTTGAGGGAAATTTGCTACTGTCGTACAAACCTCAGCACTTGGAGGCCCAACAACGTCTACAAGAAGAAGGTTGTGTAGTAGACATCACTTGCCGTTCTTCTTGAAGTTCCCCTTCTTCCCTGTACTTTTTTTCTTGAAACTGGTGGTCTTGTTGACCATCAACACTTGATACTCCTTGATTTCTACCTCCGCAGCCTTTAGCATTGCGAAGAGCTCGGGAATCGTCTTATCCATCCCTGGCATATTATAGTTCATCACGAAGCTCCTGTAGCTTGGTGGCAATGATTGAAGAACTCTGTCAATGACACTATCATCAGGAAGATTAACTCCCAGCCGAGTCAAGTGGTTGTGGTACCCAGACATTCTGAGTATATGTTCACTGACACAACTATTCTCCTCCAATTTGCAGTTGTAGAACTTATTGGAGACTTCATAGCTCTCAATCCGGGCATTTGCTTGAAATATTAACTTCAACTCCTGAAACATCTCATATGCTCCATGACGTTCAAAACGTCGTTGAAGTCCCGGTTCTAAGCCGTAAAGCATGGCACACTGAACTATCGATTAGTCATCAGCTTTGCTCTGCCAGGTGTTCACAACATATGGCGTTGCTCCTGCAGCGGGTTTGTCACCTAGCGGTGCTTCCAGGACGTAATTCTTTTGTGCAACAATGAGGATAATCCTCAAGTTACGGACCTAGTCCGTGTAATTCCTACCATCATCTTTCAACTTAGCTTTCTCTAGGATCGCATTAAAATTCAACGGAACAATAGCACGAGCCATCTATCTACAACAACATAGACATGCAAAATACTATTAGGTACTAAGTTCATGATAAATTAAAGTTCAGTTAATCAAACTACTTAAGAACTCCCACTTAGATAGACATCCCTCTAATCATCTAAGTGATCACGTGATCCATATCAACTAAACCATGTCCGACCATCACATGAGTTGGATTAGTTTTCAATGGTGAACATCTCTATGTTGATCATATCTACTATATGATTCACGTTGGACCTTTCGGTCTCAGTGTTCCGAGGCCATATATGCATATGCTAGGCTCGTCAAGTTTAACCCAAGTATTCTGCATGTGCAAAACTGGCTTGCACCCGTTGTATGTGAATGTAGAGCTTATCACACCCGATCATCACGTGGTGTCTCGGCACGACGAGCTGTAGCAACGGTGCATACTTAGGGAGAACACTTGTAACTTGAAATTTAGTGAGGGATCATCTTATAATGCTACCGTCGTACTAAGAAAAATAAGATGCATAAAAGATAAACATAACATGCAATCAAAATATGTGACATCATATGGCCATCATCAGCTTGTGCCTTCGATCTCCATCTCCAAAGCACCGCCATGATCTCCATCGTCACCGGCTTGACAGCTTGATGTCCATCATAGCGTCGTTGTTGTCTCGCCAACTATTGCTTCAACGACTATCGCTACCGCTTAGTGATAAAGTGAAGCAATTACATGGCGATTGCATTTCATACAATAAAGCAATAACCATAAGGCTCCTGCCAGTTGTAGATAACTTTTACAAAACATGATCATCTCATACAACAATTTATATCTCATCACGTCTTGACCATATCATATCACAACATGCCCTACAAAAACAAGTTAGACGTCCTCTACATTGTAGTTGCAAGTTTTACATGGCTGCTACGGGCTTCTAGCAAGAACCGTTCTTACCTACGCATCAAAAACCACAACAATTTTTCATCAAGTGTGTCGTGTTAACCTTCAACAAGGACCGGCCGTAGTCAAATTCGATTCAACTAAAGTTGGATAAACAGACACCCGCCAACCACCTGTGTGCAAAAGCACGTCGGTGGAACCGGTCTCATGAACGTGGTCATGTAATGTTGGTCCGGGCCACTTCATCCAACAATACCGCCGAATCAAAATAAGACGTTGGTGGTAAGCAGTATGACTATTATCGCCCACAACTCTTTGTGTTCTACTTGTGCATATCATCTACGCATAGACCTGGCTCAGATGCCACTGTTGGGGAACGTAGCATGCAATTCCAAAAAAATCATATGATCACGCAAGATCTATCTAGGAGAAACAGAGCAACGAGAGGGAGAGAGTGTGTCCACGTACACTTGTAGACCGAAAGCGGAAGCGTTAGTTTAACGCGGTTGATGTAGTCGAACGTCTTCACCATCCAACCGATCTTAGTACCGAATGTATGGCACCTATCTGTTCAGCACACGTTCAACTCGATGACGTCCCTCGAACTCTTGATCTAGCAGAGGGTCGAGGGAGAGTTTTGTCAGTACGAAGGCGTGGTGATGGTGATGTGATCCGCGCAGGGCTTCGCCTAAGCACTCCGATGCTATGACCGGAGGAGTGAACTGTGGAGAGGGGCACCGCACACGGCTAAGAGAACAATTGATGTGCCTTTGGGGTGCCCCAGCCGGCCCTTGGGGAGTGCCAAGTGGGGGGAGTCCCACTAGGACTCCTAGTCCTAGTCGGCTTCCCCCTTCCATCCAACGGAGAGGGAGAAAGGGGAAAGAGGGGGAGCGGGAGAAGTAAAGGGGGGCCGCGCCCCCACCCCTTGTCCAATTCAGACTGCTATGGGGGGCACCTCCTGTGGCCTGCCTCCTCCTCTCCACTATGGCCCATGAGGCCCATTAACTTTCTCGGGGGGTTCCGATAACCTCCCGGTACTCCGAAAAATCCTAGAACCTCTCCGGAACCATTCCGGTGTCCGTATATAACCTTCTAATATATGAATCTTTACCTCTCGACCATTTCGAGACTCCGCATCATGTCCGTGATCTCATCCGGGACTCTGAACAAACTTCGGTCACCAAAACACATAACTCATAATACAAATCGTCATCGAACGTTAAGCGTGCGGACCCTACAGGTTCAAGAACTATGTAGGCATGACCGAGACACATCTCTAATCAATAACCAATAGCGGAACCTGGATGCACATATTGGTTCCTACATATTCTACGAAGATCTTTATCGGTCAAACCGCAATAACAATATACGCCATTCCCTTTGTCATCGGTATGTTACTTGCCCGAGATTCGATCGTCGGTATCATCATACCTAGTTCGATCTCGTTACATCATCCCGCAACTAACTCATTAGTCACATTGCTTGCAAGGCTTATAGTGTTGTGTATTACCGAGAGGGCCCACATATACCTCTCCGATACTTGGAGTGACAAATCCTAATCTCGATCTATGCCAACCCAACAAACACCTTCGGAGACACCTGTAGAGCATCTTTATAATCACCCGGTTACGTTGTGACGTTTGATAACACATAAGGTGTTCCTTCGATATTCGGGAGTTGCATGATCTCATAGTCAGAGGAATATGTATAAGTCATGAAGAAAGCAATAGCAATAAAACTTAACGATCATTATGCTAAGCTAACAGATTGGTCTTGTCTATCAAATCATTCTCTAATGATGTGATCCCATTCATCAAATGACAACACATGTCTATGGTTAGGAAACTTAACCATCTTTGATTAACGAGCTAGTCAAGTTGATGCATACTAGGGACACTCTGTTTTTGTCTATGTATTCACACATGTACTAAGAGCATCTCCACTAGGGCCCCCAGGACGCCCCCAAGCACCTTTTTTAGCATCGGCGGTAAAAAATCTTCCCAGCCAGGCCCCTAAGACAACGTTTTGCGCCGGATTCGGCGTTATTTACGGCCGGCACGCCCACCCCACACCCAGCTCCCTGGGGGGCAGTTGGGGACGCTGGCGTTTGCCTTTTGCATGGACAGGCCCACTTGCAGCCCCTCTCTCCCCTCTCTCCCCTCTCCTTTCTCTCTCCTCTTGCCTCTCCTTCTCCTTCCACCACCGCCCAGCACACAGCTTGCTCGGCCGGAGCGGAGAGCTCGCGGGGCCGGAGCGGAGAGCTCGCGTGGCTGATGCAGCCCCGACGCCTCCCTCGCCTGGCGTTGCCGGCCCCTCCCCGCATCTCCCCGCCTTGCTCCTCTCCTCGCTGCGCTGCCTCGCCGCCCACTGCCTGCTCGCCATTGTGCTGCTTCGCCCCCGGCCGGGTCCGCTAGCCGCCTCATCCGGCTCCACCCACGCACGCCTCCAGCCCTCGCCGCGCGCTCCTGCCACCCTCACAGCAGCAGCCGTTGAGCCCCACAGGAGGTCGCCGGACAGGGTGGGGCGGCGAGCGTATGGGGCCTTCTGCGCCAGCGTCGACGGGGGCGTGCGCCCGGCCTTCAGCCTCGTGGACCTCGGCCGTGGCTTCGGCTTAACGGAGGTCGAGCTCTACGACGACGTCGTGCTCCACTTCGTCACCACCCGGATGGCACGGACATGCCCTTCTTGCTGGGGTTTGAGGGCGTGAGCAACCCAGTGCGATGGACTACGGCCTGACGCGGTTCGACACGTCGTTGGCATCGTCCCAGAGCTTGCCCTCGCCGCCTCCTACGTCGTCGGCTTCACGGGGTGGCCAGCAGCGGCAGGAGCACGCCCACCGCGAACGCCAGCGCCGACGCGAGCGCGGCCAGCGTCGGGTTCGACAGGCTCTCCTTCTTGTCCTTGGCGCCGTCGCGCTTGATCTGCGATGCCATAGAGACAATGTCATCGTTGGCGCTGAGGACCGCTACGCGCGCGGGGCGGCAACTGCGGAGGGTGGCCATGGCCAAGTGCGGGCGCGAGCAGCTATAGTGCGGGGAGAACGGAGGCGAGGAGCGGGATGGCGCGGCGAGGACGACTGTCTCTCTTGGGTGTGGAAACGGCTGGAGAAATTCCCGCCCCCAGGCCAAAGTTCTCGCTGGCAGCCCCCCCAGGAGTCGAAAAGAATGCCTATTGGGGGAGGGGCTCAACGGCTGGAGATGCTCTAAGTTTCCGGTTAATACAATTCTAGCATGATAATAAACATTTATTATGATATAAGGAAATATAAATAGCAACTTTATTATTGCCTCTAGGGCATATTTCCTTCAATATAGGCATCACGTCCAAGATTAGTAGACCGACTCCTATCTGCATCTACTACTATTACTCCACACATCGACCGCTATCCAGCATGCATCTAGTGTATTAAGTTCATGGAGAAACAGAGTAATGCAATAAGAACGATGACATGATGTAGACGAGATCTATTCATGTAAGAATAGCCCCCATCTTGTTATACTTAATAGCAATGATACATGTGTGTCTTGTTGCTCCTTCTGTCATTGGGAAAGAACACTGCAAGATCGAACCCATCACAAAGCACCTCTTCCCACGGCAAGAAAAATCGATCTAGTTGGCCTAACTAAACCAAAGATTCAAAAAAGAAATACGACGCTATAAATAATCATGCATATAAGAGATCAAAAGAAGACTCAAATAATATTCATGGATATAGATCTGATCATAAACTCAAAGTTCATCGGATCCCAACAAACACACTGCAAAATGAGTACATCAAATAGATCTCCCAGAGACCATTGTATTGAGAATCAAAAGAGAGAGAGAGAAGCCATCTAGCTACTGCCTACGGACCCGTAGGTCTATGATAAACTACTCACGCATCATCGAAGAGGCACCAATGAGGATGATGAACCCCTCCATGATGATGTTTAGATTGGACCTCGTGGTTCTGGAACTTGCGGCGGCTGGAATTGTGTTTTTTACTCTCCTAGGGTTTCTGGAACTTGCGGCGGCTGGATTTGTAGGGCGAAGAGGCGGTGTGGGAGGCCACGGAGGTGGGCACAACCCACCTGGGCGCGCCTGGGCCTCCTGGCACGCCCTGGTGGGTTGTACTCCCCTCGGAGCCCCCCTCTGGTACTTCTTTGGCCCATCAGGTGCCTTTTGGTCCAGAAAAATTCTCCAATTTTTTTTTGTTGTCTTTGGACTCCGCTTGGTATTGATTTTCTTCGATGTAAAAAACAAACAAAGAAACAGCAACTGGCACTGGCCACTATGTCAATAGGTTAGTCCCAAAAATGATATAAAGTTGCTATAAAATGATTGGCAAACATCCAAGAATGATAATATAACAACATGGAACAATCAAAAATTATAGATACGTTGGAGACGTATCAGCAGCCCCATGCTTAATTCCTGCTCATCCTCGAGTAGGTAAATGATAAAAACAGAATTTTTGATGTGCAATTTTGCTTAACATGTTCATCACATATTCTTTTCTTTTGTAGCATTTACGTTTGAACTTTTATAGTTCAAAGCAATAGTCTAGTTTTGACATGAAGATTTCAATACTCAAGCATATCAACAAGCAATCATGTATTTCAAAATATCAACAATAAAGAAAGGTATCCCTAGCCCATCATGCTTAATCATTGATCCATTCACGAAACACACTCGCATATTAGCTACATCTGATGCTCAAGTATGATCATAGTGCTCCCCTAGTTGGTGCTTTATAAGAGAAGATGGAGACTCAAATAAAAATAAAATTCCATAAAGTAAATAGAAAGGCCCTTCGCAGAGGGAAGTAGGGATTTGTAGAGGTGCCAGAGATCAAAGCTTAAATTGAGGGACAAATTTTTTCAGAGGCATACTTTTCCCATGAACGAAAACGACCCAGTAATTCCCAACGCTTCCCATGCTAAATGTATCATAGGCGGTTCCCAAACAGAAAATAACGTTTATTCCTTTTTCCACCATTCTTTCACAGTTCATGGCTAGCCGTATCCACGGGTGCCTTCCATACCAACACTTTCCAAGGAATTTATTATTTGAGAACATAAAGTAAATTTCTTTTTCATTTCGGGACTGGGCATCCCTATTACCACTGTACTCTCGTGCAATGAGAAGTGAATAAACACTCATCTTGACAATAACACATCTAGCATGGAAAATATTGGCCACCCCCTGCCGCTTCATGAGCGGTATGAGAACACAAAAAGGATATTTATTTTTTAAATTAGAGATGGCACATCCAAATTTACTTAGAACGACATGAAAATACCACATATAGGTAGGTACGGTGGACTGATATGGCAAAACTGGGTTTAAAGATTTTGGATGCACTAGTACTTCTTAGTACAAGTGGAGGCTAGCAAATAGATTGAGAAGCAACCAACCAAGAAACGAAAAATCACATAAGCGAGCATTAAGCATAACTAACACCGAATAATGCACCATAAGTAGGATGTAATTTCATTGCATAAGTATTAACTTTCATACTTGCATAGGGAATCACAAACCTTAACACCAATATTCTTACTAAAGTATAATTACTCAGCAGTATGACTCACATATCACTATCATCATATCTCAAAACTATTACAAAGAATCAAGTTTAATTTGTCCTATGATCTTCATGAAAGTTTTTATTATATCCCTAAAGAATATCTATCATTTTGGGACTAGTTTATATCTTGCTTTTGATAAGCTCAAAAAAAATTAAGTGAAGAACATGAGCATAAATTTTTTCTTCTCTCAAAATAGTATAAGTGAAGCATGAGAGAGTTTTTTCAAAATGATTGAAGCACACCATGCTAAAAAAGATATAAGTGAAGCACTAGAGAAAATCCAAAGCTCAAAAAACTTAAGTGAAGCACATAGAGCAATTCTATTAAATCATAGCATAATTTTGGCTCTCTCAAATAGGTGTGTCCAGCAAGGATAGATGACACAAACTAAAAAGAAAAACCAAGCAAAGACTCTGATACGTCTCCAATTATCTACTTTTTCTCACGCTTTTCCTCTTGTTTTGGACTCTAATTTGCATGATTTGAATGAAACTAACCCCGGACTGACGCTGTTTTTAGCAAAACTACCATGGTGTTGTTTTTATGCAGAAATAAAAGTTCTCGGAATGGAACGAAACTTCACGAGGATTTTTTATATAATATATAAGGATTTATGGGGCCAATACCTACCGGAGAGGGCCCCCTGGGTGGGCACAACCCACCAGGGAGCACCCCCTCTCCTGGCGCGCCTGTGGCCCCGCATACCTCAACCCTGACACTATAAATTCCTATTTTCGGAGAAAAATTAGGGAGAAAGAATTATCGTGATCCACGAGATGGAGCCGCCACCAAGCCCTGTTCTTCCTCGGGAGGGCAGATCCTGGGTCCGTTTGGGGCTCCGGAGAGGGAGTCTTCATTCTTCGTCATCACCAAACCTTCTCCATCACCAATTCCATGATGCTCCCCACCGGGAGTGAGTAATTCCTTCGTAGGCTCACTGGTCGGTGAGGAGTTGGATGAGATTCATCATGTAATCGAGTTAGTTTTGTTAGGGCTTGATCCCTAGTATCCACTATGTTCTTAGATTGATGTTGCTATGACTTTTCCATGCTTAATGCTTGTTGTCGGTGTCAAAACCGGCGGATCTCGGGCAGGGGGTCCCGAATTGTGCGTTTAAGGCGGATGGTAACAGGAGGCAGGGGACACGATGTTTTACCCAGGTTCAGGCCCTCTTGATGGAGGTAAAACCCTACATTCTGCTTGATTTATTCTTGATGATACGAGTATTACAAGAGTTGATCTACCACGAGATCGGAGAGGCTAAACCATAGAAGCTAGCCTATGGTATGATTGTATGTTGTCCTACGGACTAAAATCCTCCGGTTTATATAGACACCAGAAGGGGTTAGGGTTACACAAGGTCGGTTACAAAGGAGGAGATGTCAATATCCGTACTGCCTAGCTTGCCTTCCATGCCAAGTAGAGTCCCATCCGGACATGAGACGAAGTCTTCAATCTTGTATCTTCATAGTCCAACAGTCCGGTCAAAGGATATAGTCTAGCTGTCCGGAGACCCCCTAATCCAGGAATCCCTCAGTAGCCCCTGAACCAGGCTTCATTGACGATGAGTCCGGCACGCAGTGTTATCTTCGGCATTGCAAGGCAGGTTCCTCCTCCGGATACACCACAGAAGAGTTCGAATAAAAGGATAGTGTCCGACCCTGCAAAATAAGTTCCACATACCACCGTAGAGAGAATAATATTTCCACTTAATCCCCCACGTCTTGGTCCAAAAGATTGCAGTCGTCGGCTTCATCCCCCACGCATATAATGCGGGGGTGTTCGCAGAAGATGCGTATTCACACTTAATCCAACGTCTTGGTCCTATTAAGGAGGTGATAGCGCAGCGAACTAGGCAACCAGACTATAATGCTTTAACACTTTCACTTAGCCATAGGAGTTTGACAGTGGGGCTACTATATAGCCCCTGGTGGCTCCGCACTCATCCGGATTCGGGGTGCGTACATGCCTGGCCGGGAAATGGCCCTTCGTCAATGCGGAGGAACCCCGAAGATTCCAATAGGTCATCGAGTGGTTGACCAGTCTCAGGCTATATCATGACAGCCCGTTTTCGGCATTCTCTACTGAGGTGCTCGTCCGGATGAACCAGGGCACAATCGTAGTAGTTCTCCTGGTGCCGCCTTAGCCGATAGAGTGGAACGTAAGGCAGCAAAACACATGAGCCGGGCAAACCCAACATTTAACCAAAGACATGATTCAGAGCTGATGCATATAAGGCCAAACTCGCGACGCCGAACACTCCCTAAGGTATTCGGTCTTTATGGTGTAAACCGGGTCTAAACAGTACCCTTTGTAAGAAGCCCCTAGTGTCCAGGTACGTGCATTATTCTGGCGTGGCCACATGCCAAGACGTCAGCATCCTTCTCGATTATACTGAGAATCCGAGGGATGTAAATCAACAAGAGACAGTAAAAAAGGTTTACGCAGGGTCTTAATATACAAAGAATCCTTGGAACGGGTCCCTGCTGCACGTCTGCGCCTGTGTCTCCGTTGTGCCGTATCTTGGATGGGTGTAGCACGATGGTCATCTGAAAAAGAGAGGAACTTAATTGCCATGTAAAAGTTAAGTTATACTAAATAAACAATATATAGTCGAAATTGAGTAAAGGTGAGCCTTATTTCCACTTTTGCGCGCGCGTTGAGCCCCTTGTATTGTAATAGAGGTATGGCCATCAAACCTGTATTAATTACGTATAGCTGCGCCAGACTTGTCTAACAGCGTCCGTGGTCTTAACGACCTATCATATGCTTGAGTTGGTGAGGCCGTTTAGTGTGTGGCGGCCAAGGCGGCCGCACCGTCTTCGGCGCGCAAGGAGCGCTCAATATTTCCATTTACTGTAATGATGCCGCGTGGACCAGGCATCTTGAGCTTGAGGGAAGCGTAATGCGGTATTGCGTTAAAGCAAGCAAAAGCTTCGCGTCTGAGTAGTGCTTGATAGCCACTTTGGAACAGAGCGATGTGGAAAGTTAATTTTTCACTGCGGAAGTTATCGGGGAAGCCGAATATAACCTCTAGTAGCAGGGAGCCCCTGCAATGAGCCTCCGGGCCTGGTGTTACTCCTTTAAAGGTAGCATTGCTGCGGCAAATTTTTGTTGGGTCTATCCCCATTTTGCAGATTGTGTCCTGATATATCAGATTTAAACTGCTGCCGCCGTCCATCAGGACTCGTATGAAGTGGTATCCGTCAATTATTAGATCTAATACCAAGGCAGCCCATCCTGCACGTCGGATACTTGCCGAGTAATCCCGATGGTCGAAGGTGATCGGTTGGGACGACCAGTGGCGGAGCTCCGCGGTGATATGCCCTGGGGCATGTTTCTCTAAAGGTGCCGCTTTGTTTCTCCCTTTTATCACGTGTAACACATTGACTGTTTTGACTTCTGGTGGGAATTTCTTCTGTTCCCCTGTGCTTTGCTTGCGAGGCTCGTCCTCGTCTTCACTTGGTGTACCCTGCCCTTCTGTCCGGCGTTGAGCTTGCCGGACTGTTTGAAGACCCAACATTCTCTGTGGGTATGATTTGCAGGTTTATCAGGGGTGCTATGGATCTGACATATTTGGTCCAGAACTTTGTTTAGGCTGGACAGTGAGTCTCTGTTGCCTTTGGAGGGCGGCTTCTGCTGGCCTGGCCGAGAGCTTCTAAATCCGGCGTTTACCGCCGTGCTCCTTGGGCTGTCTTCTTTATTCCGACGCTTATTCTTGCTGCGTCGTGATTTCCCGTTTCCATCCCCGACTTCGGATGTACTTGGATCACTGGTGCTGCATCGGGCTAACCAGCTGTCCTCACCTGCGCAAAAACGGGTCATGAGGCTTGTTAATGCTGCCATTGTTCTCGGCTTTTCTTAACCGAGGTGTCTGGCAAGCCATTCATCTCGAACGCTATGCTTGAAAGCTGCTAAGGCTTCAGCGTCCGGACAGTCGACTATTTGGTTCTTTTTAGTGAGGAACATGTTCCAAAGTTTTCGGGCTGACTCACCGGGTTGTTGAGTTATATGACTTAAATCGTCTGAATTCGGTGGTCGGACATATGTCCCTTGAAAATTTGCCCGAAAGGCGTCTTCGAGCTCTTCCCAGCTTCCGATGGAGTTTTTGGGGAGGCTTTTAAGCCAGTGCCGAGCTGGCCCTTTGAGCTTGAGGGGTAAGTACTTGATGGCGTGGAGATCATCTCCTCGAGCCATATGGATATGGAGGATGTAGTCCTCAATCCAGACCCCAGGGTCTGTTATTCCATCGTACGCCTCTATGTTTACGGGTTTGAATCCCTCTGGAAATTCATGATCCAGCACCTCGTCGGTGAAACATAGAGGGTGTGTGTCACCCCTGTATTTGGGTGTACCGTGGTGTTCGGATGTTTGTTGTGTTGCATTGTATGTTGGAGCGCGCTTGCGTGGTCCATAGATGGATCTGGTTGCGCCATCCTTTTGATGCGAGCCCCTACGCGGATTGCGTACTGGTTTGTGTGTGGCGTCGTTTGCCGCTTTCTGTTGGCTATGAGGTCGTCCATCCGACCGGATGGCCGTTTGATTTTTTAATTGTGGAGGATCTAAGGCCTCCTCATCAAATTAAGGTCGCAACTTTCGCTTCGGATAGCTCTTAGTGTGGCGGTTACTGCCGTACTTCGCTGCAGTGTTGAGTACTTCACTCCATTTGATTTTGAGTGTGTCTTGTGCAGCCTTGAGCCTTTGCTTCTGTTTTTTCAGGCTCCTCGCCGTGGCAACAAGCCTTTGGTGGGCGTTATGTTGCTCCTGGCGCCTGTCTGGTGTGGTGTCGTCCGGACTGTTATCTTCGACAGAGTCGGGTTGTTCGGTTTGATTCCCCGTGTTGCCCTGGTCGGGCGATGGTTCACCCTGCTCTATCGCTGGGTCTATATGATCATTATTTTTGTCGAGGCGGGATTTGGAGCAGCGTTTACGCTGCCGCTTTGACTGCTTCTCGAGGGAACAACCCTTCGCTGCGTCCTTCCGTTCCTCATCGTTGTTTTCTTTGGGTGTGTCCACCATGTATACGTCATGTGATGAAGTGGGCGTCCAGTGCCCTGTGGGCAGTGGTTCCTGTTCGTCTCCTGCATCGTCGTCTATACCGTCGATGTCTTCGGAGTCGAAGTTGAGCATGTCGGTTAAGTCATCGACAGTGGCTACTAAGTGGGTGGTGGGTGGGCGGCGAATTTCTTCATCATCCGCATCCTAATCTTGCCGGACATAGTTCGGCCAGGACTCTCCTGATGAGGAGAGAGACCTTAATGAGTTCAGTATGTCACCGAAGGGTGAGTGCTGAAAAATATTCGCGGATGTAAACTCCATGATCGGCGCCCAATCGGATTCGACAGGAACGGGCGCAGGCGGTTCGGAGTCCGTGGTCGGAGAAGGATCCGGCAGTTTGGCAACACGGCTCTTGATGGCGTCCTGGATTAGGGGTATCCGGACAGCCGGAATATATCCTTTGGCCGGACTATTGGACTATGAAGATACAGGATTGAAGACTTCGTCTTGTGTCCAGATGGGACTCTACTTGGCGTGGAAGGCAAGCTAGGCACTACGGATATGTATATCTCCTCCTTTGTAACCAACCTTGTGTAACCCTAGCCCCCTCCGGTGTCTATATAAACCGGAGGGTTTTAGTCCGTAGGACAACATACAATCATACCGTAGGCTAGCTTCTAGGGTTTAGCCTCTCCGATCTCGTGGTAGATCAACTCTTGTAATACTCATATTATCAAGAATAAATCAAGCAGGACGTAGGGTTTTACCTCCATCAAGAGGGCCCGAACCTGGGTAAAACATCATGTCCCCTGCCTCCTGTTACCATCCGCCTTAGACGCACAGTTCGGGACCCCCTACCCGAGATCCGCCGGTTTTGACACCGACATTGGTGCTTTCATTGAGAGTTCCTTTGTGATGTCGCCGTAAGGAAGGATGCCTCGTCTTGTTGTTAAAAGCAACATTACCGCCAGGGGAGCTTTGGCTGTCGGCCAAACTCTCCGGCTAGGCAGTTTCGTCGTGACTGCCTGTTCGGCCGCTGCACCGACGATGACTTCTCGGGTCATCAAAAACAGCCTCCATGTCGGCTCAGAAGTCGCCGAGCAGATGGATCCAATGGAGCTCTCTTCCCTAAACGAACTCTTGGATCGCATCGCCGCCTCGGGAATCGCTACGGACTATGATCGGATTGGGCTTAAACCCGATCAAAGGGAGATTAACTCTCCATCGGTCACCCATCACGTTGCGGTGGTGGAGGAACAATGCGGCAACTCTTCCTATATTTTGAGGACTAACTATGTCCGGATTCCTGAGCTCTCCGAGACGGATACCGGCTTACGGGAGGACATCACCCAAGCCCTGAACCTAGAATCAGGCAGCGGGCCAGACTTATCGGGTAACACTCCGGAACCCGAACTTCCAAGATTGGAAACTCCTCGGCCCCTGGGTTTCAGATCGGGTAGGGGTTCAGACTCAAATCCACCCACCCACCCAGACATAAATGATCTTTCCCACATCAGGCAAGAGCCCCATGAAACAGTACATCATTATTGGGCCAGATTCGTCCTTGTGATGAACAAGGTTAAGGACTGTCGCGAGGAAGATGCAGTATCACTTTTCTGCAATAATTGCACGGACAAGGGAATCCTCAATGCCTTAAGTCGTCGTGACATATCACGCTTCGCTGACTTGGCATCCATAGTATGAAAGTACTGTGCGATGGAAAACGCCTGGAAAACCGAAACAAAATTTTGGGATAATCCGGCTCCGAATACACACCCAGTTCGAAGTAAAAGGGTGCACTATCGTAAGACACCCGAACTAGTTGCAAAGAAACAAAAACCCTCTACAGGGCATGAAACCGTACTAGAGGGATGGCTTAACGGACCCTGCAAAATTCATAGTACAGCGGATACGGTACCAATGCACAGCCTTAGAGCATGTTGGATACTCCGGCAGGTGGCCAAAAGTGGTGAGGATCTTCTTATCCCAAACGCCACAGAGCACCATCTCGTGGATAACAATACGGTGTTAACAGTCTTCAAGACCTTTGCGTCAAATAATAGGCGCAAGAGAACACTCCACAGCATGGCCGAAATCTGCCACGTAGCAGCAATAAATCCATGGAGTGACACGGCTATTACCTTCAATGCCAGTGATGAACCTAAATTCCGAACAGCCCGAGCACCAGCCGCACTGGTCCTCAGTCCAATTGTGGACGGCTTTCGACTCACCAAAGTACTCATGGACGGCGACAGCGGATTAAACCTCATCTATGAGGAAACTCTTCAAAAAATGTAAATAGACTGGAACCGCATTGAGCAAAGTAGCACAACCTTCAGGGGAATCATACCCAGTCGGGAGGCACGATGCGCTGGGAAAATCACACTAGATGTGGTATTCGGTACGCCAGAGAATTATAGGTCCGAAGAAATTACATTTCAAGTGGCCCCATTCAGCAGTGGATACCACGCCCTTTTAGGACGTGAGGCGTTCACGATCTTCCAAGCCGTACCCCATTATGGGTACATGAAGCTCAAAATGCCCGGGCCCAATGGAATCATCACCCTCCCAGTGATCCGGACACATCACTCTATGCCGAAAACAAAATAGCCACACTGGCCCTTGAGGCATTATCCGAAGCCCTCTCGGCCGAGGAATTAGCCACGATACGCTCCACAGTGGACAGGGACGACGTGATACTCGATAAGAGACCCAAGTACACCTCTTTTAAACCAGCAGATGAAATAGTCAAATTCCGGGTCCACCCAATGGAAACCTACAAAAACAGCCTCCATCGGGGCACAGTTAAACCCCGTCGTGGACGCCGCACTACGAGTGTTCCTCCGTGAGAATTGGGACATATTCGCCCGGCACCCCTCAGACATGCCAGGAATCCCACGCAGGGTGGCAGAGCATAGCCTCAATATCCTAAAGGGATTCAAGCCGGTCAAGCAAGCTCTTCGGTGTTTCTCCGAACCCAAGACACAGGCCATGGGAGAGGAACTAGCCAAGTTATTGGAGGCCGGATTCATTAGAGGAATAAAACACCCAGACTGGCTAGCAAACCTGGTGATGGTACCAAAGAAGGATAAATCCTGGCGCCTTTGTGTTGATTTCAAGGACCTCAATAAAGCTTGCCCAAAGGACCCATTCCCCCTCCCCCACATCGATCAAATTATCGATGCTACCGCAGGACATGAGTCATTGTGTTTCCTCGACGCATACTCCGGTTACCACCAAATCAAGATGGCGGAGTCCGACCAAGCCGAAACGGCATTCATCACACCATACGGTCCCTTCTATTTCAACACAATGCCTTTTGGGCTCAAAAACACCGGCGCAACATATCAGCGCATGATTCAGACATGTCTAGAGAAACAAATCGGCAAAACAGTAGAGGCATACATAGACGATGTGGTCGTCAAAACCAAACACGTCGACTCTTTGATTGATGACTTGAGGCTCATGTTCGACAACCTCCGAACATACGACATCAAGCTCAATCCGGAAAAATGCATTTTCGGCGTACCAGCCAGAAAGCTCCTGGGTTTCATTGTCTCTAGTAGAGGTATTGAAGCTAATCCGGCCAAAATCCGAGCTTTGTCACAGTTGGCTACCCCAACAGACCTCAAACAAATCCAGAAGTTAACAGGATGCGTGGCGGCTCGAAGCCGCTTTATCTCCCGCTTAGGAGAAAAGGCTTTACCCCTTTATCGCCTCCTTCGACGCACCGAACACTTTAAGTGGACGGACACTGCCATAGCCGGATTGGAAGAAATAAAGGCCATTTTGGCAACCAACCCAATCCTAGCCGCGCCAAACATCGGCGAACCAATGCTGTTGTACATTGCGGCAACTCATCAAGTTGTCAGCGCAGTGCTCATCGTCGAACGAGAAGCTGACAGACATAAATTCCCTCTTCAAAAGCCGGTATACTATGTATCCACTGTCCTCACTCCATGCAAATCACGGTACCCACATTATCAAAAGATAGCCTATGCGGTATTCACGGCATCCCGGAAGCTGCGACACTACTTTCAAGAGTGTTTGATTATAGTAGCCTCGGAAGTGCCACTTAATGATATTATAAACAATCGCGACGCTACGGGCCGGATTGCTAAATGGGCCATTAAGCTCCTCCCATTCGACATAACATACAAACCTCGATGAGCTATTAAGTCGCAAGTATTGGCCGACTTTGTCGCCGAATGGACGGAGGCCGAACTCCCTAAACAGTACGACGCATACTACAATTGGATCTTGCACTTCGACGGTTCTAAAATGTTGGCTGGTCTAGGGGCTGGCATCATCCTGATGTCCCCAACCGGAGATACCGTTCAGTACGTACTGCAAATATTGTACATAGACTCCAACAACGCAGCCGAATACGAAGCTCTGTTGCATGGTCTTCGAATGGCAGTCTCCGTGGGCATTCAACGCCCGGAGGTGCGTGGGGATTCAAACCTTGCAATATCCCAAATAAATGGAGACTTTGACGCCAAGGATCCGAAATTGGCGGCCTACCAAAACCCCGTCCTAAAAATGTCAGCTCGGTTCGAGGGGCTCGAATTTCACCATGTGACTCGGGAAAACAATCAGGCGGCGGATATCCTCGCCCGCATCGGCGCAAAACGCGATGCGGTCGCCCCCAAAATCTTTCTGGAAAGGCTGTTCAAGCCATCCGTAGTATGGGAAGGGACACTGGTAACAATAGTCCGGACCCGGCCAAAATGCCCGATACCGAACACACTGACACAATCGGAGGCTCCGCCACTGAAATAACACCTTCAGCCCACGTAATAATGGCCATCATAGCCCCGTGGACAGAACCATTCCTGGCCTACCTAACTAGGCAGGAACTTCCGGAGGACCAAAATGAGGCACGCTGCATAGTGCGGCGATCTAAGGCCTACAGGGTCCACGAGGGAGAATTGTATAAAAAAAGCACTACCGGAGTCCTTCAAAGGTGCATCTCCGAAGAGGAGGGGCGGAACCTTTTGGCAGAAATCCATGCCGGACTCGGCGGTCACCACGCCGCAGCCCGGGCTCTTGTAAGCAAGGCCTTCCGTACAGGATTCTATTGGCCAACGGCCTGGGCAGATGCACATGACTTGGTCCAACGTTGCGCCGGTTGCCAGCTCTTTGCAAATCAAAGCCACATGCCACCTACCGCCCTCCAAACAATCCCCATTATGTCGCCCTTCGCGGTCTGGGGGCTTAACATGGTTGGACCCCTTAAAGGGGGAACCCACAAGAAAAAATACCTACTGGTCATGGTGGATAAATTCACCAAATGGATAGAGGCCAAACCTGTTAAAACAGCCGACTCCGGACCAGTGATAGACTTCATATCTGGGGTCGTACACCGTTATGGCGTCCCCCATAGCATCATCACTGACAACGTCACAAACTTCACAACCAATGAGGTCAAACTCTAGTGCAGCAACATGGGCATCAAGCTCGATTATGCTTCAGTCTATCACCCACAAACCAACGGCCAAGTCGAGTGAGCAAACGGTCTTATAATGAGCGGCATTAAACCCAGATTAGTGTGTTCCTTAACGGAGTCTAACACGCACTGGGTAGAGGAGCTCGACTCCGTACTCTGGGGGCTGCGGACCATGCTGAATCGTAGTACCGGATACACACCGTTCTTTCTGGTATACGGCGCAAAGGCAGTCTTTCCCTGTGACATAATTCATGACTCGCTCGAGTGCGCATGTACGAAGAAAGAGAAGCCGAGCTCGATGAGCAGGACAGTCTGGACACCCTGGAGGAGGAGCGCGACGTAGCCAAAGCCCGTTCCGCATTTTATCAGCAACAGGCCCGCGGATACCAAAACAGAGAAGTACGGGCCAAAACTTATAATGTTGGCGAACTAGTTCTACGCCTGTTGGATAAGAAAAAGAACAAGCTCGAGCCCAAATGGGAAGGTCCCTTCATTATTGACCAAGTTCTGACCGGTGGAGCGTACCGACTGCGGGATGCATCGACTAGTCGACTCGAGCCGAACCCATGGAACGCGGCCAGGCTCCGAAGATTCTATGCCTAGCGCCGGACTCTATGTTCGTCCCCTCCCTTTGTCCATTTTTTACATTATCTGTCTTTTTTTTCTTTCTTCCTTTCTTTTATTCTTTCTCTAGGCCTTCAAGGGCCAACTTGTGCCTCGCTTGCACATTATAGATGCGCTAGCCACGCTCATCATACGTGGGGGCTTCTTTCACAGAAGCTTAATTACTTATCTGGGCCTCAGGGCCCGCACATGTGTCATGCTTCTGCATGTACCTTTTTCGCCAATATATGCATCGATGTGACTTAAGTTTTGGCCAAGTTGGGTTGCCTGGCTCTTGTATTTATGCCCTACGTTCCCGTTAATTCGGCTAGGGCATAAGGGGAGCACCTCTGTGATTGTTACTGCCGGGTCAGCCGGATGTGTACCTCAGACTAGGTGAAGCCGAAAGCTAGCGTTCTTAAGGGAATATTCGTTCGGTGAACAAAAGATGATTTTTATTTATTGTCCATATCTGCCCCCAGATGTTTTTCCTGCGTTTCATATCGCAGTCCAGACATGCACTTTAGGGCATGCTTACCTAGGGAAAGGAGCCCTTAACGGAACTATTCTCCCTGGAAGATGTTTCTTACTACCCATGCAATATAACATAACTAGTTGGGCACTTGTCTGTTCAAGCACTAATGACCTCTACGCCTGGTCTCCACGCATACTCCGGTTCTTATATAACTGAGCGGGTATTTGGATACACTCCGGACTATCAGGTCCCGAGGTTGAAGCGAAAAGGTCCGCCAAGACAAATGATCTACAATCCGGCTAGAAGGCATTATACATGTCACTTTCATTACATAGTCATGCAGACTGACTAAATTCCTCTTCTATACCATCCAACAGGTAGTCTAGCTTACAATCCTGTTGGGAATACTTTGTGGCTAATTCTACTTGCCCATAAACTAAGCTAACGGGGATCTCTTTTCCGTCTGGCCCCACAGGCCCGACCTTGACCATGTGATTTGGGTCTGCCTTGGTGTACCGCGTCTTCACCATGGCCCAGGCTTCTCTGGCACCCTGTCGGCAGGCCGATATCTTCCATAATTGGAAGCGCCACCATGCTCCCTTGAGCTTCTCCGCAAGCTCTGCAATGCCCTATGGCAGGGAGACGGACGGCCACAAGGCCTAGGCAACACCTTGCATCACCCACAGACCCGGGCATTTCATCCGCGGGACGACCCGTCAACATACCTTTAGACATGACGTTGTTAGTCGGCTTCTTCGCCGAACTCCTTTAAAAGGATTCGTTCAAGCACTTACTGAAAATGCCGCGCTGAAGCCGCTTATTCTCCTTCTCGGAGTCTGCAAGCTGGGCTCGAACGTCTTTTAGTTCCACGCTCAGCTTGATATTGGTGTCTTGGCGATTGTTTTTCTCCCGCCTAACCTCAGTCAGCACGCGTTTGCCAGCCTCTAGCTGTCGCATAACATGCTGGTCCTCCGGATTTTCTCCGGATTCATCTGCAACATCTATTGTTAGATCTGCAGCCACGCCGCACACTATATGGCAACCATGTAAATGTTACCAGCGGGTGACTTTTTCGGTTCCTGCAATGCGGCAACAGCGGCCCGCAGTTGGGTCTTGCATTCCTCTAGCTCCTGTGACAGCCTAGTATTCTTCTCTGTAAGAACCTGCAAAATAAAGATGATCCTTAAATCAGTTCTGCTAACTGTTTCAAGTCTCAGGGGCTACTGATGCATATAAATCGTCAGATTTACTTACCCGTACATCCTTTACATACTGATCCGTGGCTCTGGCTAGACCATCTTGAGCAGCTCGGAGATACGCCTCTCCAGAATTGAAGGCATCAAATGCCTCTGGTGAGAAACAAGCATCACGGAGTATGGCCTGGCGGCGCCTATGATTCATGGTGCTTTCCACTTCTGAGTTTGTAGCGGATAATCTATCTGCATCCTCTGTAGGGGGATTATCCGGCGCCCGCCCCATATCGGCTTCCGCCTCTATGACCGGTCCTGGCGCCCGACTGGTGGAAGCGTGAGTAGTAACATCGCTGGACATATTCCGGCGAGCGTTTTTTCTGTTAAAAAAACACGGGCGTCATTGTATTTCGAGAAAGACGACAACCACGGAGCAGGGTTTTTGTCATACCTTTGCGCCGGCGTGTCTGTCCTGACCGCCTTCCTTTTTGGCCTACCCGGCCTCGGTTCCTCTTGTTGGCGCATTGCTGCGGGTTTGGCAGGGCGTCCCGAATGCCTTCCCTGTAAAAATACCATGTGTATATGGTGGGTGAAGTGTCTAAAAAGGGATCCTAGTTTTTGGAGTTGGGATTTTTGGTTTTTCTTACGTGCGATGCAGGGAGCAGTCCGGGATAGTCGGGCGTAATGGCCACCATGGCATCATCGCAGCTTAACTGATAGAACTGCCGGTCTACCAGCTCCACGAATATAACCGAATGTTCTTCAAGTCCGGAGTCGAGGGCCCAGTCAGGGTCCTCTGGTTGTGGAGAAGGGCTGCTGACCTCCTTTATGGCTTTTCGCAGTTCCTGCCGCAAAGTGGCAAGGTGAATACTTACGACAAATAATGCGGGAAAATGGGAGTAGGGAGATATAGCTTACCCAGCTTGGAGGATTGTACAAGGAGAATCCATCCCGTGGCTTGATGCGGGTGAACTCCTCTTCCTCACCCTTGAACAATTTGGACAGAATTTTCGCTAAAGCAGCAGCATTGTCCGGACCCTTACGCCCGCAGCGGGTGGCGTCATCCGCCCCGTTAAAACACCACAAGGGGTGCCCACGATATTGAAGTGGTTGCACTCCCCACATTATGCAAATCGACATAACTTCGGTTACTATCAATCCTGATCGAGCCAGTGCTTTAATCCGGTTCATCAGATAGAGGACTTCTCCATTGTCTTCCGCCTAGCGGCTCCGTGGGTGCCAACTTCGGCGTTTCTTCAGAGGAGCATTGTTGAACTCAGGAAGACCCCGCCGAACAGGGTCCGGAAGGGGAACGTCCTCCATATAAAACCATTCTGAAGGCCACTCTTCGGATGACTTCTTTGGGGTACCGGACAGGTATCCGGTATCGGCGATGCGCCATATTTCGGCTCCGCCCACTTGATAAAGTGACCCCCTCTATGTGCGAGGGACGAGGCAAAATAGCCTTCTCCACAGTTCGAAGTGAGCCTTGCAGCCCAGGAACAACTCCCAGAGAGCAACATAGCCGGCGATATGAGGATGGAGGCAGGGGTGAAATTGTGTAATTGGAGGCCGTAGAACTCCAGGAGCCCGCGGAGGAATGGATGAATTGGAAATCTGAGTCCCCTTAATAAATAGGGAACAAGGTAGACCCGTTCCCCCATAGAGGGACAGGGAAAGCTCTCCGCCTTCTCCCCGCCATTGTAGGTGGCAAGACCGGCTCGAACGGGCACCATATACGCCGGAGGGAGAAATCCCTTAGTCTGCAGTTCGACTAATCGACTGCGAGGGACTGAACACCTCTCCCAATCGTCGGGCTTAGGGCTACGGGGGCGGGGGGAGGATGGTATGGATTGGATCTAAGGATCCCCAACCCTTTAATAGACAATTTATTTATCTGGCTGGGGGGTGAATGTAAAATTGCCCTGGCGCCTCGTATTCATTCGACGCATGGGAGATAGCCCTTATTGGGCATAGAAGCCAAGAGGTCCAAACATTTATGGGACCGGACACTACTTTACAAACGTTTGGAAGAAGGAGAAGAACCCGCCTTGCAATGCCGAAGACAACACTGCGCGCCGGATTCATCTTCATTGAAGCCTGGTTCAGGGCTACTGAGGGAGTCCTAGATTAGGGGGTATCTGGACAGACGGATTATATCCTTTGGCCAGATTATTGGACTATGAAGATACAGGATTGAAGACTTCGTCTCGTGTCCGGATGGGACTCTACTTGGCGTGGCAGGCAAGCTAGGCAATACGGATATGTATATCTCCTCCTTTGTAACCGACCTTGTGTAACCCTAGCCCCCTCCGGTGTCTATATAAACCGGAGGGTTTTAGTCCGTAGGACAACATACAATCATACCATAGGCTAGCTTCTAGGGTTTAGCCTCTCCGATCTTGTGGTAGATCAACTCTTGTAATACTCATATTATCAAGAATAAATCAAGAAGGACGTAGGGTTTTACCTCCATCAAGAGGGCCCGAACCTGGGTAAAACATCATGTCCCCTGCCTCCTATTACCATCCGCCTTAGACGCAGAGTTCTGGACCCCCTACCCGAGATCCGCCAGTTTTGACACCGACAGCTCTCGTAAAGGGTAAGGTCGATATTCGGCTCGATCGCCACAAAGGGGACGGCCTCCGTGGCGGGTTCTATCCATCCATCCATGGATGGCGCAACTGGCTCTGAATTGAGGGTCGGAGCGGCTGCCGGTGCGATTTCTTCAACACTGTCCGATGGTAGAGTTAAATCGCACTCATCGTGACCGCTTGGCGCACCAGGCAGGGGCTCGAATCCGTCGAAGATCAAGTCTCTGCGGATATCGGCCGTGTAGTTTAAGCTTCCAAACCTGACCTGGTGGCCAGGGGCGTAGCTTTCGATCTGCTCCAGATGGCCAAGCGAGTTGGCCCGCAGTGCGAAGCCGCCGAACACAAAGATCTATCCGGGGAGAAAAGTCTCACCCTCGACTGCATCGCTATCGATGATAGTAGGAGCCATCAAGCCTAACGGCGACGACACAGAGGAACTCTCAATGAAAGCACCAATGTCGGTTTCAAAACCGTTGGATCTCGGGTAGGGTGTCCCGAACTGTGCGTCTAAGGCGGATGGTAACAGGATGCAGGGGACACGATGTTTTATCCAGGTTCGGGCCCTCTTGATGGAGGTAAAACCCTACGTCCTGCTTGATTTATTCTTGATGATATGAGTATTACAAGAGTTGATCTACCACGAGATCGGAGAGGCTAAACCCTAGAAGCTAGCCTATGGTATGATTGTATCTTGTCCTACGGACTAAAACCCTCCGGTTTATATAGACACCGGAAGGGGTAAGGGTTACACAAGGTCGGTTATAAAGGAGGAGATATCCATATCCGTACTTCCTAGCTTGCCTTCCACGCCAAGTAGAGTCCCATCCGGACATGAGACGAAGTCTTCAATCTTGTATCTTCATAGTCCAACAGTCCGGTCAAAGGATATAGTCCGGCTGTCCGGAGACCCCCTAATCCAGGACTCCCTCACTTGTCACTTTGGGCCCAGGTGCCATGATTTCGGATCTGAACCATTTATGTTATCATCATTATATCCATGTTTTAGATCTGATCTTGCAAGTTATAGTCACCTACTACGTGTTATGATCCGGCAACCCCGGAGTGACAACAACCAGGGCCACTCCCGGTGATGACCGTAGTTTGAGGAGTTCATGGATTCACTAACTAATTAATCTCCAAGTGAGGAGTTGGATGAGATTCATCATGTAATCGAGTTAGTTTTGTTAGGGCTTGATCCCTAGTATCCACTATGTTCTTAGATTGATGTTGCTATGACTTTGCCATGCTTAATGCTTGTCACTTTGGGCCCAGGTGCCATGATTTCAGATCTGAACCGTTTATGTTATCATCATTATATCCATGTATTAGATCCGATCTTGCAAGTTATAGTCACCTACTACGTGTTATGATCCGGCAACCCCGAAGTGACAACAACCGGGCTCACTCCCGGTGATGACCGTAGTTTGAGGAGTTCATGGATTCACTATGTGTTAAAGCTTTGTTCCGGTTCTCTATCAAAAGGAGGCCTTAATATCCCTTAGTTTCCAATATGGACCCCGCTGCCACGGGAGGGTAGGACAAAAGATGTCATGCAAGTTGTTTTAATAAAGCATGTATGACTATTTACGGAATACATGCCTACATTATATCAATGAACTGGAGCTAGTGTCGTATCGCCCTAGGTTATAACTGTCACATGATAAATATCATCCAACAAGTCACTGATCCAATGCCTACGAATTTATCCTATATAGTTTCTGCCAAATTACTACTGCTATCATCACTGTTACACTTGCTACAAAGTTACTGCTATCACTGTTACTGTTACTATTGCTGCTGTCATTACTATCAAAACTATCAAACTACTTTGCTACTGATCACTTTGCTGCAAATAATTAATCTCCAAGTGTGGTTGAATTTCCAACTCAGCTGCTAATACCTTCAAATATTCTTCGGCTCCCCTTGTGTCGAATCTATAAATTTGGGTTGAATACTCTACCCTCAAAAACTATTGCGATCCCCTATACTTGTGGGTTATCAAGACTTTTTCTAGTGTCGTTGCCGGGGAGCATAGCTATATTTGTTGAGTCACTTGGGATTATTATCATATTGTCACTATGAAGAATCTGAAGGATCCTAAGACTAAGATATTTACCTCAAGGATGAGGGGAGGTAATGAACTACCATCCAGTTCTGCTTTAGATTCACTTTCTGTTATGAATAAACTTGCAACACCACCACATGCTATTAATTCTAATATGTCGCAAGTTATTGATGATGCTAATTCTACTATGAATGATGCTTATGATGATGCTAGTACCTTGCTTGATAATGATGATGTGCCACTTGGTGAATTTCTTGATGAACAAATTGCTAGAGTAATACAACATGATGTTGTTGAATCTGATGATGAGCTTGAAACTGAATCTCCTGAAACACTTGCTAGAACTAGCCTTCCTAGATATCAATTGCCTAAGGCACCGGAAGGTTATGTTATGAGTGAAGAAGCAACTAGAGATATTCTTTCTTATAATGATAGAGATGATCTAGAGAAATTACTACACAAGTATAAGGAAAAATCTTTGAATGCTAGAATGAAGTGGTGATCCTAAGTTTGCTACTTCACCTATCTTTATTGATGATAAGGATTGTGAATTCTCTGTCGACCCAGAGTTGATTACTTTGGTTGAATCTGATCCTTTCCATGGTTATGAAACTGAAACTGTTGTTGCACATCTTACTAATTAAGTTGAATGACATAGGCACCCTTTTTACTCATGATGAGAAAACTCGCCACTAGTTTATTCTCAAATTATTTCCTTTCTCATTAAAGGGTGATGCTAAAGCTTGGTACAATACTCTTGCTCCTGGTTGTGTGCGTAGTCCCCAGAATATGATTTACTACTTCTCTGAAAAATATTTTCTTGCTCATAAGAAACAAGCTGCCTTACAGGAAATATTTAACTTTGTGCAGACTAAAGAAGAGAGTCTCCCACAAGATTTGGGGAGTCTTTGCCAGTTATTTGATGATTGGACTATTCCCGAACCACCGCCAAAACCCACTCCGAAGAAGAGGGGTATATTATATCTCAGTCCTGAAGATATGCAAGAGGCAAAGAAATCTATGAAGGAAAAAGGTATTAAAGCCGAGGATGTTAAAAATTTACCTCCTATTGAAGAAATACATGGGCTTAATACACCACCACTGCTTAAGGTAGTACAGGTAAATTCTCTTATGAAGTTCAATGATAATGATAATCCTCACAATTTGCATCATAGTCAATGCCTTTATGAGTGTGAAAACTATATTAGAAAACAAGATCACTTCAATGCAAGTGTTATGAAACAATTGAAATACAATTCTGATATCATTGCTCGCTTGAGTGACTTGTTATTTAGAATATCAAATGATGTTAGAGGTGTTGGAAAGCATACTTCTATGCTTCAAACTCAATTGGAACAAGTTGCTAAATCTCAAACAGAATTGCTTGATGAAATGAATAATAATATGCATGACTTTGTTGTTAGAGTTCAACTAGAGGAGGTAAAATGACTCAGAAACCACTTTATCCTGAGGGACACCCAAAAAGAATTGAAAAAGATTCACAAAGAGCTAACACTAGTGCTCCTAGTCCTTGTAGAAAGAAAAAGAAAAAGAAAAATGATAGGACTATGCATGCTCCTAGTGAACCTGAAATAGAGAAACCTCCTGATAATGATAATGAAACTTCTGTCTCAGATGCTCAAACCCATTATGATAATGAACACTCACCTAGTGATAATAAAAAGATAATGATGAGGTTCATGAAGACTCTCAACCAACCAATGATAAAGAACCAGACAATGATGTTGAGATAGAACCACCTCTTGATCTTGATAACCCACAAACTGAAAATAAAAGATACGACAAAAGAGACTTTGTTGCTAGAAAATACGGTAAAGAAAGAGAACCGTGGGTTCAAAAATCTATGCCTTTTCCACCCAAGTCAACTAAAAAGAATGATGTTGAAGAATTTGAACGCTTTGCTGAAATGCTAAGGCCAGTCTATTTGCGTACTCGCTTGACTGATATCTTGAAAATGCCTCCAGATGCAAAGTATATGAAAGACATCATCACAAATAAGAGAAAAATAGTAGAAGATGAAATCTCCACTATGCTTGCTAATTACACTTTTAAAGATGGAGTACCTAAAAAACTTGGAGATCCGGGAATACCAACTATACCTTGCTCTATCAAAAAGAATTATGTGAAAACTGCTTTGTGTGATTTAGGAGCTGGTGTTAGTGTTATGCCTGTCTCTTTATATAAAAGACTTGACTTGAATAAACTCACACCCACTGAAATATCTTTGCAAATGGCTGACAAATCAACTGCCATACCCATCGATATCTGTGAGGATATCCCTGTTGTTGTTGCTAATGTTACTATTTTGACTGACTTTGTTATACTTGAGATTCCCGAGGACGACAATATGTCAATTATCCTTGGTAGACCCTTCTTGAATACTGCAGGGGCTGTTATTGATTGCAATAAAAGCAAGGTCACTTTTCATATCAATGGTAATGAGCATATGGTGCACTTTTCGAAGAAACAATTCCAACTGAATGGTATTAATGTTATTGAAAAATCTCTGACAATCACTATTGGAATTTTTCAAATACCTCTACCTACTGTCAAAAAGAAATATGAAATGCTTATTATTGGGGAAATGCATAACGCCATTGAGGTAAGTTAGTGATTTACGAAGTTCTTCGGTTTCATGCTAATCGAAAGTGGTTGTTAATAAGACTTGATCTACCTTATTAATGGATCATTTTTGAACGGTATGAAGTTGATGAATTTAGTAAGCACTACTTTTTGTCCCTACTTTTTATCCTCTGTTTTTATTTGTTAAATGAAATAAAATGCCATGTTTTGTCTCTTTTCTGAATTTCCCGTGCAGTAAAAAAGACCCAAAAATAAAAGTTCTCAGAATGCCCTAAAAATATTACACGATTTTTTTCTGAATATTTAAGAATTTTTGGTGCAAATAACATCAGAGAGAGGTACACCAGCTAGGCACAACCCACCTGGGCGCTCCAAGACCCCCAAGCACGCCCTGGTGGGTTGTGGTCCCCACGTGGGCCCCCTCACTTACCTCTTCATCCCACATCATCACTTACCTCCAGAAAAAAAATCTCCATTGCTCTATCTCCCGTGTTCTTGAGCCCAAACCCGCAGATTTCGATCTCTTTGCTCGAAGCTCCATTTCCGAAACTGTTTCGGGGGATTGTTGCTTGGTATGTGACTCCACTGTTTGTCCAATTAGTTTTTGTTTTAGTGGTTTATACTTTGAATAATTAGCTACTCTTGGTGCTGCTATAGATGTGCTTGCATGTTGAATTCTTAGTGTTCTATGTAGTTTGAATGCTTGCTATGGCTACTATGTATCTCTATGAGTAGTTGCTATCAATCTTATAATTTTTGTTGATAAATTTTTGTCACCCCAAAATTTTTTATTTTCATAAAATTGTAAGCGGACATGATGAACCTATTTGGAAGGAGTTCTTCGAGGAGATGATCCTCGGGGGCATCTTCTAGTGATAGTTTTGCTCGCCGTTCTTATGTTGAACCAAGTGAAAGTTCCACACAAAGTGCTGCTACCAAAACATGCTTATGGCCTTGCGATGAGTATATGATGCGAGTGGGCATTAAGGAGGAACTTGAGCAGTATGTTCACAATGCCGATCTTGGTCCCTACCTCTCAGATAAGTGTGAACAGCACCAACTTCTCACTGAATCATTTGTCAAAGGATTTAAATATTTTCCACGTGAGTCTAGGGTGTCATTTGTGCATTATGATAATCCATTTACTATTCCACTTTAGAATTTTTCTTACCATTGCAAACTTCCATTTTGGGGTTCGCTTGATGAGCCATCAACGACTGAATTTGAGTCTTTCTTGACTAGCCTTTGTTACGGTGAAAATAGGGGAGTAAGACAAGGAAGAATAAAGAGCATTCACTTTCCCGCAATTCATTATTTTGCATTATTTAACGGGAAATGCATAGTAGGCAAGAAAGACTGTAGCATACTTTGTGCGACAGACTTGAGCCTCATTCACACTGCTCTCACTGGTGAAAGGGATTATAACCTTGCAGCCATAGTTGCACGTAGACTTCAACACAATGCTAACAGCGGCTGGTTCTATGGTGGAATTTATGCCATGCGTTTAGCACGAGGGCTGGGTGCTTCACCTCTGCCCTTTGATCCTATTCTACCCACGCAGTATTTAGATTTTGACACCTTAAAGGAGCATAAGATTCTCAAGGGAAAGGTTGATTACTTCACCTATAATCTTTTGTTTAACCAAACATCTGTTGTGGACACATATTTGCCTGTGCCTGCTCTTTTTGACTATGACAACAAGGGAAGATCTTTTTTCTTGAGAGCGAGGCCCGAGCTCATAACGCAGGAGTGGTGGCGGCACGACGTGCTGAGGCATCCGCACCGAGAGCCTTTGTGAGCTAACATGCCGACTACTACCCTCCATGCTACTGATCGACTACCAAGTTAGGCCAAAAGCCTAAGCTTGGGGGAGTACGTGTTTCCACCGACTTTACATTCATGTCCACTTATTCTATTTGTCGGTGTTCACACTTTTTCATTGTATCATCCATGCTTAGATTTATTATCTTGCTTTCTTCTTTTGTGTTTGAAAAAAAAACTTCAGAAAAACAAAAAAATAGTTTCAGTAATTTACTTTCTATTGCATGCTTGTTGTAGTATTAAAAAGAGAAAACCCAAAAAGATTTCCTTGTTCTTCTTTTTGCTTGTTGGGAGCTTTCCTGTGTACATAGTTTTTCTTGTTTTTGCTTTATTTGCTTGCTAAAGAAAACCAAAAACTCCAAAAATATTTCAGTGTGTTCCTCTGAATTTCTTTTCTTTTATTTGATTTGTACCGAGGAGAAGACCACGATGAAAATGTTGAGTGGCTCTCATATGAATAATTGTTGAACTAATAAAGAGCACATTTTAGCTTGTCTTCTCCTGTTGAATAAAATGTTTGCAGATTCCAGCTTAGTCCATGGCACTCTTACACTATTATTATTTTCATATCATTCGGTCGTGCAAGTGAAAGGCAATAATGACGACATTTGATGAACTGGCCGTGGCAGAGAGAAACTGGTATGAACTCAACTTGTTATGTTTGTGTAAATATGTTTAACCTAGCATCCATGATTCAACCCATTATGATTAAACATGTTTGCAAAGACAATTAGAGATTATAGTTTCTCATGCCATGCATAAGTAGCCGGGAGTTGATAATGATTTATCTTGGATATCAACATAGCATTAAAATGATTGTGAGGTAGTATGATGATATGGTATCCTCCTTCGAATGTTCAAGTGGCTTGACTTGGTACATGTTCATGCATGTAGTTGAATCAAAACCAACATAGCCTCTGTGATATTTATGTTCATGGTGTTCATATCCTACTCATGCTAGTGTCCAATGTTACTTATGCATAATGCATGGTTATGACTGTTGTTGCTCTCTAGCTGGCCGCTTCTCAATCAAAATTGCTAGCATTCGCCTGTACTAAGTGGGGATTCTGCTTGTACATCAAAAACCTTGAACCCAAAGTTATTTCCAGATGAGCCCACCATACCTACCTATATACGCTATTACCCTGCCGTCCTAAGTAAATTTGCATGTGCCACCTCTAAAAACTTCTAAAAATTATTCCTTTTATGTGCCTGGATCGTTCATGGAACGACAGGAGGTGGTGTGTAACATCCCAAATTTTCAATTTGGAATGTTATACATTAGATCATCATTGCATATCATATTTTATTGCATTTTGGTTGATCCTAGAAATTCTACGCAACTCAAGGACCCTCGAAGAGAGTTGGGGATTTCGTTATTTTCATATTTGAGTTTTCTCAAATTTTGAAAATAGGATCATTTGATTTTATATATTTTATCTTCATTTATTTCTATCATAAAAATATGAGAGAGGGAATAAAATGACTTTCCCAAAAATAAAGAAATATTGAGGATTTAATAATAAAATCAAATAAGATTTTATTTTGGTTTTATTTGCTATTTTATTTGAATTTAGGAAAAATGTGCATTTTTCAAAATTGCATTTAGGCCCCAAATAAATGTTCATCCTGTGCGGCTTGATTTTAGAAGACGGGGAAATTTTATTTCGGCATTTTTGGAGTACATTTAGTATTTCTTTTGTTTGTTTTTCTGCGCGTAATTATTAAAAATAAAGAACCACCCCGGGCCGCTTTAGCCCAAGCCACCGCCCCAGGAAACCCTAGCCGGGCCCCAAGCCGCCGCCCCCGCCCCGCGCCGCAGCCGCCGGAGCCGCCGCCGCCGATGCCAGACCTGCCCGCCGAGATTGACCCGCCACTGGTTTTTTTAGAAAAACCATTCGGTTTTTCCGCCGGTTTTTTGTCGGATTTTTTAGATCCGTTTTTTATTATATCGGTTTTTTCGGTTTAGGTTAACAAGCGATCGTTCGCTCGTTCGTTCGTTTTAACGAGCGCGTTCATCGTTTAGATCCAAATAATGAACGTTCGTTCGTTAATCTGTTCGTCGTTTTTCTTTTTCTCGGATTTTTTCCGCGATTTTTCTGATCGCGATTTCTGATCCGATTTTCGTTCTAGTATAACTTTTCGCTCATTTGTCGGAATCAAGCGATTCAAGCGCCTGGAGTTTCGTCTCGAAACCCTCTTTCCATTTAACCAACTCAAACAAGTTTTTTCCTCTGTAAAATTTGACCTAGATCCAGATTAGTAAACGAAGCTTGTTTCTTTTGCCGCTTGTTTTTCGTTGCTTCGTTCGATTTGATTCTTTTTGCAAACCGGAGTTCTTAAGTTGAACTTTCTGGTTAGATCTCTTATTTGAGTTTTACCCATGCATTCGATGAGTACTTATTGTATGCTTGTTTGTTTGCGATAGAGTACCCGGAGTGCGCCGCTTGCTACTTCGAGTCACTAGGTTTTGCGGATCATCAGCAAGGCAAGTAACACTTTGATCATACGTCCTACTACCCAGTTTTTATTGCATTAGATCAATCCTCAAACCTTTGGGAGTTATTTCTACGTTTTCTTATTGCCATTCTATGCTAGTAGACGTGGATTGGGTGAGTGTATTCATGACAGATGTGAGATTGTTAAATTAATGGTTTATCTAAGGTGGCAACTTAAACACACATCTGGGTGGATTGAGGCACCTGGGTATTCCAGCGATTGCCTGTTTTTCTTTTGGACCGCCACTCAGGCTCAAAGGGATCATGAGATTATTCATACTAGAAACTTCCATGTGCAGCCACAAGCTACTATGGGCTCTAGCATAATTGACTAAGTCGTGCGAACTCTTACAGTGGTAGACTAGCAGATGTAGGGGATGTATGTTGGTACGGTCTACCCGTTCGTAAGGTGCAAGCGATTCTGAAAGACTATGTCTCGGTCATCCGTTTCTCAAACACCATGTAGTGCGAGAATCCCAACGGAGGAGATCGAGTCTTGTGGGGAAAAGTGCGCAAACCTCTACAGAGTATAAACTAGTCATGGTTAGTCGTGTCCCCGGTTATGGAAAATTTGAGTATCTAGTACTTGGATTATCATGTGAATCTCATCATGTTACTCTAATTAATTTTTTGGGTTTTAATGATGATGCTTAATTGGGATTGAGAGGGTGTCTACACTCTCAATGTTTAACAACTACCATGATAGTTAAATAAAATGTATTCCTTTGTAGTAGGGAAAAATTGGCTTTATGCAAAACTGTAATCATAGAGCTTTCCACCAGCCAAATATGCATGTAGTATAGCCTTATTCTTTCATTTCTCTCTATGTGTTATTTTGCCAGCATATTCCATGTGCTGACCCATTTCGGGCTGCAACGTTCATGTTGCAGACTTTTCAGACGACGAGTAAGGAGCCTTTTAGGTCGTGGTTCTATACTCAGTTATGCCGTTGGATTTGATGGACTCACTTATCTTCCAAGCCTTCCGTTGCTATCGTTATTAGATGGCCTTAAGCCATATTAATTGTAATAAGTTCTCTTTTGAGACACTCATTGTAATAAGTGTGTGAATGCTATTCTGTTATAAATCCTTCAAGTACTGTGCGGTGTCAGCATTACTGATCCAGGGATGACACTGGAGCACAGAGATTGGACCGTCTGAGGTCTGGTCGCTACATGGTGGGTATATTCCATGCTAAGCGGGTTATTCTCAGGTCGAGTGTTTATTCACATGCCATCGCACGAGAAAATGGCGGTATTAGGGATGCCCAGTTCCAAACTGCGAAATACAAAAAGGGTTAATCACTCGAATAATCAAACAAAAACTCCCAATGGAGTCAAAACCTTTACTTTTACTGCTTGGGAATCGCCACTAGCCTGTTTAGCATGGGAGATATTGATAATTGATGGTCATGAAGTAAATGAGATGGGTGCATGTCTCAAAATATCATTTATCCCTGTTTTAAAAATTGAGCTCTGGCACCTTTGCAAATCACTGCTTCCCTCTGCGAAGGGACTATCTATTTACTTTTATATTGTGTCATCACTTTCTAAAACAAGCGCCAGAAACTGAGTAGAGCACAGTTGTCATGATTTATGCATTGTGTGTAGCTAATGTTGGGTGCATCATGACTGGATCTTTTCTACCATGAACTACAATGTTTAGTCACTGCTTGAACTTTGGAGGTGCTCTGCATTTATGTTTTGCGGTCTCAGAAAGGGCTAGCGAGATACCACTATTGTCATATTATATCATGGTTGTTTTGACAACGTGTTGCCGTTTGAGATATCTTATTATTGCTGGCTAGTTGATTATGTCATTGATATGAGTCATTATAATCTTTAAGAGTTATTGTCGACATGGTTAGTTATAATGTTGGCTGAAAACCTGGGTGTTTTTTAAGCTTATTTATGCAAACAAGAGCAAAAGAGTTCATAAAAGTTTTTCTTTCTCACTTTCAGTTTATCAACTAAATTGCTTGAGGACAAGCAAATGTTTAAGCTTGGGGGAGTTGATACGTCTCCAACGTATCTACTTTTTCTCACGCTTTTCCTCTTGTTTTGGACTCTAATTTGCATGATTTGAATGAAACCAACCCCAGACTGACGCTGTTTTCAGAAGAACTACCATCGTGTTGTTTTTGTGCAGAAATAAAAGTTCTTATAATGGACCGAAACTTGATGAGGATTTTTTATATAATATATAAGAATTTCTGGAGCCAAGACCTACCGGATAGGGGCCCCTGGTGGGCACAACCCACCAGGGCGCGCCCCCCTCTCCTAGCGTGTCCAGGTGGGTGTACCCACCTGGTGGCCCCGCAGACCTCAACCCTGACACTATAAATTCCTATTTTCAGAGAAAAATATCAGGGAGAAAGAATTATCGTGATCCACGAGACGGAGCCGCCGCCAAGCCCTGTTCTTCCTCACGAGGGCAAATCTGGAGTCCGTTTGGGGCTCCGGAGAGGGGGATCTCTGTTCTTTGTCATCACCAACCCTTCTCCATCGCCAATTCCATGATGCTCCCCACCGGGAGTGAGTAATTCCTTCGTAGGCTCGCTGGTCGGTGAGGAGTTGGATGAGATTCATCATGTAATCGAGTTAGTTTTGTTAGGGCTTGATCCCTAGTATCCACTATGTTCTTAGATTGATGTTGCTATGACTTTGCCATGCTTAATGCTTGTCACTTTGGGCCCGGGTGCCATGATTTCAGATCTGAACCGTTTATGTTATCATCATTATATCCATGTTTTAGATCCGATCTTGCAAGTTATAGTCACCTACTACGTGTTATGATCCGGCAACCCCGAAGTGACAACAACCGGGCTCACTCCCGGTGATGACCGTAGTTTGAGGAGTTCATGGATTCACTATGTGTTAATGCTTTGTTCCAGTTCTCTATCAAAAGGAGGCCTTAATATCCCTTAGTTTCCAATATGGACCCCGCTGCCATGGGAGGGTAGGACAAAAGATGTCATGCAAGTTCTTTTAATAAAGCATGTATGACTATTTACGGAATACATGCCTACATTATATCGAAGAACTGGAGCTAGTGCCGTATCGCCCTAGGTTATAACTGTCACATGATAAATATCATCCAACAAGTCACCGATCCAATGCCTATGAATTTATCCTATATAGTTTCTGCCAAGTTACTACTGCTATCATCACTGTTACACTTGCTACAAAGTTACTGCTATCACTGTTATTGTTACTATTGCTGCTGTCACTACTATCAAAACTATCAAACTACTTTGCTACTGATCACTTTGCTGCAGATAATTAATCTCCAAGTGTGGTTGAATTAACAAGTCAGCTGCTAATACCTTCAAATATTCTTTGGCTCCCCTTGTGTCGAATCTATAAATTTGCGTTGAATACTCTCCCTCGAAAAATATTTTGATCCCCTATACTTGTGGGTTATCAGACTCATATAATACAAGACGCTCCAAGCAAAACTCGTGATATCTGACGAATAAAAATATATCTCCAAGTAAAATACCAATGGTCGTTAGAAGAAAGTGGGGATGCCTTCCGAGGCATCCCCAAACTTAGTTGCTTGGTTCTCTTTGAATAATAACTTGGGGTTCCATGGGGCATCCCCAAGCTTAGGCTTTTTTCACTCCTTATTCCTTCATCCATCATGATCTCACCCAAAACTTGAAAACTTCAATCACACAAAACTTATCAAAACCCATTCATATTTTAATTTTGCATTATATCTACTTTATTCTAACTTTACCATGGCTTATACCCCGAAATACAATCCATAGATTCATCAAAATAAGCACACAATGCAAAGAAAACAGAATCTGTCAAAAACATAACAGTCTGTAGCAATCTGAAGACTTTGTATACTTCTGCCACTCCAAAAATTCTGAAAAATTAGGAAGATTTAGAAAATTTGAATATAAATCTTGTGTAAAAAATTCAGAAACTTTCATCACTCCTGTGGTTTATGAAAATTATTTTATTGGACGCATAAGTTTCTGTTTTCCAACAAGATCAAATCAACTATCACCAAACATAATCCCAAAGGCTTTACTTGGCACAAACACTATTAAAACATAATAACATAGTCATAACAGTAGATTAATTGTGCAAGCACACAACAACAAAAATAAAAAGGAAAAAAATAGAATTTATTCATTGGTTGCCTCCCAACAAGCGTTGTCGTTTTATGCCCCTAGCTAGGCATAATACATAGATTCAAGTATTGTCATCTTTCTTCTTATTTTCCATAGATGTGTTCTTATGAGGAGGTTTTGCAGAAATAACTTGAAACTCATTATCCATAGAAAATTAGCATTATCAACTTGCCCATCTATGTATCCCCTTTGATTTCCAGCCACAATCCAAGAATATTGTTGATTAACATCATTAAAAACTTGTTGGATTATATCTAAAATGGGGATTTCTTTTTTAAGGTTCTCATAAAAAATTTGATTATTTCCAAGAAAATGTCTAAGCATATAATCACTATTATAAAGGATCTCATTTATCACCATTTTTCATGGCTCATACCATAAAAATAAAAAAAATCCCTAGCTTCCCGTATTATGTAATCAAATTCATTCATAAGAACAAGGGTAACTAACTTTTTAGCTTTAGGATCCTAAAGAACGGGTTGCTCATAAAACAATCTTTGCAAAGTAGGATGGGTACTGATAAATCTATTTTCAAGTTTCAGAACTAGTGCTAAAATAGCTTTCGCATAAGATTTAGTTCTTTTAAGTATAGGAGCATCATCATGAGTTAAATTTCCAACACAATTGAAAATTCTTGGATATGTTCTTTTCCCACAACATCCCCTTGCCCCAAAACAAAAGTTTTAGCATCCAGATTGCCAGATCATCGAATTTTTGGAGTTAGGCCATCATCTATTTCTTCCATACCAAAATCACTCATGATGACAAGTTCAAGCAAATAAGAGATCTTACGAGAAAACGGCGAACGAAAAACGGGGTGAACAAAACGACAAACTTTTGTGAAGTGGGGGAGATGAAAATGAGAGGAAATGGCAAATAATGTAAATTTCAAGGAGATGGGATTTGTGATTAGGAACCTGATATATGTTGATGATGTCTCCCCGGCAACGGCGCCGGAAATTCCTTTTGATGTCGCTTGAACTACGTCGGTATTTACCTAAAGTGGAAGGGATGATGCGGCACATCTGTGGTAGGTATTTCCCTTAGTTATGAAACCAAGGTATCAATCCAGTAGGAGAACCCGGCAACACTATGTAAACAATACCTGCACACAAAGAACAAATACTTGCAACCCGACGCGTATGAGGGGTTGTCAATCCCTCTTTCGCGTAATGGCGCCAGAAATTGTCAAGTTGACGGGATAAAATTTGGGATAGATTGGATAAATAGATCTCAAATAAGCGCAAAATAAAAGATGCAAATAAAAAGTGTAGGAAAGTATTCTTTGGATTTTTAGAATAATAGATCTGAAAATGCAAATAAAAATAGATCTCAGAGGCAAATAATAGATCGGAATGCAAATATGATGAAGAATAGACCCGGGGGCCGTAGATTTCACTACTGGCTTCTCTCAAGAAATAGCATATGGTGGGTAAACAAATTAATGTTAGGCAATTGATAGAAAATCAAATAGTTATGATGATATCCAAGCGATGATCAATATATAGGCATCATGTCCAAGATTAGTAGACCGACTCCTGCATGCCTCTACTACTATTACTCCACACATCGTCTGTTATCCAACATGCATCTAGTGTATTAAGTTCATGGAGAAACACAACAATGCAATAAGAACGATGACATGATGTAGATGAGATCTATTCATGTAGGAATAGCCCCCATCTTGCTATCCTTAATAGCAATAATACATGTGTGTCTTGCTGCCCCTTATGTCACTGCGACAGAACACCGCATGATCGAACCCATCACAAAGAACCTCTTCCCATGGCAAGAAAAATCGATCTAGTTGGCCTAACTAAACCAAAGATTCAAAGAAGAAATACGAGTCTATAAATAATCATGCATGTAAGAGATCAAAAGAAGACTCAAATGATATTCATGGATGTAGATCTGATCATAAACTCAAAGTACATTGGATCCCAAGAACACACCACAAAAAGAGTTACATCAAATAGATCTCCAAGAGACCATTGTATTGAGAATCAAGAGAGAGAGGGAGGAAGCCATCTAGATACTGCCTACGGACCCGTAGGTCTATGATAAACTACTCACGCATCATCGGAGAGGCACCAATGAGGATGATGAACCCCTCCGTGATGGTGTTTAGATTGGATCTCATGGTGCTGGAACTTGCGGCGGCTGGAATTGTGATTTTTCGACTCCCCTAGGGTTTCTCGAATATTTGGGGATTTATAAGGCAAAGAGGCGGTGCGGGAGGCGACCGAGGTGGGCACAACCGACTTGGGTGTGCCCTTGTGGGTTGTGCTCCCGTCGGAGCCCCCCTCTGGTACTTCTTTGGCCCATCAGGTGTCTTCTGGTCCAGATAAATTCTCCGAAAAGTTTCGCTGCGTTTGGACTCCGTTTGGTCTTGATTTTCTATGATGTAAAAAAGAAGCAAAAAATAGCAACTGGCACTGGGCACCGTGTCAATAGTTTAGTCCCAAAAATGATATAAAGTTGCTATAAAATGATTGTAAAACATCCAAGAATGATAATATAACAACATGGAACAATAAAAAAATTATAGATACGTTGGATACGTATCATACTCATCGACATGCAAGTCGTGAACCTATTACAAAACATGATCATCTCATACATCAACATATATCACATCATATTTTGGCCATATCACATCACAACATGCCCTGCAAAAACAAGTTAGATGCCCTCTACTCTATTCTTGCAATTTTTATGAGGCTGCTAGGGAAAACTATAAGAACCATTCTTATCTACACAAAGCCACAACATTGATATACAAGTTGCCTTTTAACCTTCTATAAGGACTATCGTTGTCAAATCAGATTCAACTAAGGTGGGAGAGACACACACCCGCAGAGCCACTTTTATGCAATACAAGTTTCATGTCAGTCAGTGGATCCGGTCTCTTGTGTGTGGACAATTAAGGTTGGTCCGATCCGCTTCATCCCACAATACCACCGAATCCAAATAATACAAAGGAAGTAAGCAATTTGAATATCAACGCCCACAACTTCTTTGTGTTCTACTCGTGCAAATACATCTACGCATAGACCTAGCTCATGATGCCACTGATGTGGAACGATGCATGAAAATCAAAAAAATTCCTACGAACACCCAAGATCTAATCTAGGAGATGTATAGCAACGAGATGGGATTGGTGTCTACATACCCTTGTAGACCAAAAGCATTAATGATCTAGAGATCATGGTTGGCGTAATCGTACTCACGTCGCGATCCAATCCGATCCAAGTACTGCAAGTGCGGTACCTCCGAGTTTAGCACATGTATGGCTCGGTGGCGTCCTCTCCTTCTTGATCCAGCAAGTGAGGGAGAGGAGGTAGATGAGATATGAACCAACACGATGGTGTGGTGGTGGTGGCAGTGGAACTCCGATAGGGCTTCACGAAGCGTTGACCAAACGCGGAGGAGGAGTAATGGGAGAGATGCGAGGCAAGCACGGAAAGGTTGGCTGCCCCCTGCGCCTCCCCACTATATATAGGGGTGAGGGAGGGCTTGGCAGCCCTAGTCCCCGTCCCAAGGCAGGGGCAGCAGCCAAGGGGGAGCAGTGCCCTGCAAGCCAAGTGGAGGCCCTCCCCCTTAGGGTTTCCCCTTCCCCATGCGCATGGGCCTTGTAGGGGCTAGTGCTTGATACATCCATTTTGCATCATGTTATCCTACTGTTATTTATAGTGTTTTATGCATAATAATACTTTATGGAGTAATTCTAATGCCTTTTCTCTCATAATATGCAAGATTTACACAAAGAGGGAGAATGCCAGCAGCTAGAATTCTGGACCTGAAAAAGCTACGTCAGAGTTACCTATTCCGCATATCTCCAAATGAGCTGAAAATTTACGATTAATGGTTTTGGATATATAAAAAAATACTAGAGAAAATAACTACCGGAGGGGTCGGGCCACCAAGTGAGCACATGACACCAGGGCGCGCCAGGCCCCCAAGCGCGCCCTGGGGGGTTGTGCTCAGCCCAGCCCACCTCCAGTGCCCATTGTCTGGAATATAGGTCATTTTGACCTATAAAAAAATCAGGCGAGGACTTTCGGGATGAAGCACCGCCGTCTCGAGGCGGAACTTGGGCAGGAGCAGTTTTGCCCTCCGCGGAGCGATTCCGCCGGGGGAACTTCCGTCCCGGAGGGGGAAATCGAAGCCATCGTCATGACCAACAACCCTCTCATCTTTGGGAGGCCAGTCTCCATCAACATCTTCAACAGAACCATCTCCTCTCAAACCCTAGTTCATCTCTTGTGTTCAATCTTTGTACTGGAACCTTAGATTGGTACCTGTGGGTGACTAGTAGTGTTGATTACATCTTGTAGTTGATTACTATATGGTTTATTTGGTGTAATATGATATGATCAGACCCATTATGCTATTCAATACCCCTCTGATCTTGAGCATGATTATCATTTGTAATTAGTTACTTTTGTTCTTGAGGTCACGAGAGAAATGTTGTTGCAAGTAATCATGTGAACTTTATATGTGTTCGATATTATGATGATATGTATGTTGTGATTCCCTTAGTGGCGTCATGTGAACGTCAACTACATGGCACTTCACCATATTTGGGCCTAAGGGAATGCATTGTGGAGTAGTTATTAGATGATGGGTTGCTAGAGTGACAGAAGCTTAAACCCTAGTTTATACGCTACTTCGTAAGGGACTGATTTGGATCCAAATGTTTAATTCTATGCTTATATTTTATCTTAATGCTTTTCTCGTAGTTGCGGATGCTTACGAGGGGTTTATATTTAGAATTTTTATGCTCGGCTTTCTCGTGATGATCAATCCATGCTCGATACTTCTTGTATTGGCTCTTTTATGAAGAAGACTATTGAATTCAGGTGGGATCTTTTAGAAAGAATTAAAAACAACTCTAAAGATTGGGAACTCGACGAAGGTAAAGAGTCGGGTATTAAGCTTGAGTTTGATTGTGTTAAATCTTTTATGAATACCGATGCTTTTCACAAGTTTAGCACTAAATATGGACTTGACTCTGAGATCGTAGCCTCTTTTGTGAATCATTTGCTACTCATGTTGATCTCCCTAAAGAGAAGTGGTTTATTTATGTAACGCCCCAGATATACTTTCCATATTTGTATCCAACTCTTGCCGTCTCCGGCGCTAAGTTATATTTATTTCTCGGGTTCGGGTCTTTGTCTCCGTGTGTTGTTTTTCTTTTTCGTGCATCTCTTATCATGTCATCTCGCGCATTGCATTTGCATACATGTTCGTCTCATGCATCCGAGCATTTTCCCCGTTGTCCGTTTTGCATTCCGGCGCTTCGCTCTCCTCCGGTGTCCATTTCTAGCTTTCTTTCGTGTGTGGGGTTCAAACATTTCCGGATTGGACCGAAACTTGCCATGCGGCCTTGGTTTACTACCGGTAGACCGCCTGTCAAGTTTCGTATCATTTGGACTTCGTTTGATACTCCAACGGTTAACCGAGGGACCGAAAAGGCCTCGTGTGTGTTGCAGCCCAACACCCCTCCAATTTGGCCCAAAACCCACCAAACTCTGCTCCATGTCCTAGAGCGTTCGATCACGATCGCGTGGGCGAAAACCGCACCTCATTTGGACTCTCCTAGCTCCACTTATGTCTATTTATACCCCCCTCCATTTCGGATCTCGTCTTCCACCTCGAAACCCTAGTTTTAAAAAAACATCCCCCGTCAGATCCGCCGCCGACGGACATGTCCGGACCCTAGACGGACACGTCCGCCGCGCCCCGCCAGCCACTCACGCCTTGCCACGTGTCACCGCCGCCTCCTACCCCGCCGCCGGGCCCGAGGCCCGCAGCCGGCCCCCGAGAGCCCGCGCGCCTCCGCCGCCTTTCGTCTCGTCCGCCGCCGCCCTCTCCGTCGCCGGTGGCCGGCGCCGCCGCGGGACGCCGCCGCGCCGCCGCGGGCCACGCCGCCGCCCGAGCGGGACCTCGCCTCCACGCCCGGCCGCCGCCTCGCTTCGGTCGGCACCGCCGCCGTCCCCACGAGCCGGCGCCGCCGCCCCGTCGCCCGGTCCTCTCCTCGCCGCCCTCCTCTTCCCGGACGGTCGCCGGCGCGCCATTCCCGGTGATCCCGAGCTCGGGCTGCTACAGTGCCCGATCCGGAGCTACAGTAACCGGACAAACCCTAGATCCGGTTGACTTTCTTCCCTCTCCCCCCTGATTTTTGTGCTATCTTTGACTGCTCGTATCTCCGCATCCGTAACTCCGATTTGGACATATAATATATCAAAATCTTCTTCTCGACATGTACATAATTTAATTCCATTGCATCATTTGCATTTGAGGTCATCTTGTTGCCCAAAATGCTGTTAGAAGGAGGCTTCGTGAGTTAAATTGCAGATCCGTTAGTTCATCATGCACTTTTGTCATTTTTGCCATGTTTAATCCGTGCATGATATGCCTGTGCCCCTTTGGGATGAATTGTTAAGCATTTTGTCTTATTTCCAGAGGTGCCACCCATGCATTTTTAGGATGTTTGTGTTGTCTTGTGCATGCTTGCGAAGAGAGGTACCTGAGATTGCTGATTTCAGGGACTTACTTGTTTTCGCTAAGTCTGGGATATTTGAGTTCATGATGCCATATGTTCAGCTTGTTTCCTAATGATCCGTGCCTCTTTTGAGGATGATCAGTAAGGACTTTTGTTATTCATGTTATGCTCTATCCATCCATGTCTTTTATTGCAATTATGGAGCACCATAGCTTGAGTCAATCGAGCTCTACTTTTGCTTCGTGGTGAATCTGGGCAGATCGTCAACTCGTTTGCGATTTTGCCGGCGTTGTTGTAGTTGATCCGTGCATGCTATGCCATTTTTCTTGCCATGTCTAGATTATATTTTGTGCCTTCTTAATGGATGTATGCTTTCCTTGCTGTGACTTGCACCATGGTGAGTGCATCGAGCTCGTTTACATGCCTCCGTGAGTTATATTTCAGCATGTCTCAGTTTTCACTAAGTCTGAAAACTGATTGTGTTTTAGCTATGTTCGCGTGCCCGTTAATATATTTTGTGATCCTTTTTGGCCCCAGGTCACTTTGGGAATTTTGTTAAGCTTGTTTAGTAGCTCCATGCCATGTTCTTACTTGTCATGTTCAGGTCATGTACCATGTTGTTTTGCTGCTCCGAAGAGAGCATCGTGATCTGAAATTACAGACTAGTGTTAATTTCACTAAGTCTGGAATCTGTTTTGCATTTGCGTTTTTGCCATGCTTGTTTGAACCTCTTAATGGACGAATTGGCCGTGGCTCAGTGCTAGTCTTTTGTTAAGCATCTTGTGGGAATCCCTGCCATGTATTTTGTTGTCATGTTTGGTGGCTGTAGCATGTTCATTTCGTTGCGTTTAGATGCCTACTTGCTGTAAATCGCAGACCGGTGTCATATCTTAAAACGCTTGCCATTTCCAAACCGTAACTCCGATTCCAATGATCTTTATATCGTTTTCAAGAGATTTCATCCCCTCTATCCAGTGGCACCCTTGGAATTCCAAGTTGAGGCCAGGTTCATGCATTTCCTGTCATATCTTGCATTTTGCATCCCGCATCGCATCCCGCATAGCATGTCATCATTTCATCATATTGCTTGGTCTTGCACGTGGTTGATTGTATCCTTGTTGCTGGTTTGTCTTGTTGGGTAGAGCCGGTAGACGAGTTCGCTACCGAGGAGCCCGTTGAGTTTGCTTGTGAGGATCCAGTCAACTTTGACAACTGTGCAGGCAAGATGATCATACCCTCGAAATCACTACTATCTTTGCTATGCTAGTTTGCTCGCTCTTTTGCTTTGCCACTGCTACGATGCCTACCACTTGCTTGTTAGCCTCCCAATTGCATTATTGAACCTCTAACCTACCATTGTCCTAGCAAACCGTTGATTGGCTATGTTACCGCTTTGCTCAGCCCTTCTTATAGCGTTGTTAGTTGCAGGTGAAGATTGGAGCCGTTCCTTGTTGGAACATTTATTTACTTGTTAGGATATCATTATATTGCCATGTTATCTTAATGCATCTATATACTTGGTAAAGGGTGGAAGGCTCGGCCTCTCGCCTAGTGTTTTGTTCCACTCTTGCCGCCCTAGTTTCCGTCATATCGGTGTTATGTTCCCGGATTTGCGTTCCTTACGCGGTTGGGTTATAATGGGAACCCCTTGATAGTTCGCCTTGTTGAAAGCTTTTCCAGCAATGCCCAACATTGGTCTTACCGTTTTCCACCTAGCCTTTTCCTTTCCCTTGGGTTCTGCAGACTCAAGGGTCATCTTATTTTAACCCCCCCGGGCCAGTGCTCCTCTGAGTGTTGGTCCAAACTAGAGTCCTGTGCAGCGCCCCCTCGGGGAAACTCGAGGTTTGGTTTTAGTTGTATGGAGCGCTCATCTGAGTGTGCCCTGAGAAAGAGATATGTGCAGCTCCTATCGGGATTTGTCGGCACATTCGGGCGGTGTTGCTGGTCTTGTTTTAACCTGTCGAATTGTCTTGTTGTGCCGGGTTACCGAGTCTGATCGGTGTGTCTCGCGTGGAGGTCTATTCCTTCGTTGACCGTGAGAGCTTGTCATGGGCTAAGTTGGGACTCCCCTGCAGGGATTGAACTTTCGAAAGCCGTGCCCGCGGTTATGGGCAGATGGGAATTTGTTAATGTCCGGTTGTAGATAACTTAAACCTTAATTAATTAAAACGAATCAACTGCGTGTGTTGCCGTGATGGCCTCTTCTCGGCGGAGTTCGGGGAGTGGACACGGTGTTGGAGTTATGCTTGCGCAGGTTATTCCTCTAGATTCTCGCTCGCGCCTTGCCTCCTCTTCTCGCTCTCTTTTGCGGATAAGTTAGCCACCACATATGCTAGTCGCTTGCTGCAGCTCCACATATACTTGCCTTATCCTTCCTATAAGCTTAAATAGTTTTGATCGCGAGGGTGCGAGATTGCTGAGTCCCTGTGGCTCACAGATACTATAATTCCAGATGCAGGTCCAGGTGATTCCGCTCCAGGTGACGAGTACGAGCTCAAGTGGGAGTTCGACGAGGACTCTCAGCGTTATTATGTTTCCTTTCCCGATGATCAGTAGTGGTGCCTAGTTGGGGTTTGATTCAGGGCCTTGTCGCATGTTGGGTTCTTTTCTATTTTGGCGCCGTAGACGGGCCATGAGTGTTTGTTTGATGGATGCTATTTATGTACTCTGATGTGACGTGGCGAGTGTAAGCCAACTATGTTACCTCCCCCTTTTATTATGTATTACATGGGATGTTGTAATGATTGCCTAACTTGCGACATTGCTTTCAATGCGGTTATGCCTCTAAGTCGTGCCTCGACACGTGGGAGCTATAGCCGCATCGAGGGCGTTACATTTATCACCCCTATTAAAGAAGAAATTAAAGAACTAGTAATAGCTAAATATGAAACTATCATTTACAATGTTGATCCAGTGGTGCCTACTGTTTATATTGAAGATCACCTTCCGATGTTAGGATAAAGGAACATGCTAAGGTTTCAACTGTGATTCGCAAAAAGTAATATTAAAGCACCTAGACCCTCAGAACAAATCGAAGTAGAACCTGGTGTTGCTATGGCTAAAGATCTCTTGGTAGAAAATATTGATGGGCATGTTATTTATTTTTTGCGACAAGGCTGCTAGGATTGCCAAACCCAATGAAAAAGATAAATGCAGACCTGTTGTTGGCATGCCTATTGTCTCAGTTAAAATAGGAGATCATTGTTATCATGGCCTATGTGATTTAGGTGCTAGCGTGAGTGCTATTCCTTTTACCTTATACCAAGAAATTATGAATGATATGGAACCCGCTGAAATAAAAGATATAGATGTTACTATTAAACTTGCTAATAGAGACACCACCACACCACTTGGGATTGTTAGAGATGTTGAAGTCCTATGTGGGAAAATAAAATATCCTACTGCTTTTCTAGTTCTTGGTTCCCCACAAGATGACTTTTGTCCCATTATATTTGGTAGACCCTTCTTGAACAATGTCAATGCTACTATAGATTGTCATAAACAAACTGCCAGTGTTGGCTTTGGTGATGAGTCCCATGAATTTAATTTCTCTAAGTTTAGTAGACAACCTCGTGCTAAAGAATTACCTAGTAAGAATGAAATAATTGGTCTTGCTTCTAATGCCATGCCACATGCTGATCCACTAGAACAATATTTGCTCGACCATGAAAATGGTATGCACTTGCGTGAAAGAAATGAAATAGATAAAATATTCTTTGAACAACTACCTCTGCTTAAACACAATTTGCCTATTGAAACTCTAGGAGGTCCTCCTCCACCTAAAGGCGACATGTGTTTGAATTAAAACAACTGCATGACACTTTGAAATATGCTTATCTTGATGAGAACAAGATATATCATGTTATTATTAGTGCAAACCTTTCAGAACATGAAGAAGAAAGATTATTGAAAATTCTGAGCAAGCACCGAGCTGCTATTGGATATACTCTTGATGATCTTAAGGGCATTAGTCTCACTCTCTGTCAACACAAGATTAATATGGAACCTAATGCTAAACCCGTTGTTGATCACCAACGACGTTTGAATCCTAAGATGAAAGAAGTGGTAAGAATAGAAATACTAAAGCTTTTGGAAGCAGGTATAATCTATCTTATAGCTGATAGTAGATGGGTAAGTCCCATTCATTGTGTCCCTAAGAAGGGAGGTATTACTGTTGTTCCTAATGATAAAAATGAACTTATTCCACAAAGAATTGTTACTGGCTATAGAATGGTAATTGATTTCAAAAAATTAAATAAAGCAACTAGAAAAGAGCATTACCCTCTGCCTTTTATTGATCAAATGCTAGAAAGAATATCTAAGCACACACACTTCTGTTTTCTTGATGGATATTCTGGTTTTCTCAAATACCTATTCACAACCTGATCAAGAGAAAACTACCTTTACTTGTCCTTTTGGAATTATACTTATAGACATATGCCTTTTGGTTTATGCAATGCACCTGCTACCTTTCAAAGATGTATGACTGCTTATTCCCTGATTTTTGTGAAAAGATTGTTGAGGTTTTCATGGATGATTTCTCCATTTACAGAACTTCTTTTGATGATTGCTTAAGCAACTTTGATCGAGTTTTGCAGAGATGTGAGAAAACTAATCTCGTCCTATATTGGGAGAACTGCCACTTTATGGTTAATTGAAGGTATTGTCTTGGGGCATAAAATTTCTGAACGAGGTATTGAGGTGGATAAAGCTAAAGTTGATGCAATTGAGAAAATGCTATGTCCTAAAGATGATAAAGGTATTCGTAGTTTCCTCGGTCATGTTGGTTTCTATAGGAGGTTTATTAAAGACTTCTCTAAAATTTCTAGGACTCTTACAAATCTTTTACAAAAGGATATTCCATTTGTTTTTTATGATGATTGTGTAGAAGCCTTTGAAATAATTAATAAAGCCTTAACTTCTGCACCTATTGTTCAACCACCTGATTGGAACTTGCCTTTTGAAATTATGTGTGATGCTAGTGATTATGATGTTGGGGCTATTCTGGGACAGAGAGTTTATAAGAAATTAAATGTCATTCATTATGCTAGTAAAACTCTAGACAGTGCTCAACGAAATTATGCTACTACTAAGAAAGAATATTTTGCAGTTAAGTTTGCTTGTGACAAATTTAGATCTTACATTGTTGATTCCAAACTAATTGTTCACACTAATCATGCTCCTATAAAATATCTTATGGAAAAGAAAGATGCTAAACCTAGACTCATTAGGTGGGTTCTCTTGCTACAAGAATTTTATTTACATATCACTAATAGGAAAGGAGCTGAGAACCTTGTAGCTGATAACTTGTCTAGGTTAGAAAATATTCTTGATGACCCACTACCTATTGATGATTGTTTTCCTGATGAACAACTAGCTGCAATAAATGTTTCTCATAACACTCCTTGGCATGCTGACTATGCTAATTACATTGTTGCTGAATATATACCACCTAGTTTGACATACCAACAAAAGAAAAAACTCTTCTATGTTTAAGACATTACTTCTGGGATGACCCACATCTTTATAAAGAAGGAGTAGATGGTATTATTAGACGTTGTGTACCTAAGCGTGAAAGGGAATAAATCCTACAGAAGTGCCATTCCGAAGCTTATGGAGGACATCATGCGGGAGATAGAACTGCTCATAAGGTATTGCAATCTGGTTTTTATTGGCCTACTCTCTTCAAGGATGCCCGTAAGTTTGTTTTATCTTGTGATGAATATCAAAGAACTGGTAATGTCGGTAAGCGTCACGAAATGTCTACAAATTATTCACTTGTTGTTGAACCATTTGATGTTTGGGGTTTTGATTATATGGGACCTTTTCCTTCCTCTAATGGGTATACTCATATTTTGGTTGTTGTTGATTATGTTACTAAGTGGGTAGAAGCTATTCCAACTAGTAGTGTTGATCATAACACTTCCATTAGAATGCTTAAAGAAGTTATTTTCCCAAGGTTTGGAGTCCCTAGATATTTAATGACTGATGGTGGTCCACACTTTATTCATGGTGATTTCCGTAAAATGCTAGCTAAATATGATGTTAACCATAGAATTGCATCACCCTATCATCCGCAAACTAGTGGTCAAGTTGAACTTAGCAATAGAGAGAAAAACTAATATTACAAAAGGCTAGCAATAGGCCCCGAAAGAATTGGTCTAAGAAATTGGATGATGCACTTTGGGCCTACAGAACATCATATAAAAATCCTATGGATATGTCTCCTTATAAAAGGGTATATGGAAAAGCTTGTCATTTGCCTCTTGATTTAGAACATAAAGCATAGTGGGAATTAAAGAACTTAACTATGAGTTCAAACTTGCCGTGAAAAGAGGTTATTTGATATTAGCTCACTAGATGAATGGAGAACCCTAGCTTATGAAAATGCCAAACTATTCAAAGAAAAGGTTAAAAGATGGCACGATAAAAGAATCCAAAAGCGAGAATTCAAAGTTGGGGAATATGTTCTTTTGTACAACTCCCATTTTAGATTCTTTGTAGGAAAACTTCTTTACAAATGGGAAGGACCATATATTATCGAAGAGGTTTATTGCTCTGGAGATATCATAATTAATAATGTCGAAGGAACTAACCCGAAGGTGGTCAATGGGCAAAGAATTAAACACTATATTTCAGGTACGCCTATTAATGTTGAAAGCAACATTATTCAAACCATGACACTAGAGGAACACCTAAAAGAAACCTTCCGGAACACTCCAGAACCCTGAAAAAGAGGAGGTACGTGATACCGTAAGTAAAGGGACTCCCAAAAATCCAGAAAAATATTTTCTGTCAGTTTTGGAATATTAGGAAAAATTAGGAAATTAAGAAATAACCAGGAGGGTGCAAGACACCAGGGCGTGCCTGCCTTGCCTGGCACGCCCAGGTGGGTTGTGCCCACCTCGGGAACCTTCCCGACATCGTTTTCCTTCCATTTTGCTTGTTTCCCAAGATAAAAAATCTTTATATACCCCCCAAACGTGTTGACCACCGTATCACGGAGAAATCCTCTGTTCTTGTTTCGTGTTGTTTTCCTGACAGATCTGAAAATATGTCATCTGAAGATTCGGGTGGAGAGAGCTATGTTGCAGACTATATCACAAACCCAAAAGTTTATGGGGATGTGGAGCATTACAGTTGGACCACGGAGGAAGAAGAAGATTATGATTCGAAGGGAAAAGAAGAGACAAGCTCAAATGAAGATGAAATCCCTTTACCTCAACATGGGGACTTGCACGTGGAATTCAAGACGTCCAGTCTCCCTAATAAAGTAAAGAAACCTAAAATCAAGTTTATCCATGTTGGTCTTCTACAGGAAAACAAGAAAGAATTATGCAAAAAGCTATTAAGGCTCGAGCAAGAGATCGATGACCTGAGGGAGGAAAATTCTACCCTCAAGCGTAAGTTGAGGAAAAAGGACACTACCTCATCACCACCACCATCACCTTCTTCACCACCAAATGAGACTTGAGTACATGGTATGGGCACTCCCCTTGGCTTGTGCCAAGCTTGGGAGGTGCACCGGTATCGTATCACCACCACCTTCTTTTCCTTTATTTATCTTAGTTCAATCTTCAGTTATTCTAAGAATTAGTTCAATAAAAGTTTAGTTCAATCTCTTTCGAGTGTTTGCTTAGTGATCTTTCTATCTATGTAATCGTCTACGAGATATATAATAAAGAGTAGTTTGAGTTTTGCTTTCTTTACTCTTATGTTTCAATCAAAATAAAAGAAAATAATGAAAAAGATCATATGCTAATCTTATGTTAAGTAATGACATCACATAAACAAAAGTACAAGTGGTAAAATTTGTTGGAAGTTGACAAAAATAGCATTGGTCAATGATGCAATTCATGAAAGAATTTATAAGGGAAGGAAGGATTCACATGCAAATACACTATCTTGCACATCATTTATGACTGTGAGCCCCCATCAAAATATTATATGCCAAAATCGTTGACGTTGGACAAGGAAGACTTTGTTCGTATTCACATAGAAGATATATTGTCATAGATCCTTTAACATGTGGTGCTTGCTCAATATCTTTGCTAGCCAAAAATTCGCACTAAGTAGAGATACTACTTGTGCATCCAAAAACCCTTCAACCCAAAATCTTATTTTGAGAGTCCACCATACCTACCTATGGATTGAGTAAGATCCTTCAAGTAAGTTGTTGTCGGTGCAATAAGGCAATAAAAATTGTTTCGAAATGTGTTGGATCATTTAGTGTAAGAAAAAATTGAGCGTTGTACGAACCTGTGATGGCAAAGTAATAAAGGCGACAGACTACATAATAAAGGTTGCTATCATAAGGGGCAATATAACATGACATTCTTTTGCACTAAAAGATTGAGAATACAAACCAAGAAGCACATGACAACATGTGCTTCCCTCTGCGAAGGGCCTGTCTTTTAATTTTATGTATTTACTTTTATGCAAGAGTGAAAGTATTCTTCCCCATTCCTTTTTATTTTCTTTTTTGCAAGCATCATGTGGTGAGGAAAGATCTAGGCACATATACTCAGTTGGATATGAGTGGGCACGAGTTACTATTGTTGACATCAGCCTTGAGGTGGATACGTTGGGAAGCGAAACTATGAGCCCCTATCTTTCTATGTGTCAGGTTGAAACTTTTTGCTCATGTGTATGCGGTGAGTGTTAGCAATCATAGAAGATTATATGATGGTTGAGTGTGTGGACTTGCCAAAAGGCTCTGATACGAAACCCTTCCTAAAAATATGAAGAATTTTAGTTGCAAAGTTGATTGAGAACACAGTTTGTTGGTTTTCAGTAGAGTTTACGCTTTTACTTCGATATTGTGATGAATTGTTACTTGTTCATGAGAAGTTATATGATAAAGTTCTATGATAGAGTTTGTTGTTGTTATAGTAATTAGCATGATGCTTCTACGTATGTATTTTGTTTCTATCGACACCTCTCTCTCTCTCTAAGCATGTGGGCATGATTTTCAATTTCGGTTTTTCGCTTGAGGACAAGCGAGGTCTAAGCTTGCGGGAGTTGATACGTCCATTTTGCATCATGTTATCCTACTATTATTTATAGTGTTTTTATGCATAATAATACTTTATGGAGTAATTCTAATGCCTTTTCTCTCATAATACGCAAGGTTACACAAAGGGGGAGAATGTCGACAGCTGGAATTCTGGACCTGGAATAGCTACGTCAGACTTACCTATTCTGCACATATCCAAATGAGCTAAAACTTTATGGAGAATTCTTTTGGAATATATAAAAAATACTGGAGAAAATAACTACCGGAGGGGGCCACCTGGTGAGCACAAGACACCAGGGTGTGCCCTGGTGGGTTGTGCTCAGCCCAGCCCACCTCTGGTGCCCACTTTCTGGTATATAGGTCATTTTGAGCTAGAAAAAAATCAGGAGAGGACTTTCGGGACAGAGCGCCATCGTCTCGAGCTGGAACTTGGGCATGAGCACTTTTTCCCTCTGGTAGAGCGATTCCGCCGGGGGAACTTCCCTCCCAGAGTGGGAAATCAAAGCCATCGTCATCACCAACAACCCTCTCATCTTTGGGAGGCCAATCTCCATCAACATCTTCAATAGCACCATCTCCTCTCAAACCCTAGTTCATCTCTTATGTTCAATCCTTATACTGGAACCTCAGATTGGTACCTGTGGGTGACTAGTAGTGTTGATTACATCTTGTAGTTGATTACTATATGGTTTATTTGGTGGAATATTATATGTTTAGATCCATTATGCTATTCAATACCCCTCTGATCTTGAGCGATTATCATTTGTGAGTAGTTACTTTTGTTCTTGAGGTTACGGGAGAAATCTTGTTGCAAGTAATCATGTGAACTTGATATGTGTTCGAGATTCGAATGATATGTATGTTGTGATTCCCTTAGTGGTAACATGTGAACGTCGACTACACGACACTTCACCATATTTGGGCCTAAGGGAATGCATTATGGAGTAGTTATTAGATGATGGGTTGCTAGAGTGACAGAAGCTTAAACCCTAGTTTATGCGCTACTTTGTAAGGAACCTATTTGGATCCAAATGTTTAATGCTATGGTTAGATTTTATCTTAATACTTTTCTCATAGTTGAGGATGCTTGTGACGGGGTTAATAATAAGTGGGAGGTTTGTTCAAGTAAGAACAGAACACAAGCACCTGTCCACCCACATATGAAATTATCAAAGTAGTGAACATAAATCAAACCAACATGATAAAAGTGGCTAGATGAAATTCCCGTGTACACTCAAGAACGGTTTGCTTATTATAAGAGACTGTTTTGGCATGTCCTTTGCCACAAAAGGATTGGACTACATTGCTGCACTTTATTTACCGTTACCGTTACTTGCTCATTACAAATTATCTTACTATCAAACTACCTGTTACCGACAACTTTAGTGCTTGCATAAATTACCTTGCTAAAAACCACTTGGCATTTCCTTCTGATCCTTGTTGGGTTCCACACTCTTACTTACCAAAAGGACTACGGTTGACCTCCTATACTTGTGGGTCATTAGTGCCCCTGGCCCATTAAGGCCAGGGCGCCCCCTACAGCCCATGCTACTGTATGTGACGTGGTGGGACCCTCCAAGGACTTCCGAACCCCTCCGGAAGCCTCTGGAACCTTCCAGTGGCTTCCCGGTACAATATCAAAAAAATCAGACTTTTTCTCGGAACCCCGACAACAACTTTCCATATATAAATCTTTATCTCCGGACCATTCCGAAACTCCTCATGATGTCCCGGATCCCATCCGGGCCTCTGAACAATCTTCATACTTTCCACTATTAATATCCCAATACTACCCTAGCGCTACCGAACGTTAAGCGTGCGACCCTACGGGTTCGAGAATCATGCAGACATGACCGAGAGTCCTCTTCGGTCAATAACCAATAGCGGGACCTGGATGCCCATATTGATTACTACATATTCAACGAAGATCTTTATCGGCTGAACCACGATGTCAAGGATTCAGTCAATCCCGTATGCAATTCCCTTTGTCCAGCGATATGTTACTTGCGTGGGATTCGATCGTCGGTATCTCCATACCTAGTTAAATCTCATTACACACAAGTCTCTTTACTCGTTCCATAATACAAGATCCCATGACTAAACTCATTAGGCACATGAAGCTTCTTATGATGTTGTATTACGAGAGGGCCCAGAGATATCTCTCCGTCACACAGAGTGACAAATCTCAGTCTCGATCCATGCAACCCAACAGACACCTCCTTCAGAGATACCTGTAGAGCACCCTTATGCTCACCCAGTTACGAAGTGACGTTTGATAGCACACAAGACATTGCTCCGGTATCCAGGAGTAGCATGATCTCATGGTCGAAGGAACAAATACTTGACATGAACAAAGTTGTAGCAAATAACTAAATGATCTGATTCTAAGCTTACGGTTAGGTTTGTCCATCAAATCATTCTCCTAATGATGTGATCCCGTTATCAAATGGCAACTCATGTCTATAGTCAGGAAACCATAACCATCTTTGATCAACGAGCTAGTCTAGTACAGGCTCACTAGGAACACAGTGTTGTTTATGTATCCACACATGTATTTAAAGTTTCCGGTCAATACAATTCTAGCATGAATAATAAACATTTATCATGAACAGGAAATATGATAATAACCATTTTATTATTGCCTCTAGGGCATATTTCCAATAGCGGCATGCCCACCGTGCGAGGGAGAGGGTGCAACAGCCCTCGCAAGAGATGCCGGCAAGGCGGAGTCACACGCCGCTGTGTGTGACCGGCAACAACTAGCGCAATCGCATCGCAGTGGACGTGTCAGGCTCTAACCACTATAGATCTATCATGGACCTCACATCCATCGATGAAGAGCAGGCCATGGGCTCCGACGAGGAAGAGTAGGGCATGGGAGACGGCGGCGCCTCGAGTCCCATGAGCCAGTCTGTTTCTTATGTCCCACTCTACCTCGCTGGCAACCGCACCTTCACTTCGAGGGGCTTAGCCAGACGTCTGACATGGACACGACCATGGTGCCAAACAAGGGCCGCCAAATATTTAAATTAGGTTTTATGTTGCATGTAATTATATGGACTTGAGGATTCATAATTGAGGCATCCGGTTGTGAAAACAAAAATCTGAGATATGAGCGATCACTGTCTGCGGACGTTTGATGAACCAGATTTGATGTATCGGTGTGTATTTTCCCTAAGAGCATCTACTGTCGTGGACAGAAAATCCGGGCCCTCAAACTCCTGAGGACACACCCGGGCATGTCCGTGGGTAGTGACCAGTCACACCTCAAATTTGCTCCTCTGCATCCGGATACCTCATACTTGAAACCTTGAATCCATACAAAGCATGCAAACGAGGAAATCCATGTACTACGTAGATCAAATGACATATACTACCCTAATCCTCATCGGAGATGTCCAGTATCTCTATGCCCGGCTCTGGGTACATGGGTGGCATCCGTAACTCTGGCTCCTGCGGCTGCTTTGCGTTGCCCTTCGCCTCCATCTCCGCGTCAATTTCTATGAAAAGCGCGTCTATCTCCGCCTGTTCCTGCCGGATGAACTCCAGCTGGCCTCGACATAGGCCTCATCCTAGATGGGCTTGCTACTTGTGAGCTGCATTGGGATTTCCTCGAAGAAGAGAGGATGATGCATTACAGTAGAGATAAGTATTTCGCTTAGTTAAGAACCAAGGTTATCAATTCAGTAGGAGAACCACGCAACACCTTGTTAGCAGTACCTACACACAAAATAACAAATACTTGCACCCAACGCGGACAAGGGGTTATCAATCCCGTAGCGGTTAATTGCAAGGATCAAATCTCGTGGTGATAGATAGATAATTGAAATACAAAAAAATTGCAGCAAGATAATTTTGATTTTAATATATGATAAAAAGTAGACCCGGGGGCCATAGTTTTCACTAAAGATTCTTTGTTGAAAATAGCTTACGGTGGGTAAACCAATTACTGTTGGGCAATTGATAGAAAAGCAAATAATCATGACGATATCCAAGGCAATGATCATGTATATAGGCATCACGTCCGAGACAAGTAGACTGATTCCTGCCTGCATCTACTACTATTACTCCACACATCGACCGCTATCCAGCATGCATCTAGAGTATTAAGTTCATAAAAAATGGAGTAACGCCTTAAGCAAGATGAGATGATGTAGACAAATTGAACTCGCGCATGAATAAACACCATTGCTACTTCTTGAGCTTGTGTTGGTTTTTCCCTTGAAGAGGAAAGGGTCATGCAGCAAAGTAGAGATAAGTATTTCCCTCAATTTGAGAACCAAGGTATTAATCCAGTAGGAGACAACGCACAAATCACCTAATACTTGCACAAACAATCAAACAAACTTGCACCCAACGCGATAAAGGGGTTGTCAATCCATTCACGGTCAGCATAGCCTAGTGGTGGGAAGGGGTTGATGCCTTCCCACCCACCCAAGTCCAAGGCATGGTACTTGCAATTTGGGTTTGTTGCACCAATTATACTGTAGGGGGTTCCCATACAATCTTTATGTCAAAAAAAACTTGCAAAAGTGAGATCTGATAGAGATAGATAAACGGTAAAGTAAATATTTTTGGTATTTTTGGTTTATAGATTGGAAAGTAAAAGATTGCAAAATAGTAGATCAGAAACTAATATTGTAGATCGGAAACTTATATGATGGAAAATAGACCTGGGGGCATAGGTTTCACTAGAGGCTTCTCTCATGATAGCAAATAATACGGTGGGTGAACAAATTACTGTATAGCAATTGATAGAAAAGCGCAGAGTTATGAAAATATCTAAGGCGGTGATTATGAAATATAGGCATCACGTCAGTGTCAGGTAGACCAAAACAATTCTGCATCTACTACTATTACTCCACACATCGATCGACTCCTGCCTGCATCTAGAGTATTAAGTTCAAGAAGAACAGAGTAATGCATTAAGTAAGATGACATGATGTAGAGGAATTAACTCAAGCAATAGGATGTAAACCCTATCTTGTTATCCTCGATAGCAACAATACAATATTTGCCTTGCTGCCCCTACTGTCACTGGGAAAGGACACCACAAGATCGAACCCAAAGCTAAGCACTTCTCCCATTGCAAGAAAAAATAATATAGTTGGCCAAACTAAACCAATAGTTCTAAGAGAATTACAAAGATATCAAATCATGCATATAAGAATTCAGAGAAGATTCAAATAATATTCATAGATAAGTTGATCATAAATCCACAATTCATCGGATCTCGACAAACACACCACAAAAGAATATTACATCGGATAGATCTCCAAGAACATCGAGGAGAACATGGTATTGAGAATCAGAGAGAGAGAGAAGAAGAAGAAGAAGAAGAAGAAGAATCCATCTAGATACTAGCTATGGACCCGTAGGTCTGAGGTAAACAACTCACGCTTCATCGGAAGGGCAATAGAGTTGATGTAGAAGCCCTCCATGATCGAATCCCCCTCCGGTAGGGTGCCAGAAAAGGTCCCTAGATGGGATCTCACGAGTTCAGAAGGTTGCTGCGGTGGAAAATTATTTTTGCGGATGCCTTTGGATGTTTGGGAATATATATGAATATATAGGAAGTAGAATTAGGTCAGGGGGTGTTGGAGTAGGCCACAAGGCAGGGAGCGCCCCATGTGGCTTGTCGTCTACTCCAAGCTCTTTTGACTTGGAGTCCAAGTCCAATAGGTGTCTTCCGGTCCAAGAAAAATCATCGCGAAGGTTTTATTCTGTTTGGACTCCGTTTGGTATTCCTTTTCTGCGAAGCTCGAAAACAAGGAGAAAATAGAAACTGGCACTAGGCTCTAGGTTAATAGGTTAGTCCCAAAAATAATATAAAATTGCATATTAATGCATATAAAACATCCAAAAAAGATAATATAATAGCATGGAACAATCAAAAATTACAGATACGTTGGAGACATATCAAGCATCCCCAAGCTTAATTCATGCTCATCCTCAAGTAGGTAAATGATAAAAACAAAATTTTTGATGTGGAATGCTACCTAACATATTTATCCATGTAAGTTTCTTTATTGTGGCATGAATGTTAAGATCCAGAAGATTGAAAAAAATACTGACATAAAAACAATAATACTTCAAGCATACTGACAAGGCAATTATGTCTTCAAAAAATAACATGGCCAAAGGAAGCTTATCCCTACAAAATCATATAGTTTGGCTATGCTCCATCTTCATCACACAAAATATTCAAATCATGCACAACCCTGATGACAAGCCAGGAAATTGTTTCATAATTTTGGTGTTCTCAAACTTTTTCAACTTTCACGCAATACATGAGCGTGAGCCATGGACATAGCACTGTGGTGGAATAGAATATGGTGGTTGTGGAGAAGGCAAAAAGAAGGAGATAGTCTCACATCAACCAGGCGTATCAACGGGCTATGGAGATGCCCATCAATAGATATCAATGTGAGTGAGTAGGGATTGCCATGCAACAGATGCACTAGAGATATAAGTGTATGAAAGATCAAAAAGAAAACTAAGTGGGTTGGCATCCAACTTGCTTGCTCATGAAGACCTAGGGCAATTTGAGGAAGACCATCATTGGAATTTACAAGCCAAGTTTTATAATGAAAAATTCCCACTAGTATATGAAAGTGACAACATAGAAGACTCTCTATCACGAAGATCATGGTGCTACTTTGAAGCACAAGTGTGGAAAAAGAATAGTAACATTGCCCCTTCTCTATTTTTCTCTCATTTTTTTTGTTAGGCTTCTTTGGCCTCTTTTTTTTGTTGGCTTCTTTGGCCACTTCTTATTTTTTTCCCCAGATGGGACAATGCTCTAAAAATTAAGATCATCACACTTTTATTTACTTACAACTCGATACTAGAACAAAATATGACTCTATATGAATGCCTCCGGCGGTGTACCGGGATGTGCAATGACTCAAGAGCGACATGTATAAAAAACGATGAAATGTGGCTTTGCCACAAATATGATGTCAACTACATGATCATGCAAAGCAAATGACAATGATGGATCATGTCATAATAAACAGAATAGTGGAAAGTTGCATGGCAATATATCTCGGAATGGCTATGGAAATGCCATAATAGGTAGGTATAGTGGCTGTTTTGAGGAAGGTATATGGTGGGTGTATGGTACCAGTGAAAGTTGCGCGATACTAGAGAGGCTAGAAATGGTGGAAGGGTGAGAGTGCGTATAATCCATGAACTCAACATTAGTCTTAAAGAAATCGCATACTTATTGCAAAAATCTATTAGTCATCGAAACAAAGTACTACCCGCATGCTCCTAGGGGGGTAGATTGGTAGGAAAATACCATCGCTCGTCCCCGACCGCCACTCATAAGGAAGACAATCAAAAAATATCTCATGCTCCAACTTCATTACATAATGGTTCACCATACGTGCATGCTACGAGACTCACAAACCTTAACACAAGTGTTTCTCAAATTCACAATTACTCACTAGCATGACTCTAATATCACCATCGCTATATCTCAAAACAACCATAAGGAATCAAACTTCTCATAGTATTCAATGCACTTTATATGAAAGTTTTATTATATCCCTCTTGGATGCCTATCATATTAGGACTAAATTTATAACCAAAGAAAATTACCATGTTGTCTAAATACTCTCAAAATAATATAAGTGAAGCATGAGAGTTTCAATAATTTCCACCACCGTGCTCTAAAAAGATATAAGTGAAGCACTAGAGCAAAAATTGCCTAGCTCAAAAGATATAAGTGAAGCACATAGAGTATTCTAATAAATCACGATTCATGCGTGTCCCTCTCAAAAGGTGTGTACATCAAGGATGATTGTGGAAAAATAAAAAGCAAACACTCATATCATATAAGACGCTCCAAGCAAAACACATATCATGTGGTGAATAAAAATAAAGCCTCAAGTAAAGTTACCAATAGACGAAGACGAAAGAGGGGATGCCTTCCGGGGCATCCCCAATCTTAGGCTCTTGGTTGTCCATGAATATTACCTTGGGGTGCCTTGGGCATCCCCAAGATTAGGCTCTTGCCACTCCTTATTCCATAATCAATCAAATCCTTACCCAAAACTTGAAAACTTCACAACACAAAACTCAACAGAAAATCTCATAAGCTCCATTAGTATAAGAAAATAAATCACCACTTTTGGTACTGTTGTGAACTCATATTTTATTTATATTGTGTAATATCTACTGTATTCCAACTTTTCCATGGTTCATACCCCCCCCCCCCGATACTAGCCATAGATTCATCAAAATAAGCAAACAACACATAGAAAACAGAATCTGTCAAAAACAGAACAGTCTATAGTAATTTGTAACTCTCGAATACTTCTGTAACTCCAAAATTCTAAAAACTTAGGACAACCTTGGAAATTTTTTTATTAATCTTCTGCAAAAAGAATCAGTATTTTGTCACTCTTATGTAAAAAAATGAGAATTGTTTTCCTGAGCGCAAAAGTTTTTGCAGCAAGATCAAATCAACTATTACCGTAAGCTATCCTAAAGGTTTTACTTGGCACAAAAACTAATTAAAACACGAAACCACATCTAACCAGAGGCTAGATGAATTATTTATTGAAAAACAGAAGCAAAAAAGCAAAGAACAAAAATAAAATTGGGTTGCCTCCCAACAAGCTCTATTGTTTAACGCCCATAGCTAGGCATAAAAACACAAACATATCTAGGTATTGTCATATTTGGTATGCAATCCATAAGTAGCTCTCATAATATAATCATATGGAAATTTAAATTTCTTTCTAGTTTCCATTCCCTTCCTTAATGGAAATTGAAATCTAATGTTTCCTTCTTTCATATCAATAATTACACCAATCGTTCTAAGGAAAGGTCTACCAAGAATAATAGGACATGTAGGATTGCAATCTATATCAAGAACAATGAAATCTATGGGCACATAATTCCTATTTGCAACAATAAGAACATCATTAATTCTTCTCATAGGTTTCTTAATAGTGGAATCTGCAAGACGCAAATTTAAAGAACAATCATCAAATTCACGGAAACCTGGCACATCACATAAAGGTTTCGAAATCGTGGAAACGCTAGCACACAAATCAAACCAAGCATGACACTCATAATCTTTAATCTTAATATTAATAGTAGGTTCCCACTCATCATAAAGTTTTCTAGGGATAGAAACTTCCAATTCAAGCTTTTCTTCAAAAGATTGCATCATAGCATCAATGATATGTTTAGTAAAAGCTTTGTTTTGATTATAAGCATGAGGAGAATTCAACATGGATTGCAACAAGGAAATACAATCTATTAAAGAACAATTATCATAATTAAATTCCTTGAAATCCAAAGAGTGGGTTCATTGCTACTTAAAGTTTTGACCTCTCCAATCCCACTTTTATTAATTTTTGCATCAAGATATAAAAACTCCGAATCATTGGGACGCCTTTTAACTAAAGTTGACTCATCTCCACTCCCATATTTATCAAGATTTATATTGGAAAACGAAGATTCAATGGAGTCACTGATACGTCTCCTTCGTATCTATAATTTTTTATTGTTCCATGCCAATATTATTCAACTTTCATATACTTTTGGCAACTTTTTATACTATTTTTGGGACTAACATATTGATCCAGTGCCCAGTGCCAGTTCCTGTTTGTTGCATGTTTTTTGTTTCGTAGAATATCCATATCAAACAGAGTCCAAATGGGATAAAAACTGACGGAGATTTTTTTGGAATATATATGATTTTGGGGAAGAAAAATCCACGCGAGACGGTGCCCGAGGTGGCCACGAGGCAGGGGGCATGCCTGCCCCCCCCCTGGGCGCGCCCCTGACCCTCGTGGTCCACCCATAAGGCGGTTGGTGCCCTTCTTTCGCCGCAAGAAAGCTAATTTCCGGATCAATCGGAGTTACGGATCTCCAGGAATATAAGAAATGGTGAAAGGGTAGAATCTGAGAACGCAGAAACAGAGAGAGACAGAGAGACAGATCCAATCTCGGAGGGGCTCTCGCCCCTTCCATGCCATGGAGGCCAAGGACCAGAGGGGAAACCCTTCTCCCATCTAGGGAGGAGGTCAAGGAAGAAGAAGACGAAGGGGCCCCCTCTCCCCTTCTCTTTCGGTGGCGACGGAACGCTGCCGTGGCCATCATCATCATCATCGCGATCTACACCAACACCTCCGCCGTCTTCACCAACATCTCCATCACCTTCCCCCCTCTATCTACAGCGGTCCACTCTCCCGCAACCCTCTTTACCCTCTACTTGAACATGGTGCTTTATGCTTCATATTATTATCCAATGATGTCTTGCCATCCTATGATGTCTGAGTAGATTTTCGTTGTCCTATCGGTGGTTGATGAATTGCTATGATTGATTTAATTTGCTTGTGGTTATGTTGCTGTCCTTTGGTGCCCATCATATGATTGCGCGCGTGGATCACACCCTAGGGTTAGTTGTATGTTGATAGGACTATGTATTGGAGGGCAAGAGTGACAGAAGCTTCAACCTAGCATAGAAATTGATGCATACGGGATTGAAGGGCGACCAATACATCTTAATGCTATGGCTGGGTTTTACCTTAATGAAAGTTAGTAGTTGCGGACGCTTGCTAATAGTTCCAATCATAAGTGCATAGAATTCCAAGTCAGGGATGACATGCTAGCAGTGGCCTCTCCCACATAATACTTGTTATCGGTCTAGTAAAGTAGTCAATTGCTTAGGGGCAATTTCGCAACTCCTACCACCACTTTTCCACACTCGCTATATTTACTTTATTGTTTCTTTATCTAAACAGCCCCTACTTTTTATTTACGCACTCTTTATTATCTTGCAAACCTATCCAATAACACCTACAAAGTACTTCTAGTTTCATACTTGTTCTAGGTAAAGCGAACGTCAAGCATGTGTAGAGTTGTATCGGTGGTCGATAGAACTTGAGGGAATATTTGTTCTACCTTTAGCTCCTCGTTGGGTTCGACACTCTTACTTATCGAAAACGGTTGCGATCCCCTATACTTGTGGGTTATGAAGACCTTTTTCTGGCGCCGTTGCCGGGGAGCAATAGCGTGGGGTGAATATTCTCGTGTGTGCTTGTTTTCTTTAGCACTAAGTAATTTTTATTTGCTGTTCTTAGTTGTTTTCTATCTTTATCTATGGGTAGGAAATGTAAAATACCAAAGAAATTAGTTGTACCTACTGAACCAATGGTTGAAGAACCACTCAAAATCTATCACACTGCTGAAGCTTATTACTTGGATCATCTTCGATCCCTATGTGCTCGTGCTGAAACCCCAACTAGCTTAGTTGAGGGCAAATATTTAGATGAGCATGCTTGTTATGTGCGACACCGAATATCTGAAAAAGGGAAAACTTTACTGGATCAAATTCATCGTTTGCAATGCTATGCTTGGAATTTATGTGAAATATATGATTATACTTGTTGTTCTGAAGACCCTAAGAAACACCTTCCCTACCAATGTTTGTTTAGTTATAATGGAATCGTATCCTCTTATGCTAAGGGAGTTTATAGTTACTATGATGTTCAACAAATTGAAGGATTTGTTGCTTTTAAGGGTGCTTACGAAATTGCTTCTTTGATTGAAAAGTATGATGCTACTCTTTACAAATCTGAAAATTTTGCCATATTTAAATATTTCTATGATAATTATGCTTCTAATGCCTATGTTGAACTATATATTGAGGACTACTCCACTGTCCAAGAAGAGATTAATATTTTGCAGGAGCCTATGGAAGAAGAAATTGATGAAACTGTGAGCTCATTGGATGAAAAAGATGATGAGGAGAGAGAAGAACAAAAGGAGGAAGAGCGGATTAGCTACTCATGCCCACCTTCTAATGAGAGTAACTCTTCAACTCATACATTGTTTAATTTCCCTTCGTGCTTACCGAAGGATGATTGCTATGATGATTGTTATGATCCCGTTGATTCTTTTGAAATATCCCTTTTTGATGATGCTTTCTATGCTTGTGGCCAAGATGCCAATATGAATTATGCTTATGGAGATGAACTTGCTATAGTTCCTTATGTTAAACATGAAATTGTTGCTATTGCACCCACACATGATAGTCCTATTATCTTTTTGAATTCTCCAAACTACACTATATCGGAGAAGTTTGCTCTTATTAAGGAATATATTGATGGGTTGCCTTTTACCATTGCACATGATGATTTTGATGAATATAATATGCATGTGCTTGCTGCTCCTACTTGCAATTATTATGAGAGAGGAACTATATCTCCACCTCTCTATGTTTCCAATATGATAGAATTGCAAGAAACTGTTTATACTATGCATTGGCCTTTACTTTGTGTGCATGAATTGTTCTTTTATGACATGCCGATGCATAGGAAGAGAGTTAGACTTCATTGTTATATGATATATGTTACTTTGTGCTCACCACTAAATTACAAATCATTGTTAATTAAAATTGGCTTTGATATACATTGGGATCCGGGTGGATCTATTACTTGAGCACTATATGCCTAGCTTAATGGCTTTAAAGAAAGCGCTGCCAGGGAGACAACCTGGAAGTTTTAGAGAGTCAATAATTTCTGTTGTGTGCTTTTATAAAGTTTCGAAATAAAAATAATGTGCCAAGGTTTGCCTTTAGGATGTTTACATTTGCTTGATGGTTTGTACGGTGCAGGACAGAAACTTTGGCTGTAGTGCGCAATTTTACATTTTTAGCTGGACATCAAATGGTTCTGATTCTTTTTGCACTGTCTTCCTATACAAATTGTTTATTTTTACTAATTTTCGTAGAATTTTTCAAGTATCAGAAGTATGGTGAATGTTCAGATTATTACAGACTGTTCTGTTTTAGACAGAATCTGTTTTTGATGCATAGTTTGCTTGTTTTGATGAAACTATCGATTTATATCAGTGGATTAAGCCATGAAAAAGTTAAATTACAGTAGACACAATGCAAAAACAAAATATGAATTGGTTTGCAACAGTACTTAGAGTAGTGATTTGCTTTATTATACTAACGGATCTTACCGAGTTTTTTGTTGAAGTTTTGTGTTGATGAAGTGTTCGATGATCGAGAAGGTCTTGATGTGAGAAGAAGCAAGAGAGGCAAGAGCTCAAGCTTGGGGATGCCCGAGGCACCCCAAGTAAATATTCAAGGAGACTCAAGCGTCTAAGCTTGGGGATGCCCCGGAAGGCATCCCCTCTTTCTTCAACAAGTATCGGTATGTTTTCGGATTCGTTTCGTTCATACGATATGTGCAATCTTGGAGCGTCTTTTGCATTTAGCTTTCATTTTTTTATGCACCATGCTGGTATGAGATAATCCTTGGTTTATTTATAGAATTCTCTTTGCACTTCACTTATATCTTTTGAGTATGGCTTTATAGAATGCTTCATGTGCTTCACTTATATCATTTGAAGTTTGGATTGCCTATTTTTCTTTACATAGACAACCGCCATTTGTAGAATGCTCTTTTCCTTCACTTATATTTGTTAGAGCATGGGCATATCTTTTGTAGAAAGAATTAAACTCTCTTGCTTCACTTATATCTATTTAGAGAGATGACAGGAATTGGTCATTCACATGGTTAGTCATAAAATCCTACATAAAACTTGTAGATCACTGAATATGATATGTTTGATTCCTTGCAATAGTTTTGTGATATAAATATGGTGATATTAGAGCCATGCTAGTGGGTGGTTGTGGATTGTAGAAATACTTGTGTTGAGGTTTGTGATTCCCGTAGCATGCACGTATGGTGAACCGCTATGTAACGAAGTTGGAGCATGAGGTATTTATTGATTGGCTTCCTTATGAGTGGCGGTCGGGGACGAGCGATGGTCTTTTCCGACCAATCTATCCCCCTAGGAGCATGCGTGTAGTACTTTGTTTCGATGACTAATAGATTTCTGCAATAAGTATGTGAGTTCTTTATGACTAATGTTGAATCCATGGATTATACGCACTCTCACCCTTCCATCATTGCTAGCCTCTCTAGTACCGCGCAACTTTCGCCGGTACCATAAACCCACCATATACCTTCCTCAAAACATCCACCATACCTACCTATCATGGCATTTCCATAGCCATTCCGAGATATATTGCCATGCAACTTTCATCATCATCATATACATGACTTGAGCATTCATTGTCATATTGCTTTGCATGATCGTAAGATAGCTAGCATGATGTTTTCATGGCTTGTCCGTTTTTTTATGTCATTGCTACGCTAGATCATTGCACATCCCGGTACACCGCCGGAGGCATTCATATAGAGTCATATTTTTGTTCTAGATATCGAGTTGTAATATTGAGTTGTGAGTAAATAAAAGTGTGATGATCATCATTATTAGAACATTGTCCCATGTGAGGTTATCAAAATAAAAGTGGCCAAAGAAGCCCCAAAAAATAAAAGAGAGAGAAAGGCCAAAGAAGCCTACAAAAAAAATAAAAAAATGAAAAAAATGAGAGAAAAAGAGAGAAGGGGCAATGTTACTATCCTTTTACCACACTTGTGCTTCAAAGTAGCACCATGTTCTTCATATAGAGAGTCTCTTGAGTTATCACTTTCATATACTAGTGGGAATTTTCATTATAGAACTTGGCTTGTATATTCTAACGATGGGCTTCCTCAAATGCCCTAGGTCTTCATGAGCAAGCAAGTTGGATGCACAACCACTTAGTTTTAGTTTGAGCTTTCATATACTTATAGCTCTAGTGCATCCGTTGCATGGCAATCCCTACTCACTCACATTGATATCTATTGATGGGCATCTCCATAGCCCGTTGATATGCCTAGTTGATGTGAGACTATCTTCTCCTTTTTGTCTTCTCCACAACCACCATTCTATTCCACATATAGTGCTATGTCCATGGCTCACGCTCATGTATTGCGTGAAAGTTGAAAAGGTTTGAGAACGTCAAAAGTATGAAACAATTGTTTGGCTTGTCATCGGGGTTGTGCATGATGTGAGTATTTTGTGTGGTGAAGATGGAGCATAGCCAGACTATATGATTTTCTAGGGATAACTTTCTTTGGCCTTGTTATTTTGAAAAGACATGATTGCTTTATTAGTAGGCTTGAAGTATTATTGTTTTTATGTCAAATGATAGACTATTGCTTTGAATCACTCGTGTCTTAATATTCATGCCATGATTAGACATATGATCAAGATTATGCTAGGTAGCATTCCACATCAAAAATTATCTTTTTTATCATTTACCTACTCGAGGACGAGTAGGAATTAAGCTTGGGGATGCCGATATGTCTCCATTGTATCTATAATTTTTTTATTGTTCCATGCCGATATTATTCAACTTTCATATACTTTTGGCAACTTTTTATACTATTTTTGGGACTAACATATTGATCCAGTGCCCAGTGCAGTTCCTGTTTGTTGCATGTTTTTTGTTTCACAAAATATCCATATCAAACGGAGTCCAAACTGGATAAAAACTGACGGAGATTTTTTTTGGAATATATATGATTTTTGGGAAGAAAAATCCACGCGAGACGGTGCCCGAGGTGGCCACGAGGCAGGGGGCACGCCTGCCCCCTTGGGCGCGCCCCTGACCCTCGTGGGCCACCCGTAAGGCGGTTGGTGCCCTTCTTTCGCCGCAAGAAAGCTAATTTCCGGATAGATATCATGTAAAAATTTCAGCCCAATCAGAGTTACGGATCTCCGGGAATATAAGAAACGGTGAAAGGGTAGAATCTGAGAACGCAGAAACAGAGAGAGACAGAGAGACAGATCCAATCTCGGAGGGGCTCTCGCCCCTCCCATGCCATGGATGCCAAGGACCAGAGGGGAAACCCTTCTCCCATCTAGGGAGGAGGTCAAGGAAGAAGAAGACAAAGGGGCCCCCTCTCCCCTTCTCTTCCGGTGGTGCCGGAACGCTGCCGTGGCCATCATCATCATCACCGTGATCTACACCAACACCTCCGCCGTCTTCACCAACATCTCCATCACCTTCCCCCTCTATCTACAGCGGTCCACTCTCCCGCAACCCGCTGTACCCTCTACTTGAACATGGTGCTTTATGCTTCATATTATTATCCAATGATGTGTTGCCATCCTATGATGTCTGAGTAGATTTTCGTTGTCCTATCGGTGGTTGATGAATTGCTATGATTGATTTAATTTGCTTGTGGTTATGTTGCTGTCCTTTGGTGTCCATCATATGATTGCGCGCGTGGATCACACCCTAGGGTTAGTTGTATGTTGATAGGACTGTGTATTGGAGGGCAAGAGTGATAGAAGCTTCAACCTAGCATAGAAATTGATGCATACGGGATTGAAGGGGGACCAATACATCTTAATGCTATGGTTGGGTTTTACCTTAATGAGCGTTAGTAGTTGCGGACGCTTGCTAATAGTTCCAATCATAAGTGCATAGAATTCCGAGTCAGGGATGACATGCTAGCAGTGGCCTCTCCCACATAATACTTGCTATTGGTCTAGTAAAGTAGTCAATTGCTTAGGGGAAATTTCGCAACTCCTACCACCACTTTTCCACACTTGCTCTATTTAATTTATTGTTTCTTTATCTAAACAGCCCCTACTTTTTATTTACGCACTCTTTATTATCTTGCAAACCTATCCAATAACACCTACAAAGTACTTCTAGTTTCATACTTGTTCTAGGTAAAGCGAACGTCAAGCGTGCGTAGAGTTGTATCGGTGGTCGATAGAACTTGAGGGAATATTTTCTACCTTTAGCTCCTCGTTGGGTTCGACACTCTTACTTATCGAAAACTATTGTGATCCCCTATACTTGTGGGTTATCAGTCACATCAATCACTTTAAGATATTCATCATTATTTAAAGACTTCGGTTTAGCAGCCATCTTATTTACTAAGGTAGCTTGTTTATCAGAAATTTGGCCTACTAAATTTTCAAGATGAGCAAACTAAGATTTCAAATCATAAAATTCCTTAGACATATCATCGAGCTCTTTATTCATGTACTCCATCAAACTTTTCTGCTCCTTAAGCCCGTTTCTAAAGAAACTATTATGCTCAAATTGTAAAGACATGAAGCTCCTAACATTATTTTCAATTTCTTCCAACCTCCTAAAGTGAGGATCAATGTTATTTGGCTGATCCATGAAGGCAGGCTGACACACAAGCACACACAAAGCAAAGGAATAAGACGAACAGAAGATGGGCGAAGAAAAGGCAAATCTTTTCGAAAACCGTTTTAGAAGTGAAGGAGAGGAAAACGAGAGGCAAATGGAGAACAATGTAATTCAAGATATGATAGTTTATGATAGGTACTTGGTGTGTCTTGACTTGGCATAGATCTCCCCGGCAACGGTGACAGAAATTCTTCCTGCTACTTCTTGAGCTTGCGTTGGTTTTTCTCTTGAAGAGGAAAGGGTGATGCAGCAAAGTAGAGATAAGTATTTCCTCAGTTTAAGAACCAAGGTATCAATCCAGTAGGACACAACGCACAAATCACCTAATACCTGCACAAACAATCAAACAAACTTACACCCAACGCGATAAAGGGGTTTTCAATCCCTTCACGGTCACTTGAAAAAGTGAGATCTGATAGAGATAGATAAACGGTAAAGTAAATATTTTTGGTATTTTTGGTTTATAGATCGGAAAGTAAAAGATTGAAAAATAGTAGATTGGAAACTAATATTGTAGATCAGAAACTTATATGATGGAAAATAGACCCAGGGGCCATAGGTTTCACTAGAGGCTTCTCTCATGATAGCAAATAATACTGTGGGTGAACAAATTATTGGCGAGCAATTGGTAGAAAAGTGCAAAGTTATGATGATTTCTAAGGCAATGATTATGAAATATAGGCATCACGTCCGTGTCAAGTAGACCGAAACAATTCTGCATCTACTACTATTACTCCACACATCAACCGACTCCTGCCTGCATCTAGAGTATTAAGTTCATGAAGAACAGAGTAACGCATTGATGACATGATGTAGAGGAGTTAATTCAAGCAATATGATGAAAACCCCATCTTGTTATCTTCAATGGAAACAATAAAATACGTGCCTTGCTGCCCCTACTATCACTAGGAAAGGAGACTGCAAGATTGAACCCAAAGCTAAGCACTTCTCCCATTGCAAGAAAAACCAATCTAGTTAGCCAAACTAAACAGATAGTTCGAAGAGAATTACAAAGATATCAAATCATGCATATAAGAATTCAGAGAAGATTCAAATAATATTCATAGATAAGCTGATCATAAATCCACAATTCATCAGATCTCGACAAACATACCTCAAAAGAATATTACATCGGATAGATCTCCAAGAACATCAAGGAGAACATGGTATTGATAATCAAAGAGAGAAGAAGCCATCTAGCTACTAGCTATGGACCCGTAGATCTGAGGTAAACTACTCATGCTTCATCAGAAGGGCGATAGAGTTGATTTAGAAGCCCTTCGTGATCGAATTCCAGGGTGCCAGAAAAGGTCCCTGGATGGGATATCATGGGTAAAGAAGGTTCCGGTGGTGGAAAAGTGTTTTCATGGATGCCTCTAGAGGTTTGCGAATATATGTGAATATATAGGACGAAGAATTAGGTCAGGGGGTGTTGGAGTAGGCCACAAGGCAGGCCCCCCTTATGGCGCGCCCATGTGGCTTGTCGTCTACTCCAAGCTCTTGTGACTTGGAGTCCAAGTCCAATAGTTGTCTTCTGGTTCAAGAGAAATGATCGCGAAGGTTTTATTCCGTTTGGTATACCTTTTCCGTGAAACTCAAAAACAAGGAAAAACAGAAAGTAGCACTGGGCTCTAGGTTAATAGGTTAGTCCCAAAAATAATATAAAATAGCATATTAATGCATATAAAACATCCAAAACAGATAATATAAGAGCATGGAACAATAAAAAATTATAGATATGTTGGAGACGTATCACCCATCTTTTTATCCTTAATGGCAACGATACAAATATGTGTCATGTCCCTTTCTTCCACTGGTATTGAGCACCGCAAGATTGAGCCCATCACAAAGCACCTCTCCCATTGCAAGAAAAATCAATCTAGTTGGCCAAACCAAATCAATATATCAGAGAGAAATACAATGTTGTAACAATCATGCATAAAAGAGTTCAAAGACAGCTAAAATAATATTCATGGATAATCTGATCATAAACTCACAATTCATCAGATTCCAACAAACACACCGCAAAAAGTCATTACACCGAATAGATATCCAAGAACATCGAGGAGAACATTGTATTAAAGATCAAAGAGAGAGAAGAAGCCATCTAGCTAATAGCTATGGACCCGTTGGTCTTTGGTGAACTACTCACACATCATCGGAAGGGTGGCGAGGTTGATGTAGAGCCCCTCCGTAATCGATTCCCCCTCCGGCGGAGTACCGGAGAAGGCCTCCGGATGGGATCTCATGGGACACAAACTTGCGGTGGCGAAAAAGTATTTCGTGTGGCTCTCTGATGTCAGGGGAATATTTGAGAATTTATAGAGGCGGAATTACGTCAAGAGGTGCCACGAGGGGCCCACAAGCCTGGGGGCGCGCCTCCTGAGATTGCCGCTCCCTTATGGATCGTTAGGTCTTCTCCCAAACCTTCTAGGGTCTCTTTTGGTCCAGGAAAAATTAATCCAAAGTTTTTTCTCCGTTTGGACTATGTTTGATATTGATTTCCTGAAAAGCTGAAAACAAGCAAAAATAGCAACTCGCACTGGGCACTAGGTTAATAGGTTAGTCCCAAAAAATGATATATAGTTGTATATAAAACATCCAAGATTGATACTATAATAGCATGAAACAATAAAAAATTATAGATACGTTGGAGACGTCTTAGGGCTCCAGGATGGCCTGCTGCTCCGCCATCTTCACCGATTGTGCAACCGCGAACTCTACCATGGCATATTCCATGATGAAGCCCGACACCAGCTCCTTCACCGACTGCCCCGTCTCATACTCCTCCATAGGAATCGGTTGCTCCTCCTCCTCTAGCTTTGATGAGTCCGGAGGCAGGTCGGCTATGATGTGGGTGGCGTGCCTCGTCCGAATCTCCTCCTCAATCTGGAACGGGCGATGTGATGTGAGCATAGCATATGTCGTTTTCTTTTTCTGGTCCATGAAGAAATTGGACAATGTGGGAAGAGTGAGGCGGAGCGGGAGAGAGGTGGATGGGCTCGAGCTGGCGGCGCAGAGAGGAAGGAAGTGGTAGTGACTAGGGATGGGTAACGTCATCCGGCTAAAGTGGCCGGACTTTCGCCCTTGGGCGACGAGCCGAAGCGGCGCCATGCGACGTTCACACCCCACCAAATGAGATGCCCGTCGAGTTTTCGGATGTTTTCCAGTGGGACCCCATCGTCAGTCCGACATGGCAGACACGTGATGAGTGATATTTTTACACTCATTTCACCTTTGTTTAAGTTGTGAAATTTCAATTAAAAAGAGATATTCGCTCCGATATTGGTAGTAATGACTAATGAATGCAAATGATTCCACAAATCATCTCTTTGATGTATTTCCACAGGAAATGGGCTAAAAAGGGAAGAAATCACGTGTGGAAATGGAATGGAGGAAAAATGGAGGAGAGGGAATCATCTAGAGACATCTACGAAGAAACAAGACAAAAGACGGTGTTCCATACGGGCGCAAGCATCCGTGTGAGCGCCCATATGGCATGGATTCCGAGGCAGGACATCCAGCCCAACAACTTCATTAAAGGGAACCCATCGAAATGTGAACAGAGAGACGAACATGGAGCACATAAGGCAGAACCTCTTCATCAATGATACGTCTCCAACGTATTTATAATTTTTTTATTGTTCCATGCTATTATATTATCAACCTTGGATGTTTTATATGCATTTATATGCTATTTTATATGATTTTTGGGACTAACCTATTAACCTAGAGCCCAGTGCCAGTTTCTGTTTTTTCCTTGTTTTAGAGTATCCCAGAAAAGGAAAATCAAACGGAGTCCGATTGACCTGAAACTTCACGGAACTTATTTTTGGACCAGAAGAAGCCCACGGAGTATCAGAGTTAGACCAGGAGAGTCCCGGGCTACCCACGAGGGTGGGGGCGCGCCCACCCCCCCGGGCGTGCCCCCTGCCTCGTGGACAGCCCGGAGGTCCACCGACGTACTTCTTCCTCCCATATATACCCATATACCCTAAAAACTTTGGGGAGCATAATAGATCGGGAGTTCCGCCGCCGCAAGCCTCTGTAGCCACCGAAAACCAATCGGGACCCTGTTCCAGCACCCTGCCGGACGGGGAATCCCTCACCGGTGGCCATCTTCATCATCCCGGCGCTCTCCATGACGAGGAGGGAGTAGTTCACCCTCGGGGCTGAGGGTATGTACCAGTAGCTATGTGTTTGATCTCTCTCTCTCTCTCGTGTTCTTGAGGTGATACGATCTTGATGTATCGAGAGCTTTGCTATTATAGTTGGATCTTATGATGTTTCTCCCCTCTACTCTCTTGTAATGGATTGAGTTTTCCCTTTGAAGTTATCTTATCAGATTGAGTCTTTAAGGATTTGAGAACACTTGATGTATGTCTTGCGTGCGATAACCGTGGTGACAATGGGTTATTCTATTGATTCACTTGATGTATGTTTTGGTGATCAACTTGCGGGTTCCGCCCTGAACCTATGCATAGGGGTTGGCATACGTTTTCGTCTTGACTCTCCGGTAGAAACTTTGGGGCACTCTTTGAAGTACTTTGTGTTGGTTGAATAGATGAATCTGAGATTGTGTGATGCATATCGTATAATCATACCCACGGATACTTGAGGTGACATTGGAGTATCTAGGTGACATTAGTGTTTTGGTTGATTTGTGTCTTAAGGTGTTATTCTAGTACAAACTCTATGATAGATTGAATGGAAAGAATAGCTTCATGTTATTTTACTACGGACTCTTGAATAGATCGATCATAAAGGATAACTTTGAGGTGGTTTCATACCCTACCATAATCTCTTCGTTTGTTCTCCGCTATTAGTGACTTTGGAGTGACTCTTTGTTGCATGTTTAGGGATAGTTATATGATCCAATTATCTTATTATTGTTGAGAGAACTTGCACTAGTGAAAGTATGAACCCTAGGCCTTGTTTCAACGCATTGCAATACCGTTTGTGCTCACTTTTATCATTAGTTACCTTGCTGTTTTTATATTTTCAGATTACAAAAACCTATATCTACCATCCATATACCACTTGTATCACCATCTCTTCGCCGAACTAGTGCACCTATACAATTTACCATTGTATTGGGTGTGTTGGGGACACAAGAGACCTTTTGTTATTTGGTTGCAGGGTTGCTTGAGAGAGACCATCTTCATCCTACGCCTCCTACGGATTGATAAACCTTAGGTCATCCACTTGAGGGAAATTTGCTACTGTCCTACAAACCTCTGCACTTGGAGGCCCAACAACGTCTACAAGACGAAGGTTGTGTAGTAGACATCAATCAACATCATCATCCACAAACTCTAGTCACCGCCATCTCCGTAGCCATCTCCACCACCACCATAGTGCTTATCCATCCCATTCATACTTGTAATCGTGCATCGCACAAGGCATCCAATGTAAAACATATTGCAATCTATCAATCTCAAGATGTTTTCAATGTTTTCTTCCCGCGATCCGATCTCCATGTGTGAGTAGTTCGGTAAGGTATGGGTTGAGCCATAATCCTTGCATCCCATGGTATTTTTTGAGGGGATCAATGAAAGACTTTGATATAACGTCCCGTATGTGTAAATAAAATTGTTATGGGGAGATGTTATCTAGTCTTGTCCACGATTTCATCCCTGCAGGTACCCAGGATCACGGAGATCGGGCACCGCTGAGGCTAGGAGCAAGGAGACCGTGAAGTGTTATACCGAACATTGGTGACAGTAAGGTTTAGTAGGTCCAAAACTCTTATTGATTTCATTATCTTAATTATCAAGGTAACCCCGCGCGACGGATAGGGCCTGTGGTACGATAATTGATTCTTGATGCAGGACTCCTGTCGGTCAATATGTTATTTGGACACATGCCCCACTTCGATATGTAACAAGAACATCTCAACGGGTAACTTTCAGTGTAGAGACTAATATTATATTTGATCCCATCGCAAATACAAGGATGTAAGCATAAGATAACATTCTCATACCTCTTTTTATTGTAAGTGCTTGAATTGCTTTTTGCTTGCTGATCCGGCCAAAATCTGGATTAGACAATTTGGCAAAAGCTTGCTAGAGACCATCGCTTCAAGGGAATCTTCCTCTAGTGGGTTCGATAACCCAGAGTCACCTCTCGGGAAATAGGTGCGGGATACTCTTTTTAGTTCCAATACCTGATCAATAAAAAGAAGATATCAACATGCCTGGTCGCACCCGGGCCTCGCCATATCCGCCCCATATTTGGGTTGGATATGAGGGGTGCCGGCTAGTCCGGGTGTTTGAGGCCCGCTTGAGGTACAGAATTTTTTGACCGATCAATGACTGAACTGTTCGTCCGGGCATTGGGGGGTATGGTGAAGGAAATATGCCCTAGAGGCAATAATAAAGTTATTATTTATTTCCTTATATCATGATAAATGTTTAGTATTCATGCTAGAATTGTATTAACCGGAAACATAATACATGTGTGAATACATAGACAAACAGAGTGTCACTAGTATGCCTCTACTTGACTAGCTCATTAATCAAAGATGGTTATGTTTCCTAACCATGAACAAAGAGTTGTTATTTGATTAAAGGGATCACATCATTAGTATGAATGATCTGATTGACATGACCCATTCCATTAGCTTAGCACCCGATCGTTTAGTATGTTGCTATTGCTTTCTTCATGACTTATACATGTTCCTAAACTATGAGATTATGCAACTCCCGTTTACGGAGGAACACTTTGGGTACTACCAAACGTCACAACGTAACTGGGTGATTATAAAGGAGTACTACAGGTGTCTCCAAAGGTACATGTTGGGTTGGCGTATTTCGAGATTAGGTTTGTCACTCCGATTGTCGGAGAGGTATCTCTGGGCCCTCTCGGTAATGCACATCACTTAAGCCTTGCAAGCATTGCAACTAATGAGTTAGTTGCGGGATGATGTATTACGGAACGAGTAAAGAGACTTGCGGTAACGAGATTGAACTAGGTATTGAGATACCGACGATCGAATCTCGGGCAAGTAACATACCGATGACAAAGGGAAAAACGTATGTTGTTATGCGGTCTGACCGATAAAGATCTTCGTAGAATATGTAGGAGCCAATATGGGCATCCAGGTCCCGCTATTGGTTATTGACCGGAGACGTGTCTCGGTCATGTCTACATTGTTCTCGAACCGTAGGGTCCGCACGCTTAACGTTACGATGACAGTTTTATGAGTTTATGCATTTTGATGTACCGAAGGTTGTTCGGAGTCCCGGATGTGATCACGGACATGACGAGGAGTCTCGAAATGGTCGAGACATGAAGATTGATATATTGGAAGCCTATTTTGGATATCGAAGTGTTCCGGGAAAGTGATTTTACCGGAGTACGGGTTACCGGAACCCCCCGGGAGCCATATGGGCCTTAATGGGCTTTAGTGGAAAGGAGAAAGGGGCAGCCCAAGGTGCCTCCCCCCTCCCCTAGTCCTATTAGGACTAGAGAGGTGGCCGGCCCCCCTCTCCCTCTTTCCCCCTCGGGGAATCCTAGTCCAACTAGGATTGGGGGGGAGTCCTACTCCCGAAGGAGGACTCCTCCTGCGCCCTCCTCCTGGCCGGCGCCCCCCTCCCCCTTGGCTCCTTTATATACTGAGGCAAGGCACCCCAGAAACACACAAGTTGATCCACGTGATCTATTCCTTAGCCGTGTGCGGTGCCCCCAGCCACCATAGTCCTCGATAATACTGTAGCGGAGTTTAGGCGAAGCCCTGCTGCTGTAGTACATCAAGATCGTCACCACGCCGTCGTGCTGACGGAACTCTTCCCCGACACTTTGCTGGATCGGAGTCCGGGGATCGTCATCGAGCTGAACATGTGCTCGAACTCGGAGGTGCCGTAGTTTCGGTGCTTGATCGGTTGGATCGTGAAGACGTACGACTACTTCCTCTACGTTGCAACGCTTCCGCAGTCGGTCTGCGTGGGTACGTAGACAACACTCTCCCCTCTTGTGCATCACATGATCTTGCGTGTGCGTAGGAATTTTTGAAATTACTATGAAACCCAACAGTGGCATCCGAGCCTAGGTTATTTATGTTGATGTTATATGCACGAGTAGAACACAAGTGAGTTGTGGGCGATATAAGTCATACTGCCTACCAGCATGTCATACTTTGGTTCGGCGGTATTGTTGGACGAGACGACCCGGACCAACATTACGCGTACGCTTACGCGAGACCGGTTCCCCGACGTGCTTTGCACACAGGTGGCTTGCGGGCGACTGTCTCTCCAACTTTAGTTGAACCGAGTGGCTACGCCCGGTCCTTGCGAAGGTTAAAACGAGTCTATTTGACAAACTATCGTTGTGGTTTTGATGCGTAGGTGAGATTGGTTCTTACTAGCCCGTAGCAGCCACGTAAAACTTGCAACAACAAAGTAGAGGACGTCTAACTTGTTTTTGCAGGGCATGTTGTGATGTGATATGGTCAAGACATGATGCTAATTTTATTGTATGAGATGATCATGTTTTGTAACCGAGTTATCGGCAACTGGCAGGAGCCATATGGTTGTCGCTTTATTGTATGCAATGCAATATCGCGATGTAATGCTTTACTTTATCACTAAGCGGTAGCGATAGTCGTGGAAGCATAAGATTGGCGAGACGACAACGATGCTACGATGGAGATCAAGGTGTCGCGCCGGTGACGATGGTGATCATGACGGTGCTTCGGAGATGGAGATCACAAGCACAAGATGATGATGGCCATATCATATCACTTATATTGATTGCATGTGATGTTTATCTTTTATGCATCTTATCTTGCTTTGATTGACGGTAGCATTATAAGATGATCTCTCACTAAATTATTCAAGATGTGTTCTCCCTGAGTATGCACCGTTGCCAAAGTTCGTCGTGCCCAGACACCACGTGATGATCGGGTGTGATAAGCTCTACGTCCATCTACAACGGGTGCAAGCCAGTTTTGCACACGCAGAATACTCAGGTTAAACTTGACGAGCCTAGCATATGTAGATATGGCCTCGGAACACGGAGACCGAAAGGTCGAGCGTGAATCATATAGTAGATATGATCAACATAACGATGTTCACCATTGAAAACTACTCCATCTCACGTGATGATCGGTTATGGTTTAGTTGATTTGGATCACGTGATCACTTAGAGGATTAGAGGGATGTCTATCTAAGTGGGAGTTCTTAAGTAATTTGATTAATTGAACTTAAACTTATCATGAACTTAGTACCTGATAGTATCTTGCTTGTTTATGTTGATTGTAGATAGATGGCTCGTGCTGTTGTTCCGTTGAATTTTAATGCGTTCCTTGAGAAAGCAAAGTTGAAAGATGATGGTAGCAATTACACGGACTGGGTCCGTAACTTGAGGATTATCCTCATTGCTGCACAGAAGAATTACGTCCTGAAAGCACCGCTGGGTGCCAGGCCTGCTGCTGGAGCAACACCAGATGTTATGAACGTCTGGCAGAGCAAAGCTGATGACTACTCGATAGTTCAGTGTGCCATGCTTTACGGCTTAGAATCGGGACTTCAACGTTTTGAACGTCATGGAGCATATGAGATGTTCCAGGAGTTGAAGTTAATATTTCAAGCAAATGCCCGGATTGAGAGATATGAAGTCTCCAATAAGTTCTATAGCTGCAAGATGGAGGAGAACAGTTCTGTCAGTGAGCATATACTCAAAATGTCTGGGTATAATAATCACTTGATTCAGATGGGAGTTAATCTTCCAGATGATTGCGTCATTGACAGAATTCTCCAATCACTGCCACCAAGCTACAAGAGCTTCGTGATGAACTATAATATGCAAGGGATGAACAAGACTATTCCCGAGCTCTTCGCGAATGCTGAAAGCTGCGGAGGTAGAAATCAAGAAGGAGCATCAAGTGTTGATGGTTAACAAGACCACTAGTTTCAAGAAAAAGGGCAAAGGGAAGAAGAAGGGGAACTTCAAGAAGAACGGCAAGCAAGTTGCTGCTCAGAGAAGAAACCCAAGTCTGGACCTAAGCCTGAAACTGAGTGCTTCTACTGCAAGCAGACTGGTCACTGGAAGCGGAACTGCCCCAAGTATTTGGCGGATAAGAAGGATGGCAAGGTGAACAAAGGTATATGTGATATACATGTTATTGATGTGTACCTTACTAGAGCTCGCAGTAGCACCTGGGTATTTGATACTGGTTCTGTTGCTAATATCTGCAACTCGAAACAGGGACTACGGAATAAGCGGGCACTGGCAAAGGACGAGGTGACGATGCGCGTGGGAAACGGTTCCAAAGTCGATGTGATCGCGGTCGGCACGCTACCTCTACATCTACCTTCGGGATTAATATTAGACCTAAATAATTGTTATTTGGTGCCAGCGTTGAGCATGAACATTATATCTGGATCTTGTTTAATGCGAGACGGTTATTCATTTAAATCAGAGAATAATGGTTGTTCTATTTATATGAGTAATATCTTTTATGGTCATGCACCCTTGAAGAGTGGTCTATTTTTATTGAATCTCGATAGTAGTGATACACATATTCATAATGTTGAAGCCAAAAGATGCAGAGTTGATAATGAAAGTGCAACTTATTTGTGGCACTGTCGTTTAGGTCATATCGGTGTAAAGCGCATGAAGAAACTCCATACTGATGGACTTTTGGAACCACTTGATTATGAATCACTTGGTACTTGCGAACCGTGCCTCATGGGCAAGATGACTAAAACACCGTTCTCCGGTACTATGGAGAGAGCAATAGATTTGTTGGAAATCATACATACCGATGTATGTGGTCCAATGAATATTGAGGCTCGTGGCGGATATCGTTATTTTCTCACCTTCACAGATGATTTAAGCAGATATGGGTATATCTACTTAATGAAACATAAGTCTGAAACATTTGAAAAGTTCAAAGAATTTCAGAGTGAAGTTGAAAATCATCGTAACAAGAAAATAAAGTTTCTACGATCTGATCGTGGAGGAGAATATTTGAGTTACGAGTTTGGTGTACATTTGAAAAAACTGTGGAATAGTTTCGCAACTCACGCCACCCGGAACACCACAGCGTAATGGTGTGTCCGAATGTCGTAATCGTACTTTACTAGATATGGTGCGATCTATCATGTCTCTTACAGATTTACTGCTATCGTTTTGGGGTTATGCTTTAGAGACGGCCGCATTCACGTTAAATAGGGCACCATCAAAATCCGTTGAGACGACGCCTTATGAACTATGGTTTGGCAAGAAACCAAAGTTGTCGTTTCTTAAAGTTTGGGGCTGCGATGCTTATGTGAAAAAGCTTCAACCTGATAAGCTCGAACCCAAATCGGAGAAATGTGTCTTCATAGGATACCCAAAGGAGACTGTTGGGTACACCTTCTATCACAGATCCGAAGGCAAGACATTCGTTGCTAAGAATGGATCCTTTCTAGAGAAGGAGTTTCTCTCGAAAGAAGTGAGTGGGAGGAAAGTAGAACTTGACGAGGTAACTGTACCTGCTCCCTTACTGGAAAGTAGTACATCACAGAAAACTGTTTCTGTGACACCTACACCAATTAGTGAGGAAGCTAATGATAATGATCATGAAACTTCAGATCAAGATACTGCTGAACCTCGTAGATCAACCAGAGTAAGATCCGCGCCAGAGTGGTACGGTAATCCTGTTCTGGAAGTCATGCTACTAGATCATGATGAACCTACGAACTATGAAGAAGCGATGGTGAGCCCAGATTCCGCAAAGTGGCTTGAAGCCATGAAATCTGAGATGGGATCCATGTATGAGAACAAAGTATGGACTTTGGTTGACTTGCCCGATGATCGGCAAGCAATTGAGAATAAATGGATCTTCAAGAAGAAGACTGACGCTGATGGTAATGTTACTGTCTACAAAGCTCGACTTGTCGCGAAAGGTTTTCGACAAGTTCAAGGGGTTGATTACGATGAGACCTTCTCACCCGTAGCGATGCTTAAGTCTGTCCGAATCATGTTAGCAATTGCCGCATTTTATGATTATGAAATTTGGCAGATGGATGTCAAAACTGCATTCCTGAATGGATTTCTGGAAGAAGAGTTGTATATGATGCAACCGGAAGGTTTTGTCGATCCAAAGGGAGCTAACAAAGTGTGCAAGCTCCAGCGATCCATTTATGGACTGGTGCAAGCCTCTCGGAGTTGGAATAAACGCTTTGATAGTGTGATCAAAGCATTTGGTTTTATACAGACTTTCGGAGAAGCTTGTATTTACAAGAAAGTGAGTGGGAGCTCTGTAGCATTTCTGATATTATATGTGGATGACATATTGCTAATTGGAAATGATATAGAATTTCTGGATAGCATAAAGGGATACTTGAATAAGAGTTTTTCAATGAAAGACCTCGGTGAAGCTGCTTACATATTAGGCATTAAGATCTATAGAGATAGATCAAGATGCTTAATTGGACTTTCACAAAGCACATACCATGACAAATTTTTGAAAAAGTTCAAAATGGATCAAGCAAAGAAAGGGTTCTTGCCTGTGTTACAAGGTGTGAAGTTGAGTAAGACTCAATGCCCGACCACTGCAGAAGATAGAGAGAAAATGAAAGATGTTCCCTATGCTTCAGCCATAGGCTCTATCATGTATGCAATGCTGTGTACTAGACCTGATGTGTGCCTTGCTATAAGTTTAGCAGGGAGGTACCAAAGTAATCCAGGAGTGGATCACTGGACAGCGGTCAAGAACATCCTGAAATACCTGAAAAGGACTAAGGATATGTTTCTCGTATATGGAGGTGACAAAGAGCTCACCGTAAAAGGTTACGTTGATGCAAGCTTTGACACTGATCCGGATGATTCTAAATCGCAAACCGGATATGTGTTTACATTAAACGGTGGAGCTGTCAGTTGGTGCAGTTCTAAACAAAGCGTCGTAGCAGGATCTACATGTGAAGCGGAGTACATAGCTGCTTCAGAAGCAGCGAACGAAGGAGTCTAGATGAAGGAGTTCATATCCGATCTAGATGTCATACCTAGTGCATCGGATCCAATGAAAATCTTTTGTGACAATACTGGTGCAATTGCCTTGGCAAAGGAATCCAGATTTCACAAAAGGACCAAGCACATCAAGAGACGCTTCAACTCCATCCGGGATCTAGTCCAGGTGGGAGACATAGAGATTTGCAAGATACATACGGATCTGAATGTTGCAGACCCGTTGACTAAGCCTCTTCCACGAGCAAAACATGATCAGCACCAAGGCTCCATGGGTGTTAGAATCATTACAGTGTAATCTAGATTATTGACTCTAGTGCAAGTGGGAGACTGAAGGAAATATGCCCTAGAGGCAATAATAAAGTTATTATTTATTTCCTTATAATCATGATAAATGTTTATTATTCATGCTAGAATTGTATTAACCGGAAACATAATACATGTGTGAATACATAGACAAACAAAGTGTCACTAGTATGCCTCTACTTGACTAGCTCGTTAATCAAAGATGGTTATGTTTCCTAACCATGAACAATGAGTTGTTATTTGATTAACGAGGTCACATCATTAGTTGAATGATCTGATTGACATGACCCATTCCATTAGCTTAGCACCCATCGTTTAGTATGTTGCTATTGCTTTCTTCATGACTTATACATGTTCCTATGACTATGAGATTATGCAACTCCCGTTTACCGGAGGAACACTTTGGGTACTACCAAATGTCACAACGTAACTGGGTGATTATAAAGGAGTACTACAGGTGTCTCCAAAGGTACATGTTGGGTTGGCGTATTTCGAGATTAGGATTTGTCACTCCGATTGTCGGAGAGGTATCTCTGGGCCCTCTCGGTAATGCACATGACATAAGCCCTGCAAGCATGACAACTAATATGTTAGTTGTGAGATGATGTATTACAGAACGAGTAAAGAGACTTGCCAGTAACGAGATTGAACTAGGTATTGGATACCGACGATCGAATCTCGGGCAAGTAACATACCGATGACAAAGGGAACAATGTATGTTGTTATGCGGTCTGACCGATAAAGATCTTCGTAGAATATGTAGGAGCCAATATGGGCATCCAGGTCCCGCTATTGGTTATTGACCGGAGACGTGTCTCGGTCATGTCTACATTGTTCTCGAACCCGTAGGGTCCGCACGCTTAAGGTTACGATGACAGTTATATTATGAGTTTATGCATTTTGATGTACCGAAGGTTGTTCGGAGTCCCGGATGTGATCACGGACATGACGAGGAGTCTCGAAATGGTCGAGACGTAAAGATTGATATATTGGAAGCCTATGTTTGGATATTGGAAGTGTTCCGGGTGAAATCGGGATTTTACCGGAGTACCGGGAGGTTACCGGAACCCCCCGGGAGCCATATGGGCCTTAATGGGCTTTAGTGGAAAGGAGAAAGGGGCAGCCCAAGGTGGCTGCGCACCTCCCCCCTCCCCTAGTCCTATTAGGACTAGGAGAAGGTGGTCGGCCCCCCTCTCCCTCTTTCCCCCTCGGGGAATCCTAGTCCAACTAGGATTGGGGGGAGAGTCCTACTCCCGGAAGGAGTAGGACTCCTCCTGTGCCCTCCTCCTGGCCGGCGCCCCCCTCCCCCTTGGCTCCTTTATATACTGAGGCAGAGGCACCCCAGAAACACACAAGTTGATCCACGTGATCTATTCCTTAGCCGTGTGCGGTGCCCCCAGCCACCATAGTCCTCGATAATACTGTAGCGGAGTTTAGGCGAAGCCCTGCTGCTGTAGTACATCAAGATCGTCACCACGCCGTCGTGCTGACGGAACTCTTCCCCGACACTTTGCTGGATCGAAGTCCGGGGATCGTCATCGAGCTGAACGTGTGCTCGAACTCGGAGGTGCCGTAGTTTCGGTGCTTGATCGGTTGGATCGTGAAGACGTACGACTACTTCCTCTATGTTGCGTCAACGCTTCCGCAGTCGGTCTGCGTTGGTACATAGACAATACTCTCCCCTCTCGTTGCTGTGCATCACATGATCTTGCGTGTGCGTAGGAAAATTTTTGAAATTACTACGAAACCCAACATATGGAGCCCCCGGTTGTAGATGCTCTAAGAGCAACTCCAACACACTGACCCAAACGAACACACATTTTGTCCGCTCTTTGTCCTTTCGGGTCAGCGACGCGGACGTTAGTGTCTGTTTTTTAATTTGGGTTGGTGCATGCACCCAACGCTAGTTCGACGCATTTTTTGCGCGCAGACTAAATGAACACAACAAACACGTTCAAATTTAGCAAAATTAAACATTAAAGTCGGTCAACCGCCGGCTAACGTATGGTGGAAAAAGGAATAAACTTTATTTTATGTTTGAGAACCGCCTTTTATATATCTAGCATGGAAAGTGTTGGGAATTACTCGGCCATTTTCGTTGACGGGAAAAGTATGCCTCTCAAAAAAATTATCTCTCAATTTAAGCTTTGACCTCTGGCACCTCTATAAATCTTTGCTTCCCTCTGCGAAGGGCCTATATATTTACTTTATGCAATTTTATTTTTTATTTGAGTCTCCATCTTCTCTTATAAAGCACCAACTAGGGAGCACTATGATCGTACTTGAGCATTGGATGTAGCTAATATGCGAGTGTGTTTCGTGAATGGATCAATGATTGAGCATGATGGGCTAGGGATAACTTTATTTAGTGTTGATATTTTGAAAGACATGGTTTCTTGTTGATATGCTTGAGTATTGAAATCTTCACGTCAAAACTAGACTATTTCTTTGAACCATATAAAAGTCCAAATGTCCATGCTACCAAAAGAAAACAATATATGATGAACATGTTAGGCAGCATTCCACTTCAAAAATTCCGTTTTTATCATTTATGTACTCAAGGATGAGTAGGAATTAAGCTTGGGAATGTTGATACGTCTCCAACGTATCTATAATTTTGTATTGTTCCGTGATGTTATATTATCAATCTTGGATGTTGTACAATCATTTTATAGCAACTTTATATAATCTTGTGGGACTAACCTATTGACATAGTGCCCAGTGTTAGTTGCTGTTTTTTGCTTATTTTTACTTCGCATAATATCAGTACCAAATGGAGTCCAAACGCAGCGAAACTTGGATATTTTTTTTGTACCAGAAGACACCTTGTGGGATCAAGAAAGCACCTGGCGGGAGGCCCGTGGGGAGCACAACCCACCAGGGCGCGCCCAGGGGGTTGTGGGCCCACGAAGGCCTCTTGCACCACCTCTTCACCCTATAAATTCCAAAATATTGCAGAAACCCTAGGGGAGTCGACGAAGCACAATTCCAGCCTCCGCAAGTTCCAGAACCATGAGATCCAATCTAACACCATCACAGAGGGGTTCATCTTCCTCATTGATGCTTCTCCGATGATGTGTGAGTACTCCACCATAGACCTACGGGTACATAGGCAGTAGCTAGATGGCTTCCACTCTCTCTCTCTCTCTTTTGATTCTCAATACAATGATCTCTTGGAGATCTATTTGATGTAATGACTTTTTGCGGTGTGTTTGTTGGGATCCGATGAAGTTTGAGTTTATGATCAGATCTTTTATCCATGAATATTATTTGAGTCTTCTTTCATCTCTTATATGCATGATTATTTATACCATCATATTTCTTCTTTGAATCTTTGGTTTAGTTAGGCCAACTAGATCGATTTTTCTTGCCATGGGAAGAGGTGCTTTTTGATGGGTTTGATCTTGCGGTGTTCTTTTCCAGTGACAAAGGGGGCAGCAAGACACACATGTATCGTTGCTATTAAGGATAACGAGATGGGGTCTATTCCTACATGAATAGATCTTGTCTACATCATGTCATCGTTCTTATTGCATTACTCTGTTTCTCCATGAACTTAATACACTCGATGCATGCTGGATAACGGTTGATGTGTGGAGTAATAGTAGTAAATGCAAGCAGGAGTCGGTCTACTAATCTTGGACGTGATGCCTATATATTTATCATTGCCTCGGATATCGTCATAATTATTTGATCTTGTATCAATTGCCCAACAGTAATTTGTTTACCCACCGTGTGCTATTTCTCGAGACAATCCACTTGTGAAATCTACGGCCCACGGGTCTATTCCTTATCATATTTGCTTTTCGATCTATTATTTGCCACTTTTATTTTTAGATCTATATTTCTAAAAACCAAAGAAAATACCTTGCTGCATTTTTTCTTATTTATTTTATTTCACGTTCTATCGAGATCTATTTATCCAATCTACCACAAAACAATTTATCTTTTTTACTGAGGAGGGATTGCCAACCCCTCTTACGCGTCGGGTTGTAATTATTTGTTCTTTGTGTGCAAGTATCGTTTACATAGGCTTGCTTGGTCCTCCTACTGGATTGATACCTTGTTTTCATAACTGAGGGAAATACCTACCGTAGTAGTGCTGCATCATCCCTTCCTTTTTGGGGAAATACCGACGCAGTTTCAAGCGACATCACTCCACCTCATGCTCAATCTGCATCAGGCGCTCACCTTCTGCCTGCTCTGCCGAGAATGCGCGGGCCTTCCACTGCTCAAGGTACGCCGCGCTCTACGCAAGCGTGGTGTCGAGCCAGACCGGGGAGGGGGCGCTAACCCACTCACGCAGCCCACTCCCATTGGTCCACATGCTCCGTCGGCACTGGGATGCGCTATGGATCCAAATGCCAACCATGTGGGAGGTTCACATATGGGTACGGCAGCTGCTGCCAGTACTGCCAGTGCCACTGTGCCTGGTGCGCCAGTATATTTAGCTACTCCCTCACGGGGCATGCAGGCGCCGGCGGTGGCGACGGAGGAGGCGCGGGACGAGCTGGCGCCAGGGGTGAGCTTCCCCTTGCTCTTGCAGCTATCGCTGAAGAAGTCCATGGCGCTAGGCTTTGCTTGTCGGCTGCAAAGGAGCACGCAAGGCTAGATGTGGACGGAAGTGGAAGTGGATGAGCACCCTCCCCCCCTCGCCCACGCGTGGATTAAAAAGGACGGCCTCCCATAGCTTCCACTCACTGATGTGTGGGCCCGCGCTAGGTTGCCGCCATAAATATGACCGCGGGCGGTGGTTGGCCAGCCAACATGTGCGGCCGCGGCAGACGCCAAGGGGACGTGTGGCGCGCCTATTTTGTGTCCACGCTGACGCAAACCAGGCCCAAATTTGGGCCTGAAATACGTCGTCACGGACATCTAGCGGACGCTTTTTAGATTTGGGTCGGTGCATTGGGCCATCGTTTTTGTCTGCTTCGACCTAAATGGACATACACGGACGAAGTGGGTCGGCCGGTTGGAGCTGCTCTAACTGTTGGAGGAGGTGGTGGAGGTGGAGGTGGTTCCTTTGTGGCAGAAATCACATATTTGACCTGAGGGCGAAATCAAATCACAAACTGACCTGCTCTCGAAAAAATTTCACAATGATGACCCTTTCGTGTGGCGCCCGACAGTTAGGCGCCGCACACTACTGTGCAGCGCCTCGGCCTTAGGCGTCGCACCTCCTGCCAGCGTGGCATCCCTGGTCCAGTTGCGGCCCCACAGACAGCACTGCAGCGCCTAAGGCCTAGGCGCCACACTTGTAATGTACATCGCCCGTCTCTTAGGCGTTGTAGGGCATGGAAGGACCAGAGACCCCGTGATACCGAATCTTCGGAGTTCAAGCTTCTGCAAAAAACAAGTAATGACAAATCTTAGGGCATGTAAATTTCATTTTAAGGCAAATTTGCAAAATATTTAGATTACTCGTTATTACCATATCCTTCTCGCGCATCATGTAGGCCCGGTGTTTCGTGTCGTAGACATCGTCGAGAAGCCAAACCATCCTTACAAATTTCAAACAATAAACATATATGAGTTCATCTCAAATATCGGTAAACACTCAACATTTCATATGTGTTCATCTAAACATCTCATATGTATTCATCTACAAGAATCTCAACATCTCCTTCTCACACAATGAATAAATGATTGTAAATTCTCATATATATCTAGTATGTCATATGTGTTCAAGTAAATCAACATCTCATATTTCAAATAAACTCAACATTTAATAAACTCAACATATAGCTACAAAACTCAACATCTCATAATTATCTACAAAACTAGGCATCTTATATATATCTAAAAAAATATACAATCTAGGTTTCACTAACAAGAATCATATAGTGTGTGTGGGGGGGGGGGTGTCAAAGGTTTCACCTAATCTTGGGCAAATCCCTAAAATTGCAACGAATTTACGGAGGAAAAGAAAGGGAACGAAGGAGTTTACCTAGTAGGAGGGATTGGAGATCAAATCCGGGCCTCAAAACTTCAGATCTGAGAGGTGTGTGGAGGGGGATCCGAAGGGGGCGCCGCCGCCGCTCTCTGTACAGAGAGCAACTTCCTCATAGAGGGAAGAACTGCCTGGGAGGGGCTGGCCCGATGCGGCTTAAGTCAATGTGCGGCGCCCAAGTGATAGGCGCTACACTTTACACAGTGTGGCGCCCAAGCCTTAGCAGCTGCAGTGCTGTCTGTGGGGCCGCAAATGGACCAGGGATGCCACGCTGGTAGGAGGTGTGACGCCTCAGTCCAAGGCGCTGCACAGTAGTGTGCGGCGCCTAGCTGTCGGGCGCCACGAGAAAGGGTCATCATTGTGAAAAAATTTCAAGAACAAGTCAGTTTGTGATTTGATTTCGCTCTAAGGTCAAATATGTGATTTCTGCCTTCTTCCTTTGTGGCTCTCCTGGCCCAAGTACCAATTAAAGCGCGGCACATCGCACTCCACCTCGCCCCGGCTACACAGGTACAGCACTAGTCATCTCAAAAAAGAAGTAGCAGCACCAGTACTCCTCCTACACTCCTACCACGATGCTACGCAGCCGGTAGCCTCCGCGTCTCCCGAAACGAAAGAGAACCCAGCACAGCGTGGCCGTGGCGTTGGCATTGGCACCCGCTGGAAAAGAGGGAGAAATGGCAGCTTGCTAGGTGCAGTGGGCGACCGAGGACTGAAAGGCAACGGCGAGCGTGACCAGACGCTGCGGCGGATCGCCCGGGGCGGGGCGCGAGCAAGTACGCCTGCGCCTGTACGTCCACATGGCACAGGCAGGGAGGGAGCCGACTCTTTTCTCGTGTCGTGGCATTTCTTTTCCTTATTTCCTCCCTGGGACGGCGCGCGAGGTGGATGCCCATCGGACGGGGCGTGGTCTGCGGCCTGCGGGGGACCCCGGCCTCGTTGGCCCGCCGTGCCGGGCTCATTGCCCCGGCAGGCATACTCCAGCGCAGAGAGACCAACCACAAGATACTGTACGTAAAAAACAATTTGCGCACGCGTCTGGTGTTGACCAACCGAGGCTGCAAAGTGCAAGCCAGGGCTGCCAGATGAGTCAAAGACGTCGTCGCCGTCGTCAGGGGCACGTCGATGCCGTGCGTGCATGGGCGTGGGCGCGGCAGAGCAGAGCAGCAGGGCTCTGCTTTTGGTAAAACGATTGGCGATCGGAAACGAGCTTGCATTGCATACTGGCAGTGGCAGGCATGACATGGCGTGCCGTGGGCATGCGACCCGGCGAGCGGCGGACGCGTCACGTCCGGCGAGATGGGACGGCCACGCCTCGAAGTCGCTCCCCCACGTCGCGTCGGAGCGCCACACCAGGCAGCGAGCGAATGATTGCGCCGTGGAAAGTGAGTGACAAGGCGTCGCGTGTGCGACCACATAAGCAGAGTTTCAGCAGAGGATGATGTGGACCGTGCGACCACACCGAGTGACAATTCAGCACCAAGGCCTGAAAACTTCTGCCTCACAACAGGCACACACACGCACCAGGTAACATAACAGGCTTCAGCATGGACGCACAAATGTTTCCAGAGTCACTTCTCCAAGATACTCGATCCATCCATGTCTCGAGGATCTAGGGGCCAAACGATAGCAGCAGCTGCTAATTAAGCGACGAAACCGTACGAGGCACTACAAGTAAACGGCACGCGACGCATCCACTCACGCAAAGACTACGATCCATGTCCCCATCGTCCACATATCAGGGAAGCAGTTGGGTTGGTGGCGTCTTCTTATGTGGACAGGAACGAGGCGTTGTTGCTGTTGCTGGTGTCGTCGCTGTAGATGCTCTCTGCCACCTCCCAGATCTGCAGCACGTTGTCCTCCGCCACGCTGGCCACCACCCACTTCTCGCTGGGGTTCCACGACAGCTCCGAGATCTTGGCCGTGTGCCCGCCGTGGACGAAAAGGAGCTCCGGTGGCCCGTCACCCGCGTCCTCGTCCGCCTGCTCCTCGCCGATCCTGAAGGCGATGGACAGCATATGACAAAATTCAGCCACAAATCGCATGGAAGATAGCATATCTGTCAAGTCACGAAGCTCTCAAAGGCAGTCCACACAACAACCAGGTGTTCATCTTTTGTACAGATAGTGACCGTGGATGCATATGCCTTAGCAATTTATTTACTGAGGTTACAAAATGCAATTCATCTTTTGGGTCAATCTCAGCTCACATCAGTATGTTTGTTTCCCTTTGGGAAGGATTCACGAGTAAATAACAGTGTGGCGGCACCAAAAATGAGATGCCAGCTGCAAATGTAAGATAGAATATGGGAGCAGATTTGACTAAACTTACCTGCTAACGTCCCATATCATCACCCTTTTGTCTGCAGCATGGGAAGCTAATACAGTCTCCAGATTTGGATTCCACTCAACCTGGAAAACCTCGCCCCTGCACGTGCAAATTGCGCAACACAATAACATCAGATGCGTAGCAGCAAAACTGAAGAATAGCAGGTAGACTGATCAATAAGAAACAGAGAGTTGTCTCGACAAAAAAAAAGAGAAGAACTGACTGCCGCAAATAGGTAAGACAAAAAATATATATACATACTCATGGTTGTCGAAAGCATGCAAGCTTCTAGATAGTTTTCGCAAGTCAAATAGCTTAATAGTTCCATCGCCAGATGCTGTAGCCAAGATCCATTCATTAAATGGATTGAAGGATAGAGAGTTAACCTGAAAAAAGTGATGATATACATCATGATGAGAACACATGAGAATACTGAAATAAGGGACATCTATTTACACAGAAACAAACTGTAGGTGCTAGCATAAACATTGATATTTTCTATTCACCATGCAGAGCCACATATCACCAAGGTTTTGTCATATTCTTACTCAAAGTCACAAACATAAAACAATCACACAAGCAAACTTCAGTACAGTAGCTACAGTCACACAAGCAAACTGATGATATACCAACTAAAAAAACCATCTGCTGGTGAAAATTTTGAAGCCAGACACAAGGAATAAGTATATCATTACAACTTTAGAAAACATGCTTCACATACCACTCCGGTACATAAAGCAAAGGTCTTGCTTACTAAAAAATGAGTAAAGTGCAGCTATGTTCCCCTCGACACAGAAAAACATTTAGCCCAGTAGCTCTTGATCAAAGCATGCTAACTTCCTTTTAATGAGCACCTACAGGTTGTTCCTGTTTGTTCATATGCAATTCCAGCGGCGAGGCCAGCCTAAAGTTTCTGTGGGGTCAATGGTATTTTTTGGATTTTTTTCTTCAGTATGAACAGTACTGAACAGTGTTTTAGGCTTATTTTCTAAAAAGCTGTGGGGTCAACTGATCCCACAGACTAACACATAGCTTTGCCGCTGTGCAAGTCCCACGTCATGAGCTTGCAGTCGTCACTAACAGACCCAAATAGGTTTGCATCTTTTTCAGTAAGGATGCTTCCACAAAGAAAAGGTCTTCCCACTATAGTAAAAGTTGAGCTTAGAATAAACTGTAGTACTGCAGCTATACTCCACTCAGACACAGAAAAACATTTAGCTCAGCAAAAAAGTGAGTATATAACAAACTGTAGTACTGCAGCTATGTCCCCATCAACATAGGAAAACATTTAGCTCAGCAACTATCAATTAAAGCATGCTTACTTCCTTTTGGTGCGCAACTATAGATTGTTCTGGTTTGTTCGTACGCAAGTCCCACATCATGAACTTGCAGTCATCACCAACAGATCCAAATAGGTTTTCATCCTTAAGGTGCCAAGCAACATCTTCAACGACATCCTCATGAGCCTGCAAAAACATAAAATTTAACTAGATGTTTAACATTGCCAGCCTTGCTTACATACTCATGATTGTGAAGATCGTCATATCATAAAATAAACACCCATACACTCTTATGTCGCATCTGTAAAACAGAACCATGCAATTACGATTTTGGATTTTGGACAAGTAAGACAAGCACGTATGTAATGAGGTAACTTAAGAAATCATGATTGTGACATCATATCAAAATAATGTGGATCCAGGCATAATAGTTACAAGTCCCGTTTCCACTTGTGGCCATGTTCACAGATGAATGTTTTTAGTGACAACAGAAGCGTTGTCAAAAATAATATGACTAATAAGGATGGGGAGTTATGATGCTCCGGCTGGAGAATGGCTGATGGAAGTCATACTTCTATGCTGGGGTTCAGTTACTTTGGTATGCTTCTCAGTGTTCAGCTGATGCTGGTCTTTGTAATGAGCAAGTACTTTGTAATAATGGTTTCTGAACCTGTCGTTTAAGTTTAAGCTGCTGTAGTTGTTTTTTAGTAAGCTCAGTCCTGAACTGTGAGGCTTGTGATTGGAGGCTGATATGGGGTGAAGAAACTCATTTTATTTGAAAAATAAGTAGCCAAATGATGCAATACTCACCACCTACTTGCTTCAAAAATGGAAAAGGTCTCCAGCCTCCACATTAATTTTTTAAAGGCATGTAGTCAACTGAGTAAGTCTTTTCAAATAATAGAAAATTGTGTTTTCACCATCCAGCTAAAACAGTATTTTTCCTAGTATGGAACCACTGCAAACAGCAAATAAATTTATTCAAGTCTAATCTTCATATTAAAGCACCATACATAAGTGATGAATTATAGTGGCAACCAAGCCAATGGCGGATCTAGGATTTTGAAACAGGATGGTCCACCTTACAAAAAAAGTTGGATAACAAATACGGCATGCCAATGGACTAATTGATTTACCAATAGCAATACAGAAATAGATCAATTTGGGCATACAAATATATTAAAATTCTCAATAAAGTCTGAATTTTGCATCCTAATTGGACAATGTCACAATGGAGACAGAAAGGCCAAATGAATCAATAATCATAATTAGACAATGTCAAAACGCACACAGCAAACCCTAATTATAATGAATAATCAATAAAGAACTAAGATGCAATCAATAAGAAATTTTTGAATGGGACGGTATTGAGGTCTGAGGACAACCAAGCTGCGTCAGGCTGCTGGATGGTGGACTGCTAGTTGCTGCACACTGCCGGACACTGGGCAGCGGGCGGCTCCTAGCCTCCTGGGGATAAAGCACACATCCACTAAAGCCGCGGCGTTCGGAGACGGCCAGGAGGCAGGCGTCGAGTAGAGACCCGGAGCGCAGACCATAGAGGGAATCAGAGTTGGGATTCGGGACGCGGTGCGGCTGTGCGTGCATGCGGGTCAGGACGAGTAGGCTGCCAATTGCTTGGTGGGCTTTTTAGACAGACTGACCCAAAATCCCAGGGTGGGCTCGCCCTGTCCACCCTGTAGATCCGCCCCTGAACCAAGCTGATGGTATTCTATTTTAATTGCTTAATAAGAACTGTGAGACTTTTGTTGAGATCATGCATTCTCATGTTATCGCGACGGTTGGTTAATCTGATGTCAGGAGAGACCACTTCTTTGATTACAAATGAAGTGTGACTTGATGAGTAATAACAGGAAGAGCACATATCTTGCCTGACACAAATTGCTATTTTATAAATAAAATCAGAGAAACATTATTTTCAATATGCCTGAAAAGTGAAGAAAAATGACATAATAAATGTTTCTGGTGCAAGATTAATGTGTCTAGCCTGGTTAGCCTCCATATATGGAATAATCGAGTATATCAGGGGATGTTTCAATATATTAGGTTTGCAGACAGTAGACAAAACAGTGAATGAAGTGGTGACTTCGACTAAATTTGCTCATCCATTCAGGGAGATTCTGTTGCATTTCATCATATTATCCTTTCACATATACTGGTCTGGGTATGGAAAACGAAGGACGGCATAATTCGTGGTTGATTTCTTGGCATTGTTATGACTTACGAGTTATGAGTGCTTCGGGTATCCACAGGTCTTATGAAGGCAGAAGTATTAACTTTGAGTAATTTGTAATAATGGTTTATGAAACTGTCATTTTAGTGATAGTTGCTCCCCCGCAAAAAAAAACTTAGTGTTAGCTGCTGTAGTAGTTTTTGAGTAAGCTAGGTCCTGAACTATAAGGCTTGTGGTTGGAGGGTGATCTGGGGCCAAGAAGCTCATTTCATTTGAAAGCATAAAAGAAGTACGACTGTAGCAATATTAGCGCAAATGACGCAATGCTCATCAGCTACTTGCTAAAAAGGAAAAAGGTCTCCACCCTCTGCATTATTATTTCTGAAAGCAGGTACTCAACTCAGCAAGTCTTTCCAAATCATAGAAAACTATGTTTTTCACCATCCAGCCGACACATTAATTTTCCTCGTATGAAACCACGGCAAACAGCGAACAAGTTTATTTCAAGTCCAGTCTTCAAAATAGAGCACCATACAGAAGTGATGAATTGTGGTGGCAACCAAGGTGACGATATTTTGTTCTAATTGCTTAAGAGGAACCATGAAGCTTTTATTGTTATTATGTGTTCTCATGTTATCGCAATGGTTGGTTAACCTGATGTCAGAAGACAGCACTTCTTTGAGTCCAAATGAATCATGAATTGATGAATAATAACAGAAGGAGCGCATCTCTTGCCCAACACAAATTGCTATTTAGAACATCAAATCAGACAAATCTTGTTGCCAATATGCCTGAAAAGTGAAGAAAAATGACATACAGAACGTTCATGTGCAAGATTGATGTATCTAGCCTGGTTAGCCACCAGATATGGAAGAATTGTGTGCATCAGGGGAAGTTCCAATATATCAGGTTTGTAGGCACTGAATGTGATCATCCTTACAGGACTTTCGGTTGGATTTCATTATATTATCTTTTCACATTCAGCGACTTCAACTGAATGTGCTCTGGGTAATGGAAAACGAAGGACATCATAATTCGTGGTAGGTTTCTTGGTGTTGTTATGACTGAGTCCAGTGCTTCGGGTATCCACACTTCTTATGAAGGCAGAAGTGTTAATCACTTCTGCTTCCAGTCCTAGCTGCTACTACACTAGGATCACAGTATATACTATACTATTCAAAGATTCCTAAAATCACATATGAAAAACAAGATAAATGCGGGGAACAGGAACAGCACAGGAGCATACGTTGGGACATTACCTCAAACACCTGTTGCGCGTCCAGAACCGGGGCTCCATTCCCGGCCTTGAGATCCCACAGGCAAATCTTCTTATCATACGAGCCGCTCAGGAGGAACCCCTCCTTCATCGCGCTCCACGCCAGCCCATACCCCTCCGCGCCATGACCCCTGAGCACGACATCCGCGCCGCCCTTGTCGCCGTCCTCCCCGAGGTGGTACACGTGCACCTCGTCGACGCAGGTCTTGGTGGCCACGGTGTACGGCCGCTGCGGCATGCACCGGGCGCGGTTGACCTCGCCCTGATGCGGCGCCGAGCGGCCGATGGACACGGACGGGGCCGGGACGGCGCGGCCCTCGGCGGCGGCCGCCGCGACCAGGCGCGGCGGGAGCGGGAGCACGGCGTCGACGAGCATGAGGTGGTTGGGGGAGTCGTCGGAGGCGTGGGTGCCGAGGACGAGGCGGTGGGAGCGGGCGGAGGCCGGGGACCCCGAGGGGAGCCACTGGACGGTGAGCGAGGGCCACTCGAGCGGGTGGGACATGACGAGGTCGTAGAGCACCGGCGCGTTCTTCTTCCAGTTGAGGTACTCCTCCATCTCCATGGCGGCGGCGGCCGCGACGGCCTGGAAGGAGGCGCCGCCGTCCATTGCTGATTTGCTCTGCGCGGGAAAGTGGAGGCGGCGAACTGCTGCTCTCCCGCCAGAATGATCGGTGGTGAGGAAGCCGAGGGTTTCAAGGCGAGGTTTTATTGCGGATATATGGGCTTGTTGGGCTGACAAGCCTGACTTGTCATCAAGCCCAGATCTCTCCCAAAAGAAGTCATCAAGCCCATATTCACGTCAGGCCCAGGATCCCACTAAGAGGACCTCGCGTGCCTAATAGCCCGGCTAATCGACGAGCCTCTGCTCCTCGCGTTGGATTCCCCAGTCCGCCGCCCCCGCCGCAGCGATGATGCAGTCGCACATGCCGTCGCCGGCGAGGCTGGGGGTGACCGCCTCGTCGCCGTCGCTCCCGCCCAACCAGTCTCCCGCGAACCCCACCTCCTCGCCGCCGCAGGCCAACCCGCCGTCCGCGAGCGCGGCCCCGTCCGCGGCCGGAATCGCGGTCCCAACCCTAACCACCTCGCCGGCGCTGCTCCCGCTCCTGCCGCCGCTCCCGCGCGCGCAGTCGCTGCTCCACCTCATCTCCTCCCTCGCCTCCAACCTCTTCGAGCTCTCGCCCAACCGCGCCGCCTGGATCTCGTCGTACCGGGGCTCGCTCCCCAACTTCCTACCGTCGTCGTCGGCTTCCGCGGCGCCTACGCCGCTGCCGGCCCCGGTCTCCACCACCAAGGAGGCCATGTCGATGCTCACCTCCCTCCAGACGCAGCTCTTCGAGACCGTCGCCGAGCTGCAGGAGACCCTCGACCTGCAGGACGCGCGCGCCAAGCTCGCTCGCGAGGCGCGCGCCAAGGATGCTTCGCTGCTCGCCTTCGCGAAGAAGCTGCGCGAGGCCCACCACGTGCTCGACCGCCTCGTCGACGACTACGCGGACTACCGCCGCGATCCCAAGCGCCCGCGCGGCGCCGCCGCTGTTGACGAGCCCGAGCCGGTGTCGCAGGGCGACTTCGGCGCATCCCTGCACTCCAAGCTCAAGCTGGATGACATCTTGACCTATGCACATCGCATAAGCTACACGACCTTTGCACCGCCGGAGCATGGTGCTGGGCTGCCTCTGAGGGGTGCATTGCCGCCTGCGCCACAGGATAACGAGCTGCGGATGTCACAGCTGTATCAGTTTGCTGATTTGGATGTTGGGGTGCCCAAGAAACCCCTGGAAACGAAGGAGGGGGTCACAGCAGAGATGGAGTCCATGCCGCTATTCGAGCTACCGGAGGAAGAGCCTCCACGGCCATCTATGCTACCAATCACAGTGCCACCAGGTTGGCAGAAAGGTTTGCCTGCTCTGCTTCCTGATATTCCAATGCCGCCACCTGGATGGAAGCCTGGGGACCCGATCGAGCTGGGTGGCATCATTCCTGCTGTCAAGCCTGAGGAACAACGACCCAGTGTACCGATTCCTGTTGGGGTGCAGCCAATGGTGCCAAGGGCCCAAGAGCCAATACAGGTCGCAGCTGTGAACCTTGACATTATCAGTTCTAGCAGCGATGAGTACAGTAGCGACGTCGGGAGCTCAGATGAAGACGATGAGGACTAATGCTTTTGTAAGCTCGACCATTTCATCATTTGTGTGTTTCCATATCCAGTGTAGCTCATTTTAGTGTAAGCTTTGGCTAGTATTGTGTCATGTGCTTGTCTGTTTAAACTGCTGCAACACAAAATCTATCCAAATAATAGATTTGACTTAAATTTGTGCTAGTTTTAGTACAGCAGTCACTAGATCACTTTCTGTGATAAATACAGCCAGTCTAAATGTTCAATTTTCTTGACCTCTGTTCAAAAACAAAAACTTCATTTGCTATTAGGTTTGACTTAAACTTGTTCCAATCTAGTCCACCAGTCACTGGACCACTTGCTGTGATAAATACAGGCAATCTTGACCGTGTTCAGTTTCCTTGACCTTTGTAGTTCAAGACGTTCAGTTTCCTTGACCTTTGTAGTTCAAGATGTTCAGTTTCCTTGACCTTTGCGACCACTATTAACCCAAAACCTGGCTTCTATTATGGATGATAAATGTCATGAATTTAATGTTTTAGTTCATCATTGTAGGTTTCAGTTGTAATTTACCTGCTAGTGTAGTCCAAGGCTAAGCTTTTTTTTTTTGAGTAAATCATTCCATGTTTATGGACATCTTCTCAAATCTTCCTGCCTACCTGTGCACTTTGGACTTTGGAGTGATTGCCTTCGTTAATGGCGTATCCCATATGCCTAATATCATCCTTTACATGATTCCTCTCTTCATCTCTGATTGCTGTAATATATAGCGACTTCCCATGGTTTATTATGCCGGTGTGCCCCATAGTAGGGTGGGCATTTGGTTAAACTGAAAGTTAGGTTCAGCTTATTTGGGATTTGGTTTTCTATAATCGGGGACTGAGATAACCACTGAAAATAGAAGGAAAAGTGGAAATATCGAAATACTAAGTGCAATCAAATGTAACCATGTAAAGCGCCACTGGATAATAAATTGGGGTGGTGGTAAAGTTTGCCTTCTGTTATAAACGTCAAACACTTCTAAAAATATATGCAAGATAATTTTCCTTTCAGCTGGCAAATGGGTTAAATTCATGTACCCATCAGCACTCAATATCTCTTGTGTTCTTGACATACAAAAACTATACGTGTGTGAAATCTTGAAGTAAAATGTACCAGTCATTTTTTTCTTTCCAGTAAAAAAAAATCTTGAAGTAAAATGGCTTATATTATGTTATGATTATTTGTATCTGGATACTAAAAATGTAGAGGCAGTTGGCCACCTGCACAAATGCTCACTATCTCTGTAGCAATATACAAAATTAAACCGAACAACTTCTAATTGAACAGACTTACATTGTACTGGATTACAAGTTTTGTGTGCACATCAGAAGTCTTGCTGTAACTATATACTCCCTCCGTCCCGAATTGCTTGTCTTAGATTTGTCTAGATACAGATGTATCTGGACACGTTTTTGTGTCTAGATACATCTGTATCTAGTTTGTGTCCAGATACATCTGTATCTAGACAAATCTAAGACGAGTAATTTGGGACGGAGGTAATAGAATGGAAGATGGTAAGAATATTTGTATATTAACAAATATGATCATATGTAAACTTGATATGTTTTGTTTGTGCCAATGCGCTGCTACACGCCATAGATTTATATCATATCCATAAAGCCGACTGCTTGAGCTTGGAGGCCTATGGTGCCTCAACTGAATAGAACCCTAAGGACCTCAACTGAATAGCGCCTCAGCTGAACAGTACCTCCAATCCTTTAGTTACGTGACACTTGCATACTGGAAAGATGCATGAGAAACTTGTCTTTTATCTTCAGCAACTCTTTCAAAGCATCTCCAATTTGCATGCGGTCTATTGGAGTTTCTTTTGAACATGAAACTCCAATGTGCAGAATTGAAGTGATGCAAGCAATTGATATATCTCTTTTCCTGCCAGGGTTTGAGGTGTTTGCTTCTCCTCCATCTTTGTCCTCTGATAACAATTGGTGGTTCTGTCTGGAACTCGAAGTGCCATTTGGACATGCTTGTGAAGGCCTAGAGCTTCTCCAAACTCGCCGTCTGTTGGTCTTTTGCCAGTAAACATCTCCAGCAACAGTACCCCATAGCTATACACATCACCTAGGATTGAAACTTTGTTGCCCAAACCGTACTCTGCAAACATCATAATAAAAGAATTAGAAGCACTGAACATGCTTACGCATTTAAGCTGAAGACAGCTGTTAGAACGTATTTATGTATACCTAGAGCAGCATAGCCAATTGTTCCTCTCATTGTAGCCCAGCCACTTGATTTCTCTAAACAGCCGCTTGGGTGTTTAGGCAGGGCTCTTGCAAGCCCAAGATCACGAACATGAGTAACCATGTCACTATCAAGGAGAATGTTGCTTGGCTTGAGATCACAGTGAATAATTGGCAATGGCATGTGTTGGTGAAGATAATCAAGTGCAGATGCCACATCAATGGCGATGCTGAGCCTTACGATGAGATCTAGCACCTTGTCTTGATCATTTTCCTCAGCAGGCTCATGTATCCATTGGTCCGAATTTCCATTCGGTAGAAATTCAACAAAAGAGCTTTGAAATCCATACTTGACCAGACTGTCAAGATCTTCACAAGGTCTCGATGCCGAACACGACTTAGGGTCTTGCATTCTGCAAGAAAACTTTGAGATGCACAACGCTGTTGCAGATTGAACACTTCGACAGCTACAATGACCTGCTGGTCGTGGATCACCAGTCTTCCCTTGTAGAATGATGAGTCTGTGTTAGCTTGGTGTGGCTTGCTCCTCCTGCTATACCAGCAAGCAAACATTGCTACAATGAGGACGATAAGCAATATGACTCCACTGCTTTTGAAGATTGTCATGATAAGCTTCAAAGGCCGTTTCTTGGAGGCATTGGTGGAACACGGAGGCAACTTCATTCCAGGGATGCCCCCGCACAGTCCTTCATTTCCCTGAATTGCGGTTGAGTTTGCATCAAGAAATATCCCCTCTTTTGGGGCTATAAAGTTATACTCCCAAGGCCTGTTATACTCCCAAGAAACTCAGGAATTTCTCCTGACAGGTTGTTATCTGAAAGATCCAAGTATTTCAAGGCGAGTTAAATGCACTGGAGGTCCTAAAAATTTTGTTGTTTTGTCACTTTAGTCCTAATTCTTCCAAAATGCACCTTTAGGTCCTAATTCTTTAGTAAGTGGTTCATACGAGGTCTTTTTTCACAAACGCTCGCTGACCTGCCCATGTGGCGCGTTAACCGATGCCACGCCGACTGAGGTCCCAACCGCCAGGCGAGAAAAATACACTAGAGTTCCTAAAAGTTTCTTGGCAGTGTCATTTTAGTCCTACTTCTTTCAAAATGCACGTTTAGATCCTAATTCTATAGTAAGTGGTTCACCCGAGGTCCTGTTTTGCTCAATCGTTCGCTGACCTGCTTGCGTGGCGTATTGACCGTATTGACCCATGCCACGTCAATTTATAGGCCGCTGCAGTTGCTCTTTTTTTGACAAAAAGACCCTTGTAATCCTCCCCCTCTTGACATTTCCCGGTCCCTGCCGAATCTCTCTCTCTCTCTCTCGTGCCCACAACGTTGCCATGGCCAGGGCAACAGGGAAGCGGGTGATGAAGAGGAGCGTTGGAGCATCCTCAGCGGGCCAACGCGCAACCAAGCATGTCAGCGAATGATCGTGCAAAAAAGGATCTCTTGTGAACCAATTACTATAAAATTAGGACCTAAACGTGCATTTTGAAAGAAGTAGGACTAAAGTTACACTGCCCAGAAACTTTTAGGACCTCCAATGTATTTTTCTTGCCAAGCGGCTGGGCCCTCTGTCGACGTGGCATGGGTCAATGTGCCACGCAGGCAGGTCAGCAAGCGCTCGTGAAAAAAGGACCTCGGATGAACCACTTACTAAAGAATTAGGACCTAAAGGTGCATTTTCGAAGAATTAGGACTAAAGTGACACTCAGATGAAACTTTTAGAACCTCCGATGCATTTAACTCTTTCACGGCCTTTCAGCTGCCCCATGGATGCCTGTATTCCACCTTGAAGGAAGTTTCCCTGCATCTTTAAGAATTGCAGGCTTTGGGAATCACCAATAGATGCAGGAATCTCACCAGAAAATTGACTACCAGATAAATCAATGTCTGTGATGTGCTTGTTGGGGAACGTAGCACGTAGCATAAATTCAAAATTTTCCTACGTGTCACCAAGATCAATCTATGGAGAGACTAGCAACGAGGGGAAGGAGAGTGCATCTACATACCCTTGTAGATCGCTAAGCGGAAGCGTTCAAGAGAACGGGGTTGATGGAGTCGTACTCGTCGTGATCCAAATCACCGATGATCCTAGTGCCGAACGGACGGCACCTCCGCGTTCAACACACGTACAGCCCGGTGACGTCTCCCATGCCTTGATCCAGCAAGGAGAGAGGGAGAGGTTGAGGAAGACTCCATCCAGCAGCAGCACAACGGCGTGGTGGTGATGGAGGAGGCGTGGCAATCCTGCAGGGCTTCGCCAAGCACCGCGAGATATGAGGAGAAAGAGAGGGAGGGCTGCACCAACAGGCAGAGATCAGATCACGTGTTATGGGCAGCCCCTAGGCCTCACTATATATAGGGGAGAGGGAGGAGGGTGCGCCCCCTCTAGGGTTCCCACCCCTAGGGGCGGCAGCCTAGAGGGGAAAGGGGAGGCGGCCAAGGGGAGGAATCCCTCCTCCCCAAGGCACCTAGGAGGTGCCTTCCCCTCCTAGGACTCTTCCTTTTAGGGTTTCCCCCACCTAGGCGCATGGGCCCTAGGGGAAGTGGCGCCCCAGCCCACTTTGGGCTGGATCCCTTCCCACTTCAGCCCATGGGGCCCTCCGGGATAGGTGGCCCCACCCGGTGGACCCCCGGGACCCTTCCGGTGGTCCCGGTACAATACCGATGACCCCGAAACTTGTCCCGATGGCCGAAATAGACTTCCTATATATAAATCTTTACCTCCGGACCATTCCGGAACTCCTCGTGACGTCCGGGATCTCATCCGGGACTCCGAACAACTTTCGGGTTACCGCATACTAACTCTATAACCCTAGCGTCACCGAACCTTAAGTGTGTAGACCCTACGGGTTCGGGAGACAATGCAGACATGACCGAGATGACTCTCGGTCAATAACCAACAGCGGGATCTGGATACCCATGTTGGCTCCCACATGTTCCACGATGATCTCATCGGATGAACCACGATGTCAAGGACTTAATCAATCCCGTATACAATTCCCTTTGTCTAGCGGTATTGTACTTGCCCGAGATTCGATCGTCGGTATCCTATACCTTGTTCAATCTCGTTACCGGCAAGTCTCTTTACTCGTTCCGTAACACATCATCCCGTGATCAACTCCTTGACCACATTGTGCACATTATGATGATGTCCTACCGAGTGGGCCCAGAGATACCTCTCCGCTTACACGGAGTGACAAATCCCAGTCTCGATTCGTGCCAACCCAACAGACACTTTCGGAGATACCTGTAGTGCACCTTTATAGTCACCCAGTTACGTTGTGACGTTTGGTACACCCAAAGCATTCCTACGGTATCCGGGAGTTGCACAATCTCATGGTCTAAGGAAATGATACTTGACATTAGAAAAGCTTTAGCATACGAACTACACGATCTTTGTGCTAGGCTTAGGATTGGGTCTTGTCCATCACATCATTCTTCTAATGATGTGATCCCGTTATCAATGACATCCAATGTCCATGGTCAGGAAACCGTAACCATCTATTGATCAACGAGCTAGTCAACTAGAGGCTTACTAGGGACATGGTGTTGTCTATGTATCCACACATGTATCTGAGTTTCCTATCAATACAATTCTAGCATGGATAATAAACGATTATCATGAACAAGGAAATATAATAATAACTAATTTATTATTGCCTCTAGGGCATATTTCCAACAGTCTCCCACTTGCACTAGAGTCAATAATCTAGTTCACATCGCCATGTGATTAACACTCACAGGTCACATCGCCATGTACAACATCCAAAGAGTTTACTAGAGTCAATAATCTAGTTCACATCACTATGTGATTAACACTCAATGAGTTCTGGGTTTGATCATGTTGCTTGTGAGAGAGGTTTTAGTCAACGGGTCTGAACCTTTCAGATCCGTGTGTGCTTTACAAATCTTTATGTCATCTCCTAGATGCAGCTACCACGCTCTATTTGGAGCCATTTCAAATAACTGTTCTACTTGGAGTTATTCTAAATTGTTGCTCCATTATACGTATCCGGTATCTCTACTCAGAGCTATCCGGATAGGTGTTAAGCTTGCATCGTCGTAACTCTTTACGTCGAACTCTTCATCACCTCCATAACCGAGAAAATTCCTTAGTCCACTAGTTACTAAGGATAACTTTGACCGCTGTCCTGTGATCCATTCTTGGATCACTCTTGTACCCCTTGACTGACTCATGGCAAGGCACACTTCAGGTGCGGTACACAGCATAGCATACTGTAGAGCCTATGTCTTAAGCATAGGGGACGACCTTCGTCCTTTCTCTCTATTCTGCCGTGGTCGAGCTTTAAGTCTTAACTTCATACCTTACAACTCAGGCAAGAACTCCTTCTTTGACTGATCCATCTTGAACACCTTCAAGATCATGTCAAGGTATGTGCTCATTTGAAAGTACCATTAAGCGTTTTGATCTATCCTTATAGATCTTGATGCTCAATGTTCAAGTAGCTTAATCCAGGCTTTCCATTGAAAAACACTTTCCAAATAACCCTATATGCTTTCTAGAAATTCTACATCATTTCTGATCAACAATATGTCAACAATATACTTCATCAGAAATTCTATAGTGCTCCCACTCACTTCTTTGGAAATACAAGTTTCTCATAAACTTTGTATACACCCAAAACTTTGATCATCTCATCAAAGCATACATTCCAACTCGAGATGCTTACTCCAGTCCTTAGAAGGATTGCTGGAGCTTTGCATACTTATTAGCATCTTTCAGGATTGACAAAACCTTCCGGTTGTATCACATACAACCTTTCCTCAAAAATAGTCGAGGAAACAATGTTTTGACATCCTATCTGCAAGATTTCATAAATAATGCAGTAATCGCTAATATAATTCCAACAGACTCTTAGCATCGCTATGAGTGAGAAAGTCTCATCGTAGTCAACTCCTTGAACTTGTCGGAAAACATCTTAACGACAAGTCGAGCTTTCTTAATGGTGACATTTACCATCATTGTCCGTCTTCCTTTTAAAATCCATCTGCTCAACAGCCTTACGACCATCGAGCTGTTCTGCCAAAGTCTACACTTTGTTTTCATACATGGATCCTCTCTCGGATTTTATGGCCTCGAGCCATTTATCGGAATCCGGGCCCACCATCGCTTCTCCATAGCTCGTAGGTTCATTGTTGTCTAGCAACATGACTTCCAAGACAGGATTACGTACCACTCTGAAGTAGTACGCATCCTTGTCATCCTACGAGGTTTGGTAGTGACTTGATCTGAAGTTTCATGATCACTATCATAAGCTTCCACTTCAATTGGTGTAGGTGCCACAGGAACAACTTCCTGTGCTCTCCACCATCCTCCCACTCAATTCTTTCGAGAGAAACTTTTCCTCGAGAAAGGACCCGATTCTAGAAACAATCCCTTATTGCTTTCGGATCTGAGACAGGAGGTATACCCAACTGTTTTGGGTGTCCTATGAAGATGTAGTTATCCGCTTTGGGTTCGAGCTTATCAGCCTGAAACTTTTTCACATAAGCGTCGCAGCCCCAAACTTCTAAGAAATGACAGCGTAGGTTTCTCTAAACCATAGTTCATATGGTGTCATCTCATCGGAATTACGTGGTGCCCTATTTAAAGTGAATGTAGTTGTCTTTAATGCCTAACCCATAAAATATCGTGGTAATTCGATAAGAGACATCATGGTATGCATCATATCCAATAGGGTGCAGTTATGATGTTCGGACACACCATCACACTATGGTGTTCCAGGCTGTATTAGTTGTGAAACAACTTCCACAATGTCTTAATTCTGTGCCAAACTCGTAATTCAGATATTCATCTCTATGATCATATCATAGATATTTTATCCTCTTGTCACGACGATCTTTCAACTTCACCCTGAAATTACTTGAACCTTTCAATAATTCGGACTCGTGATTCATCAAGTAAATGTACTCAACATCTACTCAAATCACCTGTGAAGTAAGAACATAACGATATCCACTACACGCCTCAGCACTCATTGGACTGCACACATCAAAATGTATTACTTCCAACAAGTTGCTTTCTAGTTTCATTTTACTGAAAACGAGGCTTTCAGTCATCTTGCCCATGTGGTATGATTTGCATGTCTCAAGTGATTCAAAATCAAGTGAGTCCAAACGGTCCATTTGCATGGAGTTTCTTCATGCATATACACCAATAGACATGGCTCGCATGTCTCAAACTTTTCAAAAACGAGTGAGCCCAAAGATCCATCAACATGGAGCTTCTTCATGCGTTTTATACCGATATGACTTACGTGGCAGTGCCACAAGTAGGTGGTACTATCATTACTATCTTTTGGCATGAACATGTGTATCACTACGATCGAGATTTCAATGAACCATTCATTTTAGGTGTAAGACCATCGAAGGTATTATTCAAATAAACAGAGTAACCATTATTCTCCTTAAATGAATAACCGTATTGCGATAGACGTAATCCAATCATGTCTATGCTCAACGCAAACACCAAATAACAATTATTTAGGTTTAACCCCAATCTCGATGGTAGAGGGAGCGTGCGATATTTGATCAACCTTGGAAATACTTCCAACACATATCGTCATCTCACCTTTTGGCTAGTCTCCGTTTATTCCGTAGCTTTTATTTCGAGTTACTAACGCTTAGCAACCGAACCGGTATCTAATACCCTGGTGCTACTAGGAGTACTAGTAAAGTACACATCAACACAATGTATATCCAATATACTTCTATCGACCTTGCCAGCTTTCTCATCTACCAAGTATCTAGGGTAATTCTGCTCCAGTGGTCGTTCCCCTTATTACAGAAGCACTTAGTCTCGGGTTTGGGTTCAACCTTGGGTTTCTTCACTAGAGCAGCAGCTGATTTGCCGTTTCATGAAGCATCCCTTTTTGCCCTTGCCCTTCTTGAAACTAGTGGTTTCACCAACCATCAACAATTGATGCTCCTTCTTGATTTCTACTTTTGTGGTGTCAAACATCGCGAATATCTCAAGGATCATCATATATGTCCCCGATATATTATAGTTCATCACGAAGCTCTAGCAGCTTGGTGGTAATGACTTCGGAGAAACATCACTATCTCATCTGGAAGATCAACTCCCACTCGATTCAAATGATTGTTGTACTCAGACAATCTGAGCACAAGCTCAACAATTGAGCTTTTCTCCTTAGTTTGCAGGCTAAGAAAATTGTCGGAGGTCTTATACCTCTTGACGTGGGCACGAGCCTGAAATCCCAATTTCAGCCCTCGAAACATCTCATATGTTTCGCGACGTTTCAAAAACGTCTTCGGTGCCTCAACTCTAAACCGTTTAACTGAACTATCATGTAGTTATCAAAACGTGTATGTCAGATGTTCGCAACATCCACAGACAACGTTCGAGGTTCAGCACACTGAGCGGTGCATTAAGGACATAATCCTTCTAAGAAGCAATGAGGACAATCCTCAGTTTACGGACCTAGTCCGCATAATTGCTACTATCAACTTTCAACTAATTTTTCTCTAGGAACATATCTAAACAGTAGAACAGAAGCGCGAGCTACGACATAATTTGCGAAGACCTTTTTGACTATGTTCAGGATAATTAAGTTCATCTTATGAACTCCCACTCAGATAGACATCCCTCTAGTCATCTAAGTGATTACATGATCCGAGTCAACTAGGCCGTGTCCGATCATCACGTGAGACGGACTAGTCATCATCGGTGAACATCTTCATGTTGATCGTATCTACCATACGACTCATGCTCGACCTTTCGGTCTCTTGTGTTCCGAGGCCATGTCTGTACATGCTAGGCTCGTCAAGTTAACCATAAGTGTTTTGCATGTGTAAAACTGTCTTACACCCGTTGTATGTGAACGTAAGGATCTATCACACCCGATCATCACGTGGTGCTTCGAAACGACGAACTTTAGCAACGGTGCACAGTTAGGGGAGAACACATTCTTGAAATTGTAATGAGGGATCATCTTATTTACTACCGCCGTTCTAAGCAAATAAGATGTATAAACATGATAAACATCACATGCAATCAAATAATAGTGACATGATATGGCCAATATCATATAGCTCCTTTGATCTCCATCTTGGGGCTCCATGATCATCTTGTCACCAGCATGACACCATGATCTCCATCATCATGATCTCCATCATCGTGTCTTCTTGAAATTGTCTCGTCATCTATTACTTCTACTACTATGGCTAACGCTTTAGCAATAAAGTAAAGTAATTACATGACGTTTAAGTTGACACGCGGGTCATAAATAAATAAAGACAACTCCTATGGCTCCTGCCGGTTGTCATACTCATCGACATACAAGTCGTGATACCTATTACAAGAACATGATCAATCTCATACATCACATATATAATTCATCACATCCTTTTGGCCATATCACATCACATAGCATACCCTGCAAAAACAAGTTAGACGTCCTCTAATTGTTGTTTGCATGTTTTACGTGGTTGCTATGGGTTTCTAGCAAGAATGTTTCTTACCTACGCAAAGACCACAACGTGATATGCCAATTGCTATTTACCCTTCATAAGGACCCTTTTCATCGAATCCGATCCGACTAAAGTGGGAGAGACAGACACCCGCTAGCCACCTTATGCAACTAGTGCATGTCAGTCGGTGGAACCAGTCTCACGTAAGAGTACGTGTAAGGTTGGTCCGAGCCGCTTCATCCCACGATGCCGCCGAATCAAGATAAGACTAGTAACGGCAAGCATACTGAACAAAATCAACGCCCACAACTACTTTGTGTTCTACTCGTGCATAGTAACTACGCATAGACCTAGCTCATGATGCCACTCTTGGGGAATGTAGCATAAATTCAAATTTTCTACGCATCACCAAGATCAATCTATGGAGTAATCTAGCAACAAGGGGAAGGAGAGTGCATCTACATACCCTTGTAGATCGCTATGCGGAAGCGTTCAAGAGAACGGGGTTGATGGAGTCGTACTCGTCGTGATCCAAATCACCGATGATCCTAGTGCCGAACGGACGGCACCTCCGCGTTCAACACACGTACAGCCCGGTGACGTCTCCCATGCCTTGATCCAACAAGGAGAGAGGGAGAGGTTGAGGAAGACTCCATCCAGCAGCAGCACAACGGCGTGGTGGTGATGGAGGAGCGTGGCAATCCTGCAAGGCTTCGCCAAGCACCGCGAGATATGAGGAGAAAGAGAGGGAGGGCTGCACCAACAGGCAGAGATCAGATCACCTGATATGGGCAGCCCCTAGGCCTCACTATATATAGGGGAGAGGGAGGAGGGTGCGCCCCCTCTAGGGTTCCCACCCCTAGGGGGGGGGCAGCCCTAGATGGGAAAGGGGAGGCGGCCAAGGGGAGGAATCCCTCCTCCCCAAGGCACCTAGGAGGTGCCTTCCCCTCCTAGGACTCTTCCTTTTAGGGTTTCCCCCACCCTAGGCGCATGGGCCCTAGGGGAAAGTGGCGCCCCAGCCCACTTTGGGCTGGATCCCTTCCCACTTCAGCCCATGGCGCCCTCCGGGATAGGTGGCCCCACCCGGTGGACCCCCCGGGACCCTTCCGGTGGTCCCGGTACAATACCGATGACCCCGAAACTTGTCCCGATGGCCGAAATAGGACTTCCTATATATAAATCTTTACCTCCGGACCATTCCGGAACTCCTCGTGACGTCCGGGATCTCATCCGGGACTCCGAACAACATTCGGTAACCACATACAAACTTCCTTTATAACCCTAGCGTCATCGAACCTTAAGTGTGTAGACCCTACGGGTTCGGGAGACATGCAGACATGACCGAGACGTTCTCCGGTCAATAACCAGCAGCGGGATCTGGATACCCATGTTGGCTCCCACATGTTCCACGATGATCTCATCGGATGAACCACGATGTCAAGGACTTAATCAATCTCGTATACAATTCCCTTTGTCTAGCGGTATTGTACTTGCCCGAGATTCGATCGTCGGTATCCCTATACCTTGTTCAATCTCGTTACCGGCAAGTCGCTTTACTCGTTCCGTAACACATCATCCCGTGATCAACTCCTTGACCACATTGTGCACATTATGATGATGTCCTACCGAGTGGGCCCAGATATACCTCTCCGCTTACACGGAGTGACAAATCCCAGTCTCGATTCGTGCCAACCCAACAGACACTTTCGGAGATACCTGTAGTGCACCTTTATAGTCACCCAGTTACGTTGTGATGTTTGGTACACCCAAAGCATTCCTACGATATCCGGGAGTTGCACAATCTCATGGTCTAAGGAAATGATACTTGACATTAGAAAAGCTTTAGCATACGAACTACACGATCTTTGTGCTAGGCTTAGGATTGGGTCTTGTCCATCACATGATTCTCCTAATGATGTGATCCCGTTATCAATGACATCCAATGTCCATGGTCAGGAAACCGTAACCATCTATTGATCAACGAGCTAGTCAACTAGAGGCTTACTAGGGACATGGTGTTGTCTATGTATCCACACATGTATCTGAGTTTCCTATCAATACAATTATAGCATGGATAATAAACGATTATCATGAACAAGGAAATATAATAATAACTAATTTATTATTGCCTCTAGGGCATATTTCCAACAGTGCTTCAAGCTACCGATCTCCAATGGCAACGATCCACTAAACAAGTTGTCTCGGAAGTACATTAAGTTAGAGCAACCCCAGCGTGGCGACCCAAACGAGACGCGTGGTGTTTGGGGGCCGCGTCCGGCCCGTATTTTGCTGATCGGCGTGCCCAACACGCCGACGATTTTTTCGTCTGCTTGGTCGGTATGGCCATATTTTTGGCACAATTTTTTCATACATATCAAATGTTTCCCAAAGTTTAAATCACACCAAATTAAAAATCTTGTCGTTTTTACAACCAAATAAAAATCTCATAGTTTACAAACCAAATAAAATTTAAATGAGAAAATTACATTTGAGACCCTAGTTATGTCACACCCGTTTGATTTTCCCCTAAATTCAAAAAACCCTCGTTTTTGTTCAAGCTCGTTTGCTTCACTTATGCTTTTGCCCTTTGACCTTTTGACCGTTACTTTAAATTTTTAAAACAAATTGATACTAACTCAGAAAAATGCAAATAAGGTGTCAAAATGTTTGGACAAACAACACCTATATGCGCATGTCATTTGCATTCATGACAAAAGTGTTGGAACGTCCTCATCTCAGTTTGAGCTCATATGATCTCAGCATGAACAGTAAAATCTAAAAAAATAGATAAAGTTTCAAAACATTCCGAATTACTCCTTCCGTCCGAAAAAGCTTGTCCCTCAAATTGATGTATCTAGCACTTGGTAAGGGCTAGATACATCCCTCAAATTAATGTATCTAGCACTTGGTAAGTGCTAGATACATCAATTTGAGGGACAAGCTTTTCTGGACGGAGGGAGCATGTTTTTCGCAAACAATGACTAATGGTTTGAGCTCATATAAAGTTTCATCAGGGAATGACATTCATGGAAGTCTTTGCAAAAAAAATCAACACTTCAAAATGCTTTTGTTTTGGAGCATCAATTTTGCTTTTTTGCCGCGACTTCTACGAATGTCATTCCCTGATGAAACTTTCTGATCACTAAAAACATTTGCATTTTCTCCACCAAAAAGACCAGATTTTTCTTTTGATTTTTACTGTTCATGTTGACATCATATAAGCTCAAACTGAGATGGGTACTTCCCAACACTTTTGTCATGAATGTAAATGAAATGCACATGCAGGTGATGTTTTTCCGAACATTTTGATATCTTATTTGCATTCTTCTGTGTTAGTATCAATTCGTTATGAAGGTTTCAAAGTGACGATCAAACGGTCAAAGGGCAAAACTATAAGAGGAACAAACGAGCTTGAACAAAAATGAGGGTTTTTGAATTTAAGGGCAAATCAAACGGGTGTAACACAACTAGGAGCTCGAATGTAATTGTCCCAATTTTAAGTGTCACAAATACATTGAAAAGAAAAAGAGTCGATACATCTATTGGTTGCCAAGGTGAGCCAACATATGCTCAACCAAATCATCTTGAAATTGAATGTGAGTTTCTCAATCACACATTTCATGATGAAATTGGATGAACTGTGCAAAAGTTGCCGCTCCTTCATGCTCAGGCACATTTTTATCCTGAATTTTGAAACCCCTGGTCTAAGGTTACGCTCATTCTCTACGGTCATGTTGTGCATGATCACACAAGCAGTCATCACGTACAATTTTTTAGTGCTTCAACTTCTAGCATGGTACCGAATGATGCCACATCGAGATTAAAACACACCAAAAGCATGATCCACATCTTTCCTAGCACTCTCATGTGCTTGAGCAGATCTCTGCCTCTCTCCTACTGGATTGGGTATTGTCTTCACAAGAGTTGTCCACTGAGGATAAATGTCATCAGTTAAGTAGTACCCCTTGTTGATGTGGTGGCCATTGATCTCAAAGTTAACCTCCGGGCAGTTGCCTTCTGCAAGCCTTCCGAACACCGGAGAACGCCGAAGCACGTTGATGTCATTATGAGAGCCAGTCATGACAAAAGGCGGCGGGGTGCATGGTGGTGTGGGTCGGGCGGCCGTGGACGACAGCTTCGGCGATGAGGGGCACAGCGGGTGCGTGCCAACGCAGATTTGTCGTGGTGAGGATGCCCCCGATGGAACTAGCTCATGGCTCGGTGTCCTGGGATGGCAAAGAAGGGCACCTCTTGCTGTTGGTGTAGCAGATCTAGTCTGCGGTGAGCGCGATGGTGCGCGTCGACGCAACTGATGTATGGATGTGGGTCGGCATCATGGTGGTTCTTAGCCTCGGGTAGCGCTCCTTTGTTCCTTGTCGACATGGTGCTCGGTGGGGCATGGTGATTCACGTTGTGTTTGATGGCCTGCGTTCCGACTGTCGTTGACGGATCTGGCGCCTCGAGCTGGAGTTTGGCCGTCGGTGGTCTCTGTGAGGTGCGGTTGGCTGCGGCGGATCTCAATTCTTTTTCGTCGATGGGTAGTTTCATGGTGGTGGTGGTTAGCGGGATTGCCGACGCCGACGTCAGTTGATGTGCGGCGTGGGAGCTTGGGTGAAGACCATGTCTCGGCTTTCTGACATGACCAGCTATGGCGGCGGTTGCGGTCATCGTTGACTGCATTGCTGTTACGCCCCTCCTGCACAGATCCAGCCATCATGACAGCTCCAGGGGAAACCCTTAATCTCGTGTGATCGGACGATGGCGGTGTCTTGGTGTCGTATTCCCTCTTGGGGGTTCGTCTTTAGTGATGGGCATCGACAAGCGGGACCACTGGACGGCTGCGATATTGGCATCAAGGCTTCTATGTCAACGATGATGGGGGAGCGATGGTTGAGGTAGTCGGCGCTTCTCCGATGTGTCTACGGGATGTGTATCGCTTAGTGATGTTGATGGTTTTCGCTTGGTTTTCAACTAATTAACTTGGCAATTTTCTGCTGCTAAATTAATGGATGAGGCAAGTTCGTTTCGAAAGAAAAACATTTTTTTCTTAGTGGCCACTAAAAGTTTCAACTTGAACATGATTGATTATGTTATTGGAGTATGTCACAGGTTATCTACAGAGACAGTTGCATGAGTATCTTGGCTAAGCTACCAGGTCCATATTGAGTTGCTGCTTACTCTCCGAACTCCGAAGAAATACAGTAACTTATTTGATCAGGTGCAGGAATGGCGGTAGCGGCAAATCACGTAGCCAGCAGAGATGACCGAGACGAAGAGCAGGATGGCCGCCACGAGGAGGTTGATGATGGAGCACGGGGTCCGGAGGTGGTCGCGCTTGAGCACGGCCATGTACCGGTTCCAGCGAGAGTCGCAGAAATCGTTGGTGTCCTTGAACAGCCGCGCGTAGCGGTGCGTCCTGGGGTCGAAGAGCGCGCTGCTGCCGAGCTGGTTGAAGAAGGCCGCCGCCTCTTCCTCGTTGGAGAGCATGTTGTCCAGGATGCCGTGGCGCTGGAGCACGGCGACGTCGGCGCCCGTGTTCACCAGCGCGTTCATCAGCACGAGGTACCCCGTCATGGTCCCCTCGTTCCAGCAGTCCTTGGTCTGCTCCAGCGCGAACAGGTTGGCCAGGAGGATCCTGGTGCCGCCGTTGATGACCAGGCGCGGGATCTCCATGGTGCCGCCGCGGAAGGTCACGTCGAACTGGCTCGCCGGCGAGGGCTTCTCCTTGAACCTGACGCCGAACTCCTGGAGCACGGTCACGCACGGCATTGCCAGCGGCGTCCTGGCCTGGTTAGCCCGCGTGCGCCTGAACGAGCCGAGGCTCACGGGGATGCGGTGCAGGCTGGCGCCCAGCCCCGTGAGCCGGCGGATCCTGCGCCGCTCCGGGCTCATGACGATCCTCTGGTACTGGAGGTGGAGCAGGTGGTAGACCTCGGCGAACTGGCCCGCCAGCTCCGGCGCCGGCGGCGGGAGCGGGACCATGCCCAGAGGCTCGCGCAGGCTGAAGAAGCTGGATATTAGGTGAAGGAGCCCCTGGTCCGCATCGTCCACCGCGTTGCCATTCCCCATGACGAGATTGAAGAGCTTGGCGAGGACGAAGTAGGGCATCTGGTTCTCCACGAGGAGCAGGTCGTAGTAGACGTAGGTGGAGGTGCCCTGCATGCACCGGGCGTCGCTCTCGCTCCACTGGAGCAGGAACTGGAGCACGAAGCAGCCGTCGAGCACCAGCATCCCCACGAAGTCGTCGCTCCCGCCGCCGGCGGCCTGGTCGAGGGACTCCCCGTAGCAGCGGCGCGCCCGCTGCTCCATCCTGCGCGCCGCCTTGAGGCAGTCGGCGAGGAGGCCGGCCCTGCCGTCCGGGTCCCCCCGGAGGAGGAAGTCCCGGAGCATGGGCCACTTGCGGGCCTGCATGGCGCGGGTGCTGGCGCTGGACATGTGGTAGGGCCCCACCGAGACCATGACCGGCTCGTAGAGGCCCCTGTTCATCTCCCGGACGTGGTGCGGCAGGCGGACGATGGTGAAGGCGTCCCTGTCGTCGCCGCCGCCCGCCGGGACCTGGTTGCTCATGCCGTCCTCCATGCGCCGGAGCAGCATGTCGTAGTGCATCCTCCTCGCTCTCGCTCTCAATTCTGTGTGGTTAAGGTGATGATGTATGTACAGTAATACGCGTTGATCTGTATATACGTACGACAAGCGCTGTGTACGTGTATGTGTTTGCGGTTGAGTGTATAGGACGCTTCAGCTCCAATTTTAAACTGGCTTCCTTCGCGAAGAAGCGTTCGCATTTGTGCACTTAATTTTGTATTGCCATTTTCATTTCTTTTCTTTGTGCGGCTTACACCATTTGTAAAATTGTAGACTAAATTACTTACTGTTTTGGTCAGTGTTCTTCCTCCCTCTCCCACCGACGTGCTAACCTCCGCTGCATCCACACGCTTTTGACAGCGGAAACCAATTGATCAACCCTCTCGTATCAGGTGAACACCATCAATCCTGACCGTCGACACTGCGAGCTCTTTGCTCGACTTTGTTGTCGTCTCCGCTTCCACTTTCTCCGCGGCTTCGCCTCGCAGCCGCAACTGTTCTACCCCTTTGCTGTGTCACGCCCAAAACTTAGGATGCAAGTCGAATCTCTAATCTAGTTTGTACCGACAATTAATTAACCTTGACGGCGAATCTGGATTACTAAACTGGGGAGTACAATGCAGGAACGGCGGTTGAAGGACACTAGCAGTTACGTCGTAGACTTTCTTGGGCTAACATCCATATGTTATGACACGGAGGTGAGGTGGCAGAAACTCTGGCGATACGTTGCCAAAGCCGTGGATGCCAGCTCGTTTATAATGCTGGCCGGGCGTTGTTTAATCTAGTGCAGAGTAAGAGCTGACAGAAGAACACGAGTACTGAAACAGTAATTTATCAGATACTCCTTCCTATTAATTAAATGAAGAAAAAAAGAAATTTCAGGGGACAAAAAATGAAAAGCTGATGCAACGAAAAAGAGAGGAAAAGGCCATACGAGCAGATATTTCGCAGATGGGCCGGGATCTGTCTACTCTCCAGCCCAACCTCACGGGCCAGCACCCACGAGGGACGAGGCCCCTTCCAATCTCCTACCGAGGAGGTGCGCTGCGCTGCGGCGCTGTGTGCCAAATACATTAGTCCCACCTCGCTAGTTTACACGGAGCGGAACCAGCTTATAACACGAGGCGCAGCGTGTTGTAGCACGACCTTACTTGAACAGGATCTGTTCTATAGGCTCGTACCGCTGCATCCTTTACCAATAAGGAGGCAAGCACTTCAGTCCGGTTGATGCAATCTGACCACTGGGCCAGAGCGTGATTAACGGCCTGGATTCATCTGACGGCTGTAGAGGATCGTTCCTGCCTGGCTCATGCCTGTGCAGGGTGGCCCAGTGGTTGTCTGACAGACTCCAAAATTCTTTTTATTTTTGGCCAAACGCACACAGAAACTAAAACGTCAGCTGCACTTTTGTCCCAGTGGTTGTCTGACAGACTCCAAAATTCTTTTTATTTTTGGCCAAACGCACACAGAAACTAAAACGTCAGCTGCACTTTTGTTTCTGAAATTTTCTAACTAACTCCATTCATTTCATGCACAGGACCTCTCCATCTAAAACATCTGCCAAAGGCTTTTGCTTCAGACATTCTTTAACCAGATAAACCATTTTGTAATCATACATCTGAAAGTATCTACGTTTCAGTTCAGAATATATCAGTGGCAATGGAGCGAAACAAAGAACATCTGCCGGCTGTAGAGGATCGTTCCTGCCTGGCTCATGCCTGTGCAGGGTGGCCCAGTGGTTGTCTGACAGACTCCAAAATTCTTTTTATTTTTGGCCAAACGCACACATAAACTAAAACGTCAGCTGCACTTTTGTCCCAGTGGTTGTCTGACAGACTCCAAAATTCTTTTTATTTTTGGCCAAACGCACACAGAAACTAAAACGTCAGCTGCACTTTTGTTTCTGAAATTTTCTAACTAACTCCATTCATTTCATGCACAGGACCTCTCCATCTAAAACATCTGCCAAAGGCTTTTGCTTCAGACATTCTTTAACCAGATAAACCATTTTTGTAATCATACATCTGAAAGTATCTACGTTTCAGTTCAGAATATATCAGTGGCAATGGAGCGAAACAAAGAACATCTGCCAGAGGCTTTTGTTTCAGACATTCTTTAACCAGACAAACCATTTTGTAATCATACATCTGAAATTATACGTTTCAGTTCGGAATATATCAGTGGCAATGGAGCGAAATAAATGCTTCACTAGTATTAGAGGTAAGAGTGTGTAACCCCATAAAACTAGAACACATCTATAAACCCACCTATTCTATCTGCTTTGTTATGCCAAGTTTCGAGAGAGAAAACTTGGCGAGATCAAAGCTGCCAGCCCATAATTATCCACCCGCGAGCCTGGATCCGGCGGCTGCGGTGGGGTTGTTGTGTTGGTCTATTGTCTTCCCTGTTCCTACTGATCACCTTCTCAAATCTCCTCTCTAAATTGTGTTGTTTTAGTAGAATCATAGATTACTCCACCTGCTGTCGTAAATTGCAATCGGCCTTGATTGTTCAGTTTCCTTGAGACCTTGACCTTTGTAGTTCAAGACGTGCTGTATTATTCCAAAACCTGGCTTCTGTCTTGTGTAGATGGTGATAACAATCTAATGTCTGACGCACTTCATTCTAGGCTTCAGTTGCAATTGCCTGCTTGCGCAGCGTAGCCTTGGGCTGGGTTTTTTGCGCAATTTTTCAATTCAGCTTGTCTACTTGTGCAATATGGAGCTGATCTGCCTTCCTCCTTGCGGCCACCAGCCAGGTGTTTGTTTTTCTTCTTAACCTTCATCGCAGCCTTCTCTGTAGCGCGTTCCTGAATGCATCACAACTCTTTATCTCTTCTCTAGGGTTCACGAGGACCAAGACCTTTT